>NC_073726.1:16302801-16605831 GCF_023634155.1 Falco peregrinus
CTAATGATGAGCTTAATCAGTTCCCAGTAGTGTCACCTTCAGCTGGTGACAGGCTACTGGCTGGGTGCTAGTAGGTGATGTTAAAGAAACACAAAGTGGACTGGAGGAGGAAACCTCATGTTGATGATAAGGAAGGATGCTACAAAGGACTGACCAGGACCCCATGCCTGGTCTGTGGCCATATCACATCTGACCTGTTCCGCAGGGTCTTGGCTACACGAGCTGGGCTTCCAGAACCCCGGCAGGTATGAGCAGAGGGTTTTGCTGCTGCTATTGCAACACCGGTTCCCCCAAGAACTTTAGCTGAGCTCACCACTGTTCCACCCAGACTCCTTGAAAAAAAGGTCTCATGGCCTCACTTCTGGAAGAGCTTATTTGCTCACCAGAAGTTGGTGGCCCAATCCAACTTGAGTGATGTCAGGCACAGAAAGGGAGGGACCCTGTTCTTTGGCCTCAGGCCATGCCAGCAATGAGGACATGCCTGCAGCACTCTGTCAGCAGGGATGTTTTTCTTTAACAACAACAATATTTTTTTCTAAAAATTTTCTGCAGTATTGACTGAGAATTGCCTTGCTCTAGCCAAATTGTCTTGCACTCTAAGCTAAAACATCTAGTCTGGTAAAACTTTGCAAAGTAGAGGCGGATCACTTTGTTATTGCAATAGAAATGTTTCTTAGAACTGTGGGAAAAGAATAAGGTTCCTCAGGTAGTGCAAGTTTATGTGGCATTTCAGCTAAGAAGGGTATGATCATGTGTTTAAATTGCAGCTCAAAGCTTTTAGTGTATGTCCCTAGCTAAAGGGTCAGCTTTGGTTTTCCGGACACCGTGTTGCGCTCTGTGGTACAAACCAGAGGCAGCTCACTTGCAGAACACAGGGAAGAACCTGCAGGTCTTCCTTACGGGAAGGTTCATAATGTAAAGAATCAGGATGAGATCACAATTAAAAAAGATTTGGATGCATTCAGATTTTGCATGTTGAAAGCTGCAATGTTTTGAATGTCGAAGTATTTTTATTAGGCTATGAAGTAAAAATGTTCTGTTCTGGCAGTGCCAAAATAAAACTTCCAGCCTTACCCAAATAGGTGTTTACATTTTTTTCCTATGAAATGCCACCGAAATCTTCCTGTTTCCTGGGGATTCTGGGTTTCAACACAACTCTGTTTACTGTTTGAAAATTTTCAGCTCTTTGTAGCTGCAACTGCTGGCTAATATAGGATCAGTCCATCTACCTGCTGTACAATTTTGCTCTAAGAAATTCCCCCAACCGCAGCATTTTAATAAAAGCTGTACCATTGCATGTATGTTTAAAATCTGGTTAGAAACATCTTACCTGCAGTGTGCCACATTCTGAAAGAGCATTATCATTACAATAAAATCTCTCTTTTCTTTCATCTGTGACCTACTTTGCAGTAATTTCTATCAAAAAGTATAAATATCTCATGAACAAAACTGTACATGTTGCATTTTTTATCTTTTTTTTTTTTTTTTTTTTTTGGTTAACCTTAATGAATCAAGGCCCCAGAAGTCCAGCTGGCACTGAAGGTGATGCTTATTGTATGTTTTGGGCAGTTGAGGAGCTGGGGAGGTGAGGCTCTGACATGCTGGGTGCTCTACCACGTGAGCCTGCAGCAGAGCCTAGGAGACCAGCAGCAGCAGCTTCCCAGAAGCTCGGGACAGTTTCATTTCACTTTCCTGAACCTAGTCATTAAACAGCTGGGGGGGGGGGGGGGGGGGGGGGGGGGGGAAAGCAGCTCTTCTGATATGAAGATTGTGGAAAGCCTGAAGATGTTTTGCGCTTCCTCAGTTCCCACACAATCTATTAGTACATGTGATGCAATGCTTTACTGTAAAATGTAGAAGATTCAGCTTGCAATGTGCCAGATCCTCTGCTTGTCCTTGAGTTCCTCTGCCGAAATGTGGTGCTCGCACTGCCCTGTATTTTTAGCTCCTTTATCATGAGACGGAAGAGCTGGACAGATACCAGGAAAACTAATAGCCTGACTGACTGTGCAGAGGCACAGTACATGGGAATGGCCTCTGTGTCCTGACAACTGTGCCAATACACAAGGCGAAGGAGGGAAGGACTCTTCTGAGTAATCGTCCTGTAACTGCACAAGCAAGAAGTGACAGAAGACAAAACATTTTTCCACTTGGAAATGTTATTCTTTTAGGGGCCTTACCTTCCTCCTGCAATGATGTGGTGGCAACCTGTGATAAACACGAGCAGCACAATGAGCACTAAGTCCTAGTTAGAGGGTCAGGAACAAACCTTGAGCCACAGAACAGAAATGCCTTTTTGAATGCATTTATACCAACTCCGTGCAGTGATTCGATTTGCTGACAAAAATTCTCAAGGGGTTTTAATTCCATTTTGTTTTGGTTTGGGGTTTTATTCTTTTATTTCTTGCAATCTAGCCGTTGGAAGTTGATAGCAATGGTAGGAGCTATAAAGTGTAATTATTACAGTTGCTGTTCTGATTTTGGTTTAAGTTCCTTGAAGGCAAGGCTTTTATGAGCTGCAAATCAAGGGCACGCTGGTGAGTGCTTTCCTGGCTTTCAGAGAGTGATCAGCAGTGACAGCTAAAGAACCCATCTATTATTTATCAGATTTATCATAGTTTTGAGTTTTACCCTTTATATCATGCAGGCAGTGGAGTGGAGTAATAAAACACTGCTGCATGGGAAGTGATTTAACATCACATGGATTGATCCAAAAATAAACTTGACCAGCATCCAGGTACAGGCAACACGGACACTAGAATCTTTATGGAGGAGGTGGATTGCCAAATGCTGGGGTTTCTTCATTGATTGTTCCTTATGATGTCTTTCTTTTTTTAAAAAAAATGGAACTTTTGTCCATACTGACAATCAGAAAAGGCACTTTCATTGCCTGTTTATGCAGAGGATGGTGGGCCAGCATGTGCCAGACACTACTGTTATTACCAGAAGTGCTGCACCAGCTTGAAAAAATGACCTTTCTAAGACTGATCCTGGGTTAAATTTCTACAGAAAAGCCTGGCTGCTCTGCTGTCACTCCAGGACACCCCATTTGTGGGAGCAGCATGACTCCTCTCAGCCTGGCACCCAGCGCCTGATGTGCTACACCAGGAGGTGCTGATCCATGGTAGTGCCCATAAGAAATGCCCTCAGACTCTGTAAAGTATCGTTTAAAATGCTGTTTATGAGAACTAACACTGCAAGGATAAAATAGCACAGATAATCTTCCATCCCTTTAGATGCCAGGAACCCTGAGCTGTGCACCCACACGCAGCATGCTGTGCAGACCCCTCCACTGACAGGGTTACCCCAGTTTGAGCTGGTTTAGGATTTTCTTACAAGAGAACAACTCTGTGCATCATTTCTACTGTCAAGCAGAAAGGATGTTTGCATCACAAGTCCTTGCCGCACTTTTGGACAAAAGCAAGGCCACGCTAGTGGTGTAATTGCTGGCACCAAGTGGGAGCTGCCCGCAGGCTCCTGTGTTACAAGATGGTGGTGAAGTTTGTCCTGCAGCTGCAGGGTGCCCCAGCACAGGAATGCAGTGCACGAATGGAGCTCCGTGGGTCCCCAGCTCCTCTGCGCACAGTGCCCCTCTGGTCAGGCTCTGGTCAGGTGCACTGAGGCTTCCCCGCACCCTGGTCTCATACAGAAGCTGTCCCGGCCAGCAGCGCTGTACAAGGGGGTCCCGAGGGGGACCTACGGCAGCATCACAGTGCTGCACCATGATGTTATGTGCCAGTTATCCTGCATTCACACACCAGACTGCCAGCAGTGGTAATTATGGCTCAGACATATGGGCTAATCCATTGCCTCTTGCTGTGAGATCATCATCCTCACAGCACATCTTTCAGCAAACCTGACCAGGGAGCTTTAAGACACCTGTAAAAGCCCCTCAGCAAGCAAAAACTGAACCTCAGATCAGTGTTGTCAAACTCCTGAACGTCACTAAGCAGATGTTCTTCAAACAATGTAGATGTAAGCTTAATTGATGCAAGCAACTGTGAGTGTGTTTGTGCACCAGCTGATTCATGCCGGCATATTTTTGGTTCTACAGCTACTGCAGAAAAATAGAGTCCTCATCCCCCGTGACCCCACCACTGTCATTCCTCAGGCCTCTGCCAAGGGAGTAGAAAATGCTACCAAAGCAGAAGAGCAGCCTGCCTGTTCTGTGGCACTCAGGATGCATCGGTGCGAGCGGGCGCAGCGTGTGCACAGGCTGAGCCCTCCTACCAAAGGCAGACACTGAAGCAATGACCACAGACCCTGGGGGGGAGACGTGGTGGGGCTAAGGCAGTAACCTCCCTGAGCACACAATGGATGCTGCAGGTTTCTTCTTGCTCCCTTCAGTACAAGCCAGGAAGAAAATGGGAATGTGTACGGAGGTGTACGGAGGTGCATGGGGACCCTGACCCATGGTGCTGTGGGGCGCATGGTGGCTGGTGGGCAGCGGGGGCTGCCAGGACCACCCCTGTGTCTCTGATGGGTTGTGCTTGCAAAGCACCAGTCTCTCAGCTCAGTGCTGCACAATGGCTGCAGAGAAAATCACTTTGGCCCTCCTTACTCAGTACTTTCATGTCTGCTTGGCCAGGATAGTTTTATTTTTCTCACCTTGTAAACAGAGTTGCCTTAACCTTCACAGAGGATTATCACAAGTTACTGGGGCACATCTGGAGCATACAGTGTGGCTGCTCAGGCTTCGAAAATCAGATTATATTTCCCTTTTAAAACCTAGAGCAATGTGTTCTTGAGCCATGAGTCACTTTAACTGTGACATAATCATTTGGATCATTTATGCTCAAAAAAGAAACCCTGAGCATCAAACAACAGCAGGAGGTGGCAAGGGATGGACAAAAGCCTCCAGATGCTTCCTCCCAAGTGAAACCCAGCAGAGAGCATGTCCAGTGCCAGCAGCAAGGAGCTGCATCCTTGTACCCTGCAAGGGCAGCTGGGTGGGCTCCTGCCCAGTGGCACATGTTGCAGCTTGGAAGGAAGCACTCCAGTGTTGCAGAAACTCATGCTGACATGACATGAAAACAAATGGGCTGTGGTGCTTGCAGCCCGAATGGGGCAGTGCTTTGGAAGCAGGGGGCTTCTCCTGTGCTCCCACTGCTGCACCCATGGCTTCTACCTCCAGCCCCACAAGTGCCCAGTGCACTGCTAGCATGGCCCAACCTGTGCCAATGCCCTGCAGCAGGGCCACGGCCCCAGTGTGCGATGGGGTGGTGAGGGCTGCACTGGCACCCAGAGGCTGTCCCCCAAATGGGGTCCCAGACCCTGACACAGCCCTATAGCAGGGAACGCCACCTTGGGGTGCACCAGGAAGAACAGCCTTTCACAGGGGTTAGACAAACCTGACCTGACAGTGCCTCCAGGGAGAGTTTGCAGCAGTGGGGAAGGATCGATCATGTTGGATGTGATTCAATGGCATGGAGTCGTGCTTCCCAGGGAGCTGCAGCTGACTGCTGCCCCTTCCCGTGGCCAGCTCCTGCCCTCAGCCAACAACAGAGCAAAACAACGGCCCAGCGAAATGAAACCCTGAAAACCTCTCTGCTTTCCTCACATGATTGAAATGCAGCCTGCGGTGAGGGGAAGGGGAAATCACCAGTTTGGCAGCTCTTTTTAATTAGTCAATGAGTAAGCAAGGTCCGACAATAATCTGGTGAAGGTCCCATCATTGTAGGTGGCAACCCCTGACTTACAAGTCCCCTCTTTGACTTCAGCACAGGATTTTGCACTTGTGTAACGCAGTCCTGCTGTTATACAACTAACCCCAGCCACACGTTTTCTGGTTTCACTTGTGATTCATGTCACACAGGAGCCGAAACATGCTCACTGAACAAAAGCCGCACTGCATTATTTAGGTTAAGGTTTGTAATACTCAGACCCTTGGACAGCAACAGGAATATCAAACAAATTGACAGCAGTAAATGTTTACAGGACCAAAGATCACAGAAAATCAATAAAGTCTGTGAGATGATTGTGAGCAAAACCTTCAAAACCAGAGGCAAAACTTTAAAACTTTCCAAACTAAAGGGCCAGCAAAAGATCCATCAGTGCTGATGATGCAGTTTGCTTCTTTCCCTTGTATGTCTTGTGCAATGCCACATGTACAGCTCAGACCAAAAGCTTCTGACCCTAAAATCAGGCTTTATATCATGTGCTTCAATGAAAGGACTTGTAATAGGCACAGGGAGCACCAGGCTGGTCCCAAAGGTGTCTGGTTTGTGGAGTGCTTTCCTGGAATTTGTGCAACAACCAAATATCGCAGGCTGGTGCTTCCTAAGCTGCCTTGTGGTCTGTAGGGCGTGGGTCCATGGGCAAATTTTTTTGGTACACAACTCCCACTTGCAGATCAATAACTTTGTGCAGTCCCAAATTCTTGTGTGAGAGTGGAGAGGTGGTGCACAGCATACCACATTTTCAGTCCCAGATGGTGCTCTAACTGCAGGCTCGTTTGTGGAATCAGAGTTAAGCTGGAACTAGATGCAGCTTGGGGCTGAGTCCCCTTGCACTGGGCTGGGGGAAAAGTGCCCATGACAAAAGGCAGGCAAAAAGGAGGCAGCATCACAAGAGGAGGTGCAGAGGTGGCCAGTCATGGCTGGAATGATGCTGGGCTAAAGGGGACTCTGGAATTGTACCTGTGGTCTCAGAGCTCAGGTGTAATCCCAGGAAGGAGGAAGACTTAATGCAAAGGGCTTGTTATGAGGCTGAGGCTGCCCAGTGCCTTTCCCAACGGATACTTCTCTGGTCTTGTGATCCCTCAGCCCAGCAACCCAGAATATCCCTGAAACAAGAAATCCTGGAAAGGAGCTTCCCATAATCACCCAAGTTAATCTTCCACTCCCCCCCTTCCTGCAGCCTGGAGTGGCTGAGCTCTTTCTCTTGCAGCATGACAAATGCAAAGAAATCCTTCTACAGAATTAAGTCGATTAATATTTAAATCAGCAGCTTTCAACCTGCAGCCCGTTAAATCCCCTGGGTACAAGGTAAGTAACCAACAAATGGGAAGCCTACTGTCAGAAAGCTTGAATTTGTCACAGGGGGATCCCACATCTGTTAGGGAAAATATCTGCACCCATAAAGGTAAAATGATCCATAGCCTCCCAGATTTGTGTTTGCCTGTGAAACATCTGATATTCCAGTGGAACAGCATTCCTATGGAGTTAGCATTTAGCCATGAGAGAAAAACAGCCAGGACTAACATTTGGAAAAGTCATGCAAGTTTTACAAATTTGTAAAAATCCATTATGTAAAACCAGTTGTGTCATGCCTGTGTCATTTAATATCACAGAGATTTAAATCTTGGCTAACCCAACTGGCCAGGCCAGTTCTTTTATAATCCTTAAGACAAAAATGCAAAGTCATGTGTATTCTGTGTGGGGCTCTATTTTTATTTCTTGCAGGCTTCTAGCTCTTTCTCCATTGCTGAACTGCTTGCATAATACATTGCAATTTTAATTCAGGGAGAAAAGCATTTTGTGGCTGCCAGTGACCCAGGAGGTAGGCAATGTTTTACCAGTGAAATAGAGCAGGTTGTTTTATTGGTGACCAAGGAAGAGGAGGAGGTTAAAGCACGTGAAGCTGTTCCTGTGTTCTAGCATTTATTAACAAGACAATGCTGGACTGTATGTGCTCTCAGGGGGATCGGTGGTCCATGCTGCAATGCACTTTCATGCTGCACAAGGAAAGCTTTGCTTAAAGCCTTTGAAGGGTGAGAGTGAGTTAAGCAGAGAATGCCATTTCACCTGGTCCCATTACACAGGGCATTCAGCATATAAAAAAGCTTTTTGGCTGTGAGCTCATCGTGCCACATCCATATTTATTGAAGATAATGCAGAATTAGACAGCACTGAATGACACTTAGCTCTTTGCAGTACGACAGCAAATAGCCTCATTGAAGTAGGCACATGCTGTTTGCCTCGGTTTGCAGATGTGAAAACTGAAGTGCAGAGGTGGGCTGCTCAAGGTGATAAATGCCATCTGGCAGGACTGCGATGAGGACCCAGTCCTGCTCTTTACTGGAGTGCCCTTGTGTGACATGTTTCCAGACTTTGTGTTATGGATCAGCTCCAGCCTTGCCGCTGAACTTTTGACCTGTCATGTGTGGCTGTAGCTCAGCAACTGGGACATCCCTGGGGGCTCAAATGGTTGCCCTCCTCTTGGCCCTGAGCATGAATTAGCCACTCTTCTGATTTCTTGCTCTCTGCAGTACTTTAAACACTGCCCCACACTGAGCTTCCTGCAGAAGCATGTTCATGCTTGGAAGTTATTTAAGAAAGTGTTCAGTAGCTATTGTTCAGAAGTGCTATAAGGGCAGCCAGGTAGGAGGCTGGATTAGCTGATCTCCTGAGATCTGCTCCCATCCTAACTGATCTTATCTGAATGGCTGAAAAACATTGACATCCTGTTTTCTGGCAGGGATTGTGCTGAGGTGCCTCAGCTGTTTATCACCTGACATCTTGTGAGAGTTGTGGTGGCTCCAGTCCTTGTGCTCCAGAGCCGTCGCTGCTGGAACCAGCCTGAGGCCACCAGTGCCTTGGGATGTGTACACCAGGGTTGCTGTCGAACCAGTGGTTGATGGTTTAGCTCTTGAAGATGCTGGGCACGTGTCAGCAGCAGGTTCCTCTCAAATTAATACATAGCTGCCTAGAGTACACTTGGTTTTCATGCAGCTGGCTTTCCTGGTAGCTTAGCCAAGGTGAAAACCACCAAGGAGTGAGGATATGCCTCTGCCTATGGCACAGTGCTTTTCCTGAGCTTGGAAGACACTAATCCCACTCAGCTATTAAAATACAAATTTTCCTTACAGGGTGGGGCAAGCACTTAAATAACTTGATTTGATTTATTAAAGCCTTTTAACTAACCTGTCACAAGCACTTCAGTAACCTCTGAAAAATAGCTTGGGTCACCACTGCCTTGGGATCTCCTACATTTTCGTGCCCAGGCCATACATCACATGCATATAGAGTGTATAGTATGTTCAACATGTGTGTGTGTAATTTGGTTCCCATTCTCACTATATCTGAGCACCTGCTATTGTACTTTTGAGAAGGGAAACACTATTATCCCTGTTTACAAAGAGTAAACCGAGGCACGAGGAGCCCAGTGCCCAGGTGAGGAGTGCCTGACCCTTCCCTGTCTCTCACTGGAAGTCTGATGGGCGTTGGGTAAAAAAACGCTTTTTGGGTTGTGCAGTTTAATTACTTGTCTGGGGGCACAGAGGACAGCTACAAAGAATTGAACCTAGATTTCAGACTAGCACCTCATGCACCAGATCATCCCCCATACCTCTCCCATGGAGGTAGAATTATAATGTTTGCATAAGAAAAAAAAATTGCTGTCCTTGGCAAGTACTGATTTTCTTGATTGAGTAGTTTCTCTGGTTTCATAGTTTAATTCAAATCTAAATAGGAATCCAAGTATTTCTAGCATCTTAGTAATGTGATTTTTCTACTACTGTGAGTTTTGAGTTGTCACTGCTTTGAAATTTTCTAAGTTAGAATTCTTAGACATTACACACATTTATACCTGTCACATTGCATTCTCCCACTTGCTTTTGAAAAGAAGGAATCATTAATGTGTTTTTTTCTCATGGGAAAATATGTTTTCTCTTTCCAGAATTACATTGAAATAGAGAATCAAAACTGAGCCTTCATGCTTTTTTATTCAGTAAATTGAACTATTGTACACTATTTTTCTCTCCATACTTTGTGTTAACTTATGTTTAATGCATGCCATTGTCATTTCCAAAGCTTACATTTTTCAGGGAATTTAGATGCATGTTTTTGGTCCTTTGAGGGTAACACATGATATTTCTAAAGACCTTGGTTTGCTGTCTCTTAATTCCTCTGTTCTTTGCAGGTGTCCTTTTCTGCACTTGAGAATACTTCTCATTATTCCATGGATTCCAGCTTAAAATTACATTCCTTCCCAACACCAGCTGGTTTATCGATTCCTTTGAAATGTGAGCCTGTATGCAAGGGTATGATTGACACACGACAGGTAAAATGACTTCTCCTTAGGCCCAACTCTTACTGAGAACTTGGCTGCCTCCAGGTGAGGCATTCACAAATGGAATGCAGGACTCTGCACCCTGTTGGGTGTTTATGGACCCCTCTCCCATGCACAAGAGCCCTCAGGATTGGATCCAAAACAGTCAGTGCTCCAGGCAAGCCTTGGAGAGCTGCTACGCCCAGAGCAAGGCAAGAGCTAAGCATCAGCCCCCAGGCACCTCAGCCAGGGCTGTGGGCAGGCACTGAAACAGAACAAGGTCTTAAAAAAAAAGATTGGTCAGGATGAGTTTGGTACAATGCTCTGGGTGATGCTCTGTTTGTGTTGAGAAAGGAATGTACTCTGAATAATTAGAAAAGGTTCCAATGAATGTACTCTGAATAATTAGAAAATGTAAGGTGGGCATCTGAAGGAGATAAGGAGACCATCAAGTCAGGAAATCATTGAACAAAGAAAATTGAAAGGTCTACCCACCTAGATCCCACCTATTGTGAATGGAATGATTAGGTGTCAAAATCAAATGAGTATGTATGTAAAGATGTTGTGTTACCTCTCATGAAAACTATATAAAACACCTAACTTTTCACTGAAAACTTCAGAGCTAGTTTGTCCAGTGCGAATCAGCTAGCTCCCCAGCGTTGCACAAAATAAATACCTTTGCTGCTTAAAGACAAAATTAGTCTCTGAGCAGTTACTCTGTGCCGTTTTGGCATCAGCACCTCCAGAAAGGATTTGTCAGGGTGAGTCGTCAAAGATTTTTCTTTCAAGGAACCAAGCAGGACTCACTTCTTTAAAACTGGGCTGGGGAAAATGTGGCTCATGCGGCCCCCTTCCCCTGTGATTCAGGTGATTCAGGAGTTCTTAAATACAGCAAATTAGCAATTTCTAACCATACTGCGAGGCAAATTTGATGGCACTAATCATCTGTGAACACATAAAAACATTTGCATTTTTGGTTGAAAATTTTATGTTTTAGGGATATGCTGGCATTTCTTCTAGGTGTTTAACTAAATGGTTCCTTATCAGTTTTTGCTTTGTACGTTCCTGCCTAACCCTTCCAATATTGCATGTAGTCTGTCTCTATTTCCTTCTCTTTCCATTGATATCAACCTTTTCAGAATTCCTCAGTCATCTGATAAAATTGTGATCTATTATCCACATCTATACTTTCTAAGACTAATAGGGGAACAAGTCAAGAATAGAAAGATGTGCAAACTAGCATCTTGCTGTGACTTACTGCTACAGTCCCTCCAATTTCTTATTAGACAAGGTGATTCAGGAACTGTGATTCAGGGGATAACAGGTACTTTGGTGGGAAACATCTGTCTTCTGGGATGGGCTTTTTGTTTGCTTGTTTGTTCTTAGATTTGCTGTATGAGGTTTGAATGGTGTTACCTGATAGGCTTTTCAGGTGCAAATCGGCAATGTCAGCACATGAACAAGATGACTGCAGCAATTTCAGACCTATCAGCCTGACCCTGGGAATGTATCTGGAAATGTATCTACTAAGGTGCACTTCCAAAGGTGAGTTGAGGTATCTGTGTCTATGACTACAAAAATTACTCCCCCACCCGAACCTACCCAGGGAAGTACCACAGATACCACTATCCCTGACCTGCAAGCTCTGTCTGCGTGTAGAGCAGCAGGTCCATGCAGCTCCTCCCTGTCTCAGACATTGCACCTGCCCAGGGAGGGTTTGTTCACATTCGTCGGGCAGTCCGGTCTGGTTGGCCTTTTTGAGGCTGAATCCTTCTTATCCTCACCCTCCTGGTGATGCTTCACCAATCTCCATGAAATTATGAAGTCACTTAGCAGCCAGGTACTTAAAGCACGGAGTTGGGCTGACCCAGCGAGCAGCCAAACACCCACAAAGCCACTCACTCATTCCCCCTTCCCCAAGACAGGGGAGAGAATAGGAAGAACAAAAGCAAAAAAACTTGTGGGTTGAGATAAGGGCAGTTTAATAGAATGAGGAAAAAAACCCAGAAGTGATGCAAAGGAAATCACTCGCTACCTCCCACAAGCAGACTGATGTCCAGCCAGTCTCTGAGCAACAGCTCCCTTAGAAGCCCCAAACCTCCCCTTCTTCCTCCTGTCCCTAGTTTTATTGCTGACATGACGTTGTACAGTACGGAATACCCCTTTGGCCAGTTCAGATCAGCTGTCCCAGCTGTGTTCCCTCCCTGCCTCTGGCCCACTGCCAGCCTACTCGCCGCAGGGAAGCAGAGTGGGGGAAAGAGAAAGCCTTAATGTTGTGCAAGCACGGTTCAGCAATAACTAATACATTGGTGTGCTATCGACACTGGTTTAGCCACAAATCCAAACTGCAGCACCGTACAGGCTGCTGTGAAGAAAGTTGACTCCATCCCAGCCAGACCCAGTCCAAGCACCTGCCTGGGACAGAGAGGGGAGGCCGAGTCCTGCTCCCCACACTTGCTCCTGCACTTTATCCGAAGGCTTGGCAGGCTATCACACAGGGGCCAGCCTGGGCAATAAGGAGAAGAAACTGGGGCTTCCCTGCCTGGCTCAGTGTAAGGACCACCAGACCAGTGCCAGCCACTTGTGTCTTTGGTCCTCTGACATCCCCAGCATGTCTGATACCCGCTTTTACACTGTCAGCTTCAGTGCAAGGGTATGTCCCCGACCTGCCAGCGGTCTCCCTGGCTCCTGGAAGATGTGCTTTCAAATCCTCTTCTGGCACAAGAGGCAACTCAATTTACCACATTTACCTTAGGTAAAAGAGGCTGGTATTCAGTATTTCTGCATTTAATGAGACGCCTGATGCTGTTAGTGTGTGCTAGCTGCATTATGAGGGTACTGGACAGAGTCAGCCCCCAGTTGTCCAGTCTGGAGCCATGTCTGCATCTTACCCTGAACACAGGCATGGAGCAGCTCCTCCTAACAGCCTGGGGCCGCTCCAGCCTCCCCTGGGAGTAAGCTGGAGGCCCCGAGAAATTTAAAAACCAGTATTTGTGTGCCTCAGCATGGTGCTAAGCAGAAGTCTTCAGACCCACAGATATGAACAGAATTGGAGTTTCAGCTTATAGCTCCTCCAGCTCACTTGGTCTGTGACGCCACTTCTCCACTCCCTCCACTGAGCCATGGCACATTACCCATGCTCACAAGCACTCCTTCAGAAAATGTCTGAAAAAACAGTGGTCCATTTCTT
This sequence comes from Falco peregrinus, assembly GCF_023634155.1. NCBI lineage: Eukaryota > Metazoa > Chordata > Aves > Falconiformes > Falconidae > Falco > Falco peregrinus. The sequence goes on from NC_073726.1 coordinate 16,315,982, forward strand.
TCTATTCTTTCTTTAAATATCCACAATAATCTCTAGGCTTTAAGCAGCTAGTGCCCTAAAAGCATGTGTTCATCCGTATGCTCTATTAAAGACCATAAGCAAGATATAGGGAAATTTTCAGCTTGAAATAAAATGCGTAGTTACAATTGCCTTAGTTCTTTTCTGGATCTCTTGGTGCTTCATAATGCATCTGAGCATCCTACATCCACAAGGATAAAAAAGACAATTCATAGGCACATTAATTGTTACCAATAGTAATATAATCTGACTGTCATGGAATCAAGACTCAAATAAAAATCCCAATGTCTGGAAATCAGCTCTGTTGTTTATAATACCTTCTGTTAGAGCTATAATGAGGCAGAAAGGTGAGGAGGAGGTCCGAAGCTGTATTTCATAGACTATCAAATCGCAAGATGGAGCCAGATTCATCCACATAAATATTTATATTAGAGAGACAAAGCTGCAGCAAATTCTTGGCTGATGTGAAGAGGCTTCAGATGATGTGAATTTTTATGGCTTGTGCTTTCCAGCAGGGCTGTGACAATTCACATCAGCAGAGGAGCTGCTACTCTATAATTAGCCAAATCCTTGCAACAGGGACTGCTGTCACCTTCCCATCAACCCTGCTCTCCACACACAGTTGCTATTTAACCAGTCACAGAAATGCTGCTTATCAGAGCATCTCGGCAGTGCACCAAACAAAAGACTATCTAGAACTCAGGCTCACTGTCAGACAGGCAGAGCCACAGACAACAGCCGAATTAATTCAGGATCTTTAGTTATGTCAAAAGATCAAAGATCAGCAGATCACAGGACACAGTTTCTTTCACAAAATGCTGGATGCAGGAGTTGGACTGAAGTTGCTCCTGAGCTGTCACCTCCGGGTTATGGCAAGGGAGGCAGCATGGGAGGGAGTCAGACAAGCTCACCCATGGGGGAGCAGGGAGAGCACAGGCATCTGCTTCTGACTGCAGCCTGGGTTGCTCCTGCACACGCCAGGGTCTCTGAAATTGGTTTTTATCCTGAGCGTTACATCCAGCAAAGATGCCTGTTAATACAGACAAAATAACAGAAGGATTACTGGGGTGATGAGGTCTTGGCCAAATGCCCTTTATTGCATTTTTCCTGGGGCAGCGGGGGGAAAGGACAAGCTTTCCTGGCCTCGCTGCAATGTGGGAGAACTTGGGTTGACCTGCACGGCTCAGTGTGGTGCAGTGCTTGCAGCTTCCCTGGTAGGCCAGCAGCCCTGCCCTGTCCATTGTAGCCTGGTGCAAAAATAGGCCAGAAGGGGCTTTCCTGGAGGTTGCACAGTCCCATCAAATGCCCAGGCAATGCCAGAGTTTAGCTGAGGAAAGTGCCTGCGATATTAGAGAAAGACATGGACAAGGCAAGTAATTAGAAACTGGAAACCAGAAAGGTCACGACATTCCTTTGTATAAAGTGAACATAAAGCCCATGCCCAATCCACTTGCAACCCTCATTATCCAAGCAAAACCAGGGACTCGCCACAGGCCAAGGAGTGGCCTGCACTGGGGTTGACCCTCCAGCTCACCTTCCAAATCACAGACCCACATCTGGGGTCACAGCAGTGCCTGTGGATGCTCCATGGGGGTTCCCCTGCTCTGGGACATCCATGCGTGGCTGGGCACCATGGACGGGAGCTGGTTTCTGCACAGCATCCCTCAGCTCAACTTCTGGCACGAGCTTGCTGAGGCTGTGGTCTGCCACACCTGGTGCCCTGATCGGACTGTTCAGGCAAGGACCACAGTGCCCTGCCCCAGCATTTCCATGCTGATCTGCGCTGAGCAGACTCGGTGCAGCTCCACGCAGCCCTTACTCAGACCAGGGGTTTAACTGGTCACCTCATACTCCTCGCCAAGCTCCAGGGAAGGCTCTTTCTTCGGGACATAAGTGCTATTTCAAAGAAATGCTGCCCTTCAGGAAAATCACAAGTGGGTGTTTTGTTTCCAGGAGTGACTTTTCCCAAGGCTTTTGCAGTGGCACTGCCTGTGTGGGCTCCCACACCAGCCTGCTCTCTGGAACCCAGGCTGATGCTTTTTTTGGAAGTTTACACAGAATTCGATTGCTCTTGCTCTGCAGTGTGACTGTGTATTTCTACTTCTGGCCTGGAAGATTTGCAGAGTCAGGGCAACCCCTGCGACATTGTCCTGAGGGATGTCTGCATACAGCATCCCCCCACTGCCCCACCTGGAAGCTGCCCCGGCCACCTCTCCAGTTAAATGTTTGAACCCTCCTGAGAAGAGAACCTCAAGATGCCTTCACATACTAGCACAGATCACGGAAGTATTAGTTAAGCATCCTCAACTTCTTAAAAACAAGGTAAAGGCAGTGGGGTAGGAGACGTTCCCCTTGGCATTACAGCAATATGAAGAGTTATATCCCGTTATATCCCGTTACTCTCGTCTCTGACTCCACCTTCTCACAACACTTCTGTGACCGCCTCTTTGGCAAACAGGTATTACCTAACCCTTAAGCAAACACCACTCAGTTTATCAAAGTGTAGTTGAAAAGGTAAATTGCTTTATGATTATGACTTTCCACCACCTGTTCCTGCGTGATTTGATTGCAGAAGCTCCAGAAAACTACAGACAGAATTTCCAGATTATTCTTAGAGAGGATATATATAAATGTGTGTGTGGAGTATGTGTGTGTATTTGTTTATATGAATGAATATATGTATATACACACACACGTTTTGCTTATTGTCTTTTATGTGTGTATGACTACAGAGAGAAAGACAGCAAAATGGGTGGGGACCAACTTCCCTCAGCCCTGTCCATGCAGTAAGCTGTGTCCTTGCTTCCCTCCATCTGCCTCCATGCTCATGTGTCACAGCTGCTACCATACGCATGGTGCTCCTGCTCACTGCCAGGATGCAGATGTTGTAGCAACTTCAGTTCATGCCACCACTCCTCTGTGTGCCCTCAGATGTGCTGCACAGCCCAGGGCATCCTGGGCAGCAGATGGAGCCTTCCCAGGGATCTCCTCCCCTGCCAGGGTGATGCACAGACCCAAAGCAGGGCAGACGTGAGGCTTCACTCAGCCCCTGTGCTCTCTGCCCTGGGGACAGGAGGGGCATTAGCCCACAGGCTGTGCCTCTCATCCCCATGAGACTGCTCCCCTTGCACACAATGAAGGCATCGACACCTTCCCACCATGGCTAGTGTATTTCCACACCCATTCTGAGTACGAACAAGCAACTGCTAGGCAAAAATAGGATCTCAGTTGCTGTGGGGCTCTCAACACTTTGCTGCAGTCATTGACATTGCCAAAGCATCACTGCCCACAGTGAGGATATCACCACAATCCCCACCTGCAGCCCAGTCTGGTCAGCCCTCTGCCAAACAACAGCTTGGAATGTGCGAGACCAGTGCCAGGCCCTGCTGAGGTCTGGAAGACATCAGTGCACTGCTGGGGTGTCCAGTCCCTGACTTTGGTAGCCTGCTGTGCTTGCTTCTGGGTGTGGTGGTGACTGGTGGGGGGCAGCTGCTGTCTGGGGGGCAGGAAGAAAGACCCCAATGGGTCACAGCCATGATGGTTGTGAATCTGGCCCACACCATTCCTCTTCCCTGTGAGGTCCCTCAGGCTGTGATGGGGATATGGGGATCATCACAGGCTGCCCATAATGACAGGGAACTGACGGGAGTTTCTCTGGCTTCAAAAGCTCCACCACACCCATCCTAAGTGGTCTTCTGGACATCATCGAGGACCCTACCCTCCTAGTCACCCTTCTGTGACCCTGCCCAGACCCCACTGTGGGAGCAGGGTGCTTATAAGCTGGGGAGGCCACCAGGACATGGCTGGAGCAGGGGTGCCTGTTTGCTGGGGTACGTGAAAGGCTTGGAGCCCATTTTGTGTCTACAACTTCAGTGGAAGCTGCTGTGCAGAGGGATGCGGGAGGAAATGGGGAATGGCTGTGGTGGCCCTGGCTGGCTGCACCACCAGGCTGACCAGCAGTCTGGCCAGAACAGCTGCCAGTGAGAAAGCCCTAGGACCACTGTATGTAACCAGGGATTTTGGCAGCCCCAGTCCATGGGAACCTTGCTTTGGGGGTCTGCAGGGCAGGGCTGAACTGCATTTCATGGTGATGCAGGCTGGAATGGGGTCCTGGGCTGTGGGCAAGGCAGGTAGGAAAGGATGAGGCCATGGTGCCTTTCCGCTGCCTGCTGCCTCAGAGGCATTCCTGGTTCTGCCCTCTGCATCAGACAGGGTCTGTGAGACCTCAAAAAGTTCAGTTTTTTTCTTGATTTCATTACTTTAGGCTTGCCACATATGGTGTGAGTTGTGCTGCTCCTCAAGTCTCAGCAGTACCTTGTATGAGCTTTGGGTGGGAGCTCAGTTCATCGAGTGCTTGATGCTTCAGGTCCCTTAATTAACAACCTGTCCGTCTTCAATAATATTGGAAGAACTGGTACAGTGATCCACTAATAGATAATTAAAGGAAGATAATAGGATTAGTGTTGCATAACTTAGATTTATGAAAGATATTACATTCTCATTTTAAAAGTAATGTTAAATTAGTTTGAGAAGTTCGGTTGATAAACATGATGCAATTAGAGCAATACGCTTAGACTTGTGTAAGGAAGATTGCTTAATCTTGTATTCTGACTGAGATAGAAGATAAGACAAAATTGACACTGAATCTTTGTTTTTTTCAGGAGAGATCCAGAAGAAAGTAATCATTATTGACAGTGTTGGAGGAATTAGTAAAAATACTGGCAGAAGCAAATAGTAAGTATTTCAGTCTGGTAAAATATGATAAAACATCTCTAGGAACAAAAAAAATGCAGGTCATGTTTGCCTAATAAGGTGTTCTGTCTTGCAGAGCAATAATTCTGGAAGAGATTAGGGCTTACTGGTAGATAATCAGTTGTAATGAAATTGCAGAATGATGTTGGGACCTTCAGAGCCAACGCTGTTCTTGAATGTAGCCCCCAGCTTGTCACTGGGCATGAGCTCAGTAGCGTTTGCTGCCTCCACATTTGGCACAGGTGCAGCTGGAATATGATGTCCAGTCCTGCACTTTGTGCTCCAGAGGGATATAAAAAACATCAGAGAAAGTTCAGCACAGACTAATACCGTCTGAAGGCCTGAAGAACCTCTTACTGGAGACACAAACTACTTGTCCTCTCTAAATGGTCTGTAAGAACCTGGTAAAAGTTTTTGATGTTACAGATAAAGATACAACAGCATTCTTGATTTAAAGTTGATAGGTAAGTTTAAGTGAGAAATACAATATAATTATTTTCACTAATGAGTGAAAAAAAAATATTTCACTCATGACTAAATTGTCATCGATTTGCCATCCCTGAAGAAGTTTTCAGTCAGGGTTTCTCTGAAGGATACCTTCAGATTCACCTGTAGTTACTGGAATTGAATCAAGGGCTACTTTGGGGGAATTAGGTAAGGACTCAGACAAATGATCTCTCCTGGCCTGACGGTTAGAGGTAATCGCACAGCTCAGCCCTATGCAAACCTGAAAATCAAAGTCTGAGTTCAGTATCTTTTCATGCACTGCCGCACAATGTTCAACATCTTGGCAAATGCCAGGGAGGAACAGAATTTGTGCTAGTGACTGCAGGGCAGCCAACACACTCCTTCCCTTTGGGGAGCTCCAGTGCTTGTGGTACCTGCTGTGTCCCAGCTGCTGGCTCGGTGGCTCTCAGTATGCACCTGAGCAGCAGAACAGAATTTTATGGCGCATTTAAGACATATCAGATGTAAACTACAGAATCCCATTTCCTATGTACCTTTGTGAATGCTATTCTAATCTCCAAGCCTGTGTAGTGGAATTGCAGAGTAAATCATGACTGGTAAGCTTGCATGAAGCCACCTGTGTGAATACCCACCTCATTGCTCTGTGAGGCCGTGGGGAAGGCTTGCCTGGAACCTGCAGTTCTGACCCTCCTTCTCCAGGACCTTAAAGCTGACGTGAGGGGCATCTCTACTCACTCAGGGGGAACTCTGCCAGCTGCCATTCTCTGATGGAAAGCTGGATAGGAGACCAGATCTAGCAGCCAGTGCCAGTGTCTGAGGGCCAGCTGACAAATGTGGCGATGCATGCTAAGCCCCTTGCTCCAGCACATCGCACCAGCTATCAGTTCAGTCCCCATTGCCAGCAGCCGATGAACACCTACACTTTTACTTCATCCCTTGTCAATGTGGGTTGTATCATGCTCCCATCTGATTGCATTAAGAGCAAATGGATGTGAAGCTCCAATCTTCAAAGCTTCTCATGGATTAGGAGTGGCTTTAAGGCAAAGCTTTGTGATCGTCACCTGCTTCAACCTTGGGTTGCCACATCACCAGCAGTGTCTGTCGGTACTTGCAGCCTTGTACGCAACAGTTTACCCAGCAGACTGTAAACAAACATTTGTCAAGAAGATGGTGTGTGGCTCTGCACAGCTCGCAAGAACAGTCTGGCTGCTTTATTATGTCCTTCTCCTGGAAACTCCAGTACCACTGGAATTTAAAAGAATGCTGTGATTATGTGTGTGTGTATACATAGACAGATACCCATATGCATATAGGGAGAGCTGAGGATATAAAATGTATATACTACAGACTACAAATATATAATATAAATAATGTAATTATGAAGCAATAGAGTATATTTATATAAACATATATATGAACACACACATATATATATATATGTATTGTGTTGTATGGAAAGAGTTAGAGTCTGTGAGTACAACCGCCGCACACATGCCCATCACTTCTTCTTAGCCCCTTCAGCTGGTGTGAATCCAGAGCTGATAAAGGGCACTCAGCCCACAGCTCAGGCATGGAAGCTCCTCATTCTGCTCAGTGCAGTGCTGTCAGCAGCCCCATGAGCTGCTGAATCCTGTCCTTTCAATGCCCAGCAATTTAGCCTGGGCGGACTCATTTCTGGTGGGATAAGATTCTGAGGTCGGCTGAGACTAAAAGCTAACCTCGGGGCTAGATTTGCACAAGCAGTCTAGACACAGGAGCTTTCTCCTCTGCAAGGACTCTCTCTGCAGGCACTTCATTTTTTTCCTTTTAATTATTCTTTTGAGAAGATTAAAGCTTTGAAGAATTTTTAGAATAAGGAGCAAAAACTAACAGTCTGCCACTTTGTGTGACTGTGTTTAACAAAATTCTCTATTTTGACTTTGAATGCTAATTTAAAAGCAAGCAGCCAAGAGCACAGGGCGTTTCTGATTATTCTGTGCTGTTACAGGCAAGAAGGTTCAGGAATGAGAACGACAAACCAGATGTCATGACTATTACTTGAAACTCTTCTTTCAACGGTCACATACGTTAGGAGTCTGGATCAGTGAGGAATGCTAGCTGCTTCTACAGGTTTCTTGCTTTTATATTCTTTCAATAGGACTGTATATCCAAATACAGCAGTATCTCCTTTCCCAGCTCAGAACATTAGAGCTTTGTAAATATATATGTTCATCCCATTTCTTGGTTTGGATTGCATCACCACTTTTAGCAAGGTGCAAAAGTTATTTTTGTGTAGCTTTTTTTTGTGTTGTATTTGTGCAGCTCTATGGAATCCAAGAGTAATTCTTCCAAGGCTTTTTATCTGGTGCATTAAATAAAAAGCTAGATGTGAACTGCTTCAGTAACATGGCTTGGTTTATTGACTATGCAATGGCAATACAGTTGACAGACCTTTACTTGACAAACTAAAAAATCTCTGCTGTCTCATTCTCCATATTTGAGTAAACATCAGATCCCACCTTAGAAGCAGAGTTAAAAGTCAAACCTTTGGGGGACATGTGATGCTTTATTTTGTATTTTACACCACGCTACAAATTATGTCTTCAAATGACTTCTTGACTTGTGTAAACACAGAAAAACAAGCCATACATAGCGACATGGTTAAAAAGGCACCCAAGATGGTTTTGTAACTCCTCCTTGACTGGTCTTAAGAGACTTGTGCGGTACAAGCTATTTTTAACTGTCTCTTACTGTGTAAGGATGAACACTGCAAGCACAAAGAAGTGTGTGTCTTCTCTGCAAGACCTGTGCCTGCTGCGTAGGTGCACCTGCTGGAGCTGTCCTTTTGTCAGGCAGGCACAAGGGATGCAGAGGTATTTTTAGTCTTTGTACATACATATTTTCCCCTTCTAATCCTTGAAGGACAGTATTCTGGGGCAAGGACTATGTCATCCAGTGAGTCACAGGAATCGCCTGTAGGACAGTTTATTGCTTCCAGCCAGTGCAGCTTGCCAGAAGCACAAACATCCTTTGTTTCCCAGCAGTTCTCAGCAGCTCAGCCCCCTCCTCATAGTGAATGCTGTCCCTTGGTATTTCATCAGAAATGGTCCTCAGACATGCTTTCTCCCACTATCGTTTTATAAAAGTCGCTTCAGTTCTTGTGTCAGGGATTCAACCTTCCTGTTAAAGGTATCACTGAAGTGACATTTCTGCAATATTCTGCTTTCCCTACGTCTGTCCCAGCTCAGAGCAGGTGTCACTCCATGGTTACAACAGGTTTGCTTGTTTATACTTTGGTGCTGTCCTCAAGGCTTTCTCCCCAGGCCAGCTCAGGCTCTGGAGAAGGAGCACATCACACACAAAGCTGTCCCTAGTGGATACCCCATCATCCTTCCCTCTGCAGCCGAGGTGGTGCTGGGCTGCCAGTGCACACAAGGGCCAGAGGAGTGTTTCACACAATGTCCTAATGCCCAATAACTGGCTTATTAAGCAGGGCAGCCATCCCTCCACCCATGCTACTCCTACAGCTGTTGTCCTCAGTTCCTCCAGTCCCTGTCTCCTCCAGCCAGCAGGCATTTTCACTCTGCCCATCAAATCCACCCCAGTGGATGCTAAATCCCCCCCTTTTTTGTTTGTTTCTCTACTTCTCAGATTATGTTATTGTGGGTGGAAAACAATCTTCTACATCCCCCTCTGCCCTTCCCAGTTGGATTTCTTTCCGTCTGCTCCTTTTGGTTGCCAGGTTGCCATCCCGGGCTTATTAGTTCCCTCTCCTCTCCTTTTCTTGCACCTGTCTGCAAAAGTACTTCATCTGATTTACATCATTCTTGAAGGTACTGATTTTGCCTGCAAAGAAGATGCCAAGTGAGACTTCTGCACAGCTTGTGTCAGAATGTGATTTAAACAATGACTGCCTTTTCTTGGCACCAGGTGATGCTTCATGGGACTGAGCTTTTGAATGCAGAGCTTGGAAGGATGAAATATAGCACTAACCTTTAAGGCATCTCCAGAAACTCAAAACGTGTCACTGATCAAATGTCAAGAGCAGTACTCTTAAAATATTTTATCTGGGCTATATGATTTGAAAACCCAAGCACTTTGCTACATGTGTTAATTGACGATGTATCACTGAATCAAATCATTTTTGTAATGATTATTTCTTATGCATTGTTCTCCTGATTCTCCATATGCATACTTTTAGGTGTTATATTTTTTAAATGAATTATATTTATTTGAAAATATGATGAGGGATATGTGCACGCCTGTACTATATGGCTTTGGACTCAGCCATTTGAGTCTGTATAAACAGAAAAATGGCAAAGCTTGATTTAAAAGTACTTTGAAATGTTTCTCTTCTGAGAAACCCTAAATCACTCAGAGTAACCATAGGGATCGAGAGCCATGTTCAGAACCTGCTTCAAGAACTCCTCAAGACCAGGGTCAAAAGCCAGAACTCCTTTGTCACCAAGCTGTACTGACCTTGGTAAGGTCAGGGAAGAGATCATACGACATGCTGCTACTCCGGGAAAAATGCACTTGATGATCAGAAGGTGTCCGTGTTCCTGAATGGTTGTATCAAGTATCAGTGTATAATCAGATTATCAGCCCTTGTATGGTCCTAAACTAGCAGATCAGGTGTGTGTATACCTTAAGCCTGGGCAATTGGTTTTGCTTTTATTGGGCTATAGGTGCATGAAGTTAAGCAAATGTGTGATTGGAGTCTTCACAGGAGTATGGTAAGGAGTATGGCAAGGCCTTAATTCCAAAATTGGGTTAATGCAAGTGGGTCCTTGAGCCCCCATTGAAATTGGATCTTCAGCTGCTTCTGCACGTTCACACTTTTGTTGTACAACTTCTGCTACTGCTGTAGGTAAAAGCACTGTTCGCATGAGCAAAGTTCAGCACAGATTTCACCTGGCAGAGGGCAGGAATTGAAAAATGAGTTTACCTTGATAACACCATCTTCAAATCAACAGCAGCTGAGAATGCAACATTTTCTAAAAGGGTTCACTATTGAATATCTAGGATATTTGCAAAACTGCGTTTCAATCAACTACTGGATCCAATGGTTAACCCAGATGTCTGTGCGGCAGGCTGCTGTAATTTCCACCATCCTCTTATGGTCTCATTCTTGGACTTTTTAGGTTCCTTACATCCAACAGCTCAAACTACAATTAGCACTGACTGTACCCTTTCTGGGTATAGCTCTGAGGCTCTTGGTGATCTCCTTAGGACCAAAAGGATGGCAAGGATTTACCAGAAGTGAGCTGGGTTTATACTGATCATAAAAGATTTCCCAAGAGAGCTTACAAAAAAACTGAATTTCATGCATGTGTTTTATAGACATCCTGATAGTCCTTTAAAGCTCATCAGTTTAATACCAGCGATGGGGTGGCAAACAACTCGTATCAAGGAACTGATGATAAAACTGGGACAGCACAGCTTTGAAGGAAGGCATCCAGCTGACAGGTCAACAGAGAAAAGGTAATTTGAAGAAAAGTTCACCACTGCCTTGTCATCAACAGGAATTCATGCATTCAACCTATAACAACATCAAGTCCTCTCAGACTGGTTGCTTCTCCAAAGCCTGCAGAGACAGAAAAAGTAAATAGCCATATTACACAGAAGAAACACAACAGGCAACAGTGCATGTATATATATCTATATGTGTCTGTGTCTGAATGCATTGCATGCATAACAAAATGTATATAATGCATATGCAAACATAACAGATTTGGAAACACTGGAATGCAGCAAGCATTCAAGTAGAGCCTTATCACGTGTCATTTATGCATGTGCTAAGCTTTATGTACACACCTAGGTTGTTTACTCTGCAGTTCTTGAAGCAGAATTGGAATTTACAGTAGTAAAAAGCTATGCTTCTAAAATATTCATGTAAACATTTTACTTAAAACATTTAGGGGTCAGTCAGGCTTCTAGAAATAAAAGCAAATCAAAACCCCAAAAGAAACTAGTGTGGTTTTCTGGTGTCCTTTATGGCTGTGTTTTTCCTTCATTTCTAATTACAGGGAAAAAAAATATCACTAAATGTTCCTAAACCCCAAGTTTAAACCTCTCCTGTAGTCCCCAAGATTCTGCTTCCATGTGGATGGCTCAATCTGATCACAGTGTTGCTTGAAAAGCAATTCTTGAGATTCATCTTGAACAGTTATGGCTGCTTCTGTGTTTTACATTCATCGAATTCTGTTCTGAATGCAGTGTGAACACCCTTTTCAAATGGATTTTGCAAAGGGTTTGGGGAAAGTTTTCCTAAGACAATCTTCTCCCTCACCTTTCTCTTTGCCACATGAGCAGGGCACATTTTTTGTGGTGGTTAAACTAATTTGCAGAGATGGGCCTGTAACATGTAAACTGTAATAGCCAACATTTAATTTCCTGGCGGAAGCATTCCTCATGAAAAACTGGCAATGCTTTGGCATATTTTTGGGAAGAAGAAAGAGAGGGGATAGAAGTGAACAGAAGGTAAAAAGGGAGGGATTTTATTTCTTTTTAATAGTGCTGCCAGTAACCATGTGCATCCAGTTTCACCTAATCATGTTCTTTTTTATTGTCCCCCACTGGACTTTTTCTCTGCCAGATTATGGAGATCTGAAATGTATCTGGTGGTCTGCAGTGACTGTACGAGATACCCACTACCCCAGCAGTCTCAGGCCAGATGTTAAAGAAACTTTCTGCTCTACAGAACACATACCAACTTGTATTTTCTCACTTTGTCTTTACCTGTGTTAAATGCAGATGTTGAATGAAGGCCCCTGATTACCAACCACTTGTATTCTGCCTGCTGCAAAAGCAGCTTCGTGTCCTTTCACAGCAGAAGCGCTGATAACATGCAGTAAGCACAGCCAGCATCATTGAGATGACGGACAGGAGAAGCTTTAAAAGCTTTGTTGAGGGACAGAAACCATATAAAATAAGGGTGATTTTCCACATATACCCAGCACAATAGCTCAGAAGGTCAGGAATGGATCTCACTGGCTATTTTTACCTGCCAGGACTAGTGCTGACTGCCACAATACCTTAAAGCTTCACCTTCCCAAGGACACCAAGCCTGAAGGCTCCCAAAATTTACTGTTTTACCGTTGAGTACGAACATAAACAGTAACCCAAAAGCAGCTGACACACTACAAAGCCACACTGTTTATGGGGTAATAATGTACACTGTACCCATATCCAACACATTCCCATGGAACACTGGTTTCATAGCATACACTGCCATTCATGGGATCTCCATCAGCAAATCTCTGAAAGTGATCCACTGACTTGGGAAGCCACAGGAGGGCAAAATGAATAGAAACCACATTTCCTGTGGGTGAAAATCAGGAGAAAACCATTGAGGAAGCAGCAGTGTGTGGAGCTCACTGTTGTGCTCCCACGTGTCTGTTCAGTTGCCTTGTCCCCAGTGAGCCCTGGATACAGCCCCCAAAGTGGTCCATGGGAAAACAAAACCAAGAAAACCTGACACCCCCCTTTATGCAAAATCAGTTTTCTCCAGAGCATCTCGCAAGTAACACTTTGTCCTGTTTTCTCTGAACCTTAAGCAAGGGGTTCTCCTGAAGGAGGAGTTACTCCCTATGCCCACTCTCAGATTTCTGTTCCCTGTCTTATCAGCTATAAAGCTATTCTAAAAGTCATTTTAGCAATTATTTTAAAGCTGAAACAATACAGCTTTTTTTTTTTTATCCTTCTCATCTTGCTAGGAAACACTTTTATTTTTTTTTTCTGACTCAAACTGACTATTAGGCAGGGTTTCAGTATTGCTGGTGAAACTCATCCCTCCTCAGCTGCCCGAGGTTTTATTTGTGGCACCCTAACAACCATATCAGGTTCTTTTCATCTCAGACTCTCATCCCATGGTGCTCCTCATTATTGTTTCAAAAAATACTTTTACACAACAGTTGTGGAGGGCCAGAAAGTTATTACCGTCTTCCACCAATCTTGCCAAAGAGATTTATCTGTCATGACCAGGAAGCCAATGGCAGAAGGACTGAGACAATCCAGGTCCTCCACGTCCTATCTACCATCCCATAGGAGCAGTCTTAGTTTCCAGCAGACCCATCCCCACCCTGTACTTGTCACAAAACTTCTGTACAGACAGTTTTGGGTATTCAAACACCCTCTACCAGCCTGCCAAATCCTTCTTTCAAGCACTGCCTGGAATGAGGCAGGCAACCCAACAGCAGCAATCACATATGATCACATCAGAGAAGTTTATCACGGTGAATCCACACATAGTTTGAAATAATTGGGCTTTTGCAGACATGGTCTACAAGTAGAGGAGTCTCCAGCTAGAGATGGTACTGGGGTCAGATTCGTGGATTACGCCAAAGCCTCCTTCCACACCAGTCTCTGTGACTAAGCAGCTAGGGAATATGGAATTTAATCTGTAGCCTCAGGAAATTCTGTTTGCCTTTAAAGAGGCTTAGACTCCAGCTCACAGTCTGCAGCATGTAACCTGCAGTGAATATAGTGCAACACAAATGCATGCAGAGAAATAAGGGAGCACTGAGAGGACAGCACCATGGGAGTTGCTTTCAGACCTTTTCTGGGAAACCAGCAGGACCAAGTGCCTCTCTGAGGAGCCCGTACTGGTGTACACACACAGCAGGAATTACAAGATCTGTGATCTGACTGGGATCACGGAGACATGGTGTGGCAGCTCACCAACTGAAGTGCTGCCATGGATGAATACTGGCTCTCCAGGAAGGACAGGCTGAGAAAGCAAGGAAGGGGTTTGCCCTTTATGTGCAAGAGCAGGGGCAACACGCAGAGCTCTGCCTGGAGTGGATGGTGCCAGCTGAAAGCTTATGCGTTAGGGTTAGAGGGCCAACCACTGTGGGCAATGGTGTGGTGGGCGTCTGCTACAGACCACCTGATCAGGAAGAGCATTTCCCACTGGTCTCAGGGGCCTGTGATTCTTGAGGGCAAATCTCACCAGTAAAGACCAAGGTAAAGTGACCACTGTTTATCTTGATGGTATCAAGGCTTTAGGCACTGTCTCCCAAAACATTCTTATAAACAAACCAATGAAGATGATAAACCAATGACTAGATAAATGCACAGTGAGGTGTGGATCAGTGGCACAAAGTCCAACCAGAGGCCATTCACTTGTGGGGTACCCCAGGGGTCAATACTGGGGCTAATACTGTTTAACATCTTCGTTAATGACCTGGATGATAAGACAGTGCCCTCTCAGCAATCTGGCAGACAGTTTAAAACTGGGAGAAGTAGCTGATGCCCCAGACTGGCTTGCTGCTGTTTAAAGAGCCCTGCACAGGCTGGAGAAACAAGCAGACAGGAACCTTATGAAGCTCAACACCTTCATAACACCTTGAACAGGGAAACACCAAGTCCATCACCTGGGCAGGAATGCCTTCAGGCAGCAAAGCAGGCAGGAGGTCAACTGACTGGAAAGCAGCTTTGCAGAAAAGGACCTGGGGGTCCTGGTGAAGAAGCTGGCCATGAACCAGCAATCTGCTCTTGCAGCAAAGGAGGCCACAGCCTCCTGGCTGCATTAGGCACAGCATCACCAGCATCAGCAGGTTGAAAGGGGTGATCCTTCCCCTCTGCTTACCACTGGTGTCTTGCATCTCAGTCTGGGCTCCCCAGTACAAGGCAGGCATGCACATACTGCAGTGAGTTCAGCAAAGGGTCATGAAAATGATTAAGGGACTGGAGGATCTGACACACAAGGAGAGGCTGAGAGCTGGGACTGTTCAGCCTGGGAAGAGAAGGCTCAAGGAGATCTTATCAGCATGTATGTATAAAGACCTGATAGGGTGAGCAAAGACAATAGAAACGGACCCTTCTCTGTGGTGCCTAGTGAGAGAAAGAGAAGAAATAGGTGTGAACTGAAACACAAAATTACACTTGAACACAAAAAAAGCCCAACACTTTTACTGTGAAGATGTTCAGACAACAATGCAGGTTGCCCAGAGAGCATGTGGGATTTCCATTGTAAGAGATTTTCAAAAGTGCCCTGGACACAGCCCTGAGCAGCCTGCTGTAGCTGATCCTGCTATGAGCAGCGGGGCTGGACTATGTGATCTCCAGAGGTGCCTTCAAACCTTATCCATGCTGTGACTCTGCAGCCGTATGGTATTTCTTGTAGGTGCCTGCTCTGATCCTCAGCTCCTGGCTCATAGCACAGGTAGTTGACGAGCAGCCTGTCCCTTTTTCAGTTCACCTAAGCAGGCATCAGTGCCAGTGGCACCACTCACATTAATACAGAGATAGGATGGCTAAGGAGCTTAATGCCCAACTCCTGCAGCTGCCCCTGCTCAGGGACAGGAATATCCACAGTGCCAGAGCAGTAACCTTCTGAATCATTCCAGCCCAAATGCTCAAGAGTATGTCAGAGCATTTGTCTGTTTTGGACTGATGCAAGGATAATGGCTTATTACACTGATAGAAAGAAAGAAGTTCTTTAACCTTTTAGCCAAGCTCTCTTTCAGCTGTTGAGATAAGGTGGACTAAATCCAGCGGAACTGTGAGTTTCCTTTTATTAGTGATAAAATCTAAGCTGTTTGAAACATCAGGGGGATTTAATAGGCTTAACAGAGACCCCTAAATTCCTCAGAAGGCCTGTGAACTTGGAGTCCAGATCTACAAGAGCTAGGAAGCACTTGGCACCTTATCAGCAGTCAGCTCAGCAGCCTTCAGAGAATGGAAATCACCTTTTTGTTCAGCTTCCCTTGGTAGCTTGCCAACCTTCTTGTTACTCACGAAGTCAACTGTCTCTAGAAAATATGCTTTCTGGTCTAAGCCACAGGATTCAAAACACAGCTTAATAATAAGCAGCAAGTTAATGGGAATTATATGGTATCGTAACATCTCAACGGGTGGAGGCAGTTCTGCTCCTTGACTGCACAATGTCCTAACCAGTCAATGAGTTTTGCTTGGTGGTGCCATTGCCCTGCAGGCACAGTGTGCTTCTCATCAAGCTGTCTGGCCTCTTCCCTTCTGGAAGGCAGCAGGCAGGCAGGGATACAGAGGGGCAGTATGGAGGAAAGGCCTGAGGAGAGAAAAGCCAAGTAACAGGAGTAGGTGGATGAGCAGTTAGCAAACAACCCCAGAG
The DNA here is from genome assembly GCF_023634155.1 of Falco peregrinus. Lineage (NCBI taxonomy): Eukaryota > Metazoa > Chordata > Aves > Falconiformes > Falconidae > Falco > Falco peregrinus. The sequence continues at coordinate 16,332,294 of NC_073726.1, forward strand.
CCATGAAACTTCCTTAGCAGTTTTCTCAGAGCAGTTGAAGCATTCCCCCCCCACACACACTGCAGCACTCTCCAAACTAGCCAGGTGCAACAAGGTCTTTCACCACCTCATACCAGCATACTCTCCATGCCAGTCCCTCTGCTACCTTCTCCTAGTCTCACCTCATCCAGAGCCCACTCTCTTTTCCTCAGCTGCTCTCCCTTCATTGGCTGCCCAACCTCTTAAAAGAACCAGCCACAGCTGCACCTTATCTATATCGGCCAACCCACAGCTGTATATTATCAATGATAATTAACCCAGCTTCATTCTTCTACACCCCCCAAATTAGCCTCATTGTGACCCTGGGTGTTTCTGTTCGTGTGGCTGAAGTTTGCTGAAGCTGCTTTTCCAATAAGGTCATTTTAATAAACACAAATACTCCTTGTGAACCACTACAATTGGTACTGTCTGAAGAGATGTAGGATAAAATGCTCTTGCACTAGTAACTAATACTGAACTATAATCACAGCTATCACTAAGTCTTCTCCCTTCCCCTTCAAAAAATCTCAAATTTACATTTATTCTATCGGCACCCATGCCCAGTCACTGAAGAAGCTGTAACATAAGAAGAGCTGCCAAAGCTGTGGCCAAGGCCCAGTCAGAGACTCCCATGATACACGCTACGAGGGATGGGAGAAAAAAGAAATACAAGGGCAAAGGAAGTGGTATTCCCAAGTACATTCCTTTCTCTGAAATGTTAAATATTTTGCAGTTGCTTTGACCATTTGTGGAGTGCTCTCCATTAAATATCATCATTTGCTATCCCATTAATCACAGCAAGTGAATTAGTAAATAGCTGTGATGAATGTAAGATATGTGTCAGCAAGCACTAATAATTTTTTTCTAAACAAAACTCTGTCTAGCTCTAGAGAAAATACTCCCAAAAAAAGTCTGCATGCTCACAGATCTAAGCAAAATGTGCATGAGAATCCAGGACTTGACTGGTTCTCCCATGTCTGGCTGATTTCTGATTCTTCGCTCTTTTAATTTCAAGTAGCAATGTGAGTTTGCTTATTCTGCAGCACAGAGTGTATTGGCTGTGTCATTCCACTTGAATAGCCCTTTCGTCTGAAACGCAGCTTATGTTCCCTTTAGCATGACAAATAGCACACTTCATCTCCCCCTGGAGCCTGGAAAATTGGAGATGAGATTGGCAGTGCAATATAGGGAGAGATGTCCTCGAAAGAGAGGCAGTGGAGACAAAACCATTTGGCCTGAGTAGAAATAATCACTGGCACTTCCAGCCAGTCTTCTGATTTCAATCTGTATTTCAATGTAAAATTACTTTCATCACGTTTGTACAGCACCTAGCATAATTGCATCCTAATCTTGACTGTGGGTTTCTGGCACTGCAGTAAACCAGACGTTGAGCTTATAAAAAAAATACACAATCAATCACATGCCCTCAGCATAAATTAAATCCAGGCATGGGTCTTTGTACGACTTCAGCTTTGTACATTAAAAAAATAACATTGTGTCCAGAAGAAAACTTTTCTCAACTAATCCTGCATTTTAGAGCCAGAAAAGCTGGGGGTTTCTTTTTAAAAGATATAACATGCAGGTGGTCTACCATTTGCTGTGGGTACATAAAAGGAGTATTACACAGATAGCGAAGGAGGAATGGATGGATATGGCAGATGGCATCATGTTCAGGGTTAGCCAAATCCCCTCTCAGGCACAGAAGCCCAGATGGCCAAGCAGAAACGCTTTCTGCCACAAACCCTTTGCGTGCCTTTGTGGCATTTCTGCGCTGGGAGGGGAAGCATGTCAATTCACAACCTTGCTGCAATAAAACAAAACTGGATGTATTTTGGCAAATATGTTCATTCTCAGGTCCCTCTTGGCCCCAAAACTTTCCTCCCCTCATCTGAGCCTCTGCCTGGTTGGAGTGCTAATTACAGCTCCTGCATGCTGTTAAAGGTGGTTATCACTGATTTTGAAAGCCAGTTTTGCAAAAAGGGGCAAAACCTCCCTCCTGGCAAGTTTCTGGCCATGCACGTCTAAAATCAGTAAGGTCTGTCTGAGAATCTGGTATTGCAGAGAGTGGGTGGATGCAGCTGCTAAAGGAATCCAGCAAAGGTGACTGGTGCTGATGGAAGTGCTTTGCAAAATGCTCAGCACATCCCATTTGTCTTGACATTGCTCTTCAGCTTGTGGGATTTCAAAAAATCTGCTTTGCTCAAACTCACTGGAGGTTTGAAGTACACAGTTACCCAATAAATTCTCACCACTTGTCTCACAAATGACATGGCAGGACATTTAAGGTGTCGAGACCTTGTGACCAGCTCCTGCCTGCTGCTTTTCATGCTCAGCCCAAGTTGCCACACACTTGTCTCCTCAAACTTGAAGGCACCCCGTGAAACCCCAACTGAGGGCTGTTGCACAGGCATAGTGACCTTCCAATCCTGTGCATCCTCTGCCAGGGCACTATGGTGTCATGGCCAGTGCTGGCACATGCACTGGCCATGGTTAGCCCAACAGTGGAATAAGGCTTGGAGAGATATTAGTGAGGGCTACAGACCCCATTCTCACCAATGTATCCCCAAGCTGCCCCTGCCTGATGCATTTGGTGAATTCTCAATACATGCAGAGAGAGTGCACAGGGACTGGATGGGGGAGGAGGAATAGGAGGAAGAAAAGTCAAAAATGGCAGAAAGAAGTAGGGCAGGACAAGGAGGGCAGAAGCAGGGCTTGGCTCAGAGGTAAGTGGAGGAAGCATCATACAGCTTGGATGAGAAGAGAGGGTGAATTACCAATTATCTTTAATCTCCCCTTCTCTTCTGCCTTTCTTGAAACCTGACGTTGCCTCCATACCATTTACAGACATGCTTAACACCTTGCACAAGCCTGCTCCCTCACATAGGTTTTCCTTTTCTCTCCTCGTCCCCAGTCCTCCCTCCCGACTGCCAGAGCCTGTGGCTGCTCCCTTGGTGCCTGCTCCATCCCCAGCTGAAGGAGCCCAGCTGTGAAGTCACTTGAGCTGGGATGTCATCTTGTCCTCCTCTACACACATGTCCTCTCGTGATTCCCTAAATGCCTGTAAAAATCTGATAGCTCCTGTTCAGGACAATGACTCCTTTATCATGAAAGCCCTCAACTCCAGCACATCCTTCCTCTTCCTTCCTGAAAAACCTCTCCTACCATAAATTTTTTGCCTTGTGCACACATTTGTGCCAGGGAACGGCCCCTCTACCATGCTTGCTGTGGTTTACGAGCAGAGGTGATGCCCCTAAGCCAGTTATCCCTTGGCTGTCAGGCCAGCTGGGCCAGCAGGTGCTGTGCTGCAGCCTTCACAGCTGATCATGGATGGGGTGGGCAGTCCACTCCATGGCGCCCGGCTGCTCATACTACCTCCTTTCAAGCCACAGCAGGCTTCTCCATGTTACACCCAAGCTGTAGTCTCCAGCAAAGAACAAATCCAAGCCAGAACCAAGGCCTAAGCACCTGTTTGTAGTAACTATATCATCTGAAAGGTCCTTGGCCAGCCAAGGTGCGGGCTGGCTTGAGCCTGGCTCCTTGCAGGCTGTTTGGATGCAGCCATCTGTATTGGTGATGAGCAAGTTTGGCTGTATAGACACAAGCTGAACCATGCCAGGGGGCCTCTGGGCCAGAGAACGGGGTTTTATTTCCTAGAACAAACATAGCCTCCACATCAGGAAAGCCTTCAGTGTAGCCTGCAAACTCTTGGAAGCAAGATACACACAACAGCCTCTTCAGCAAAGTGTGATGGATATAGTATGACTTGACTTTTTGCAGATTACAAGCAACTTTGTTCCAGGGTTGAGTCAAGGCAGTGTAAAAGCTCTCCCAAAACCTCAGTGATTGTTGCATGCTCAGGTTTCATATTCAGCATTTTATTACTTTGGCATAAGCACCTTCCATGCCATGGAAAGGAATTCTGCATCTCCATAACACCAAGCAATGACTTTGCTCCCATCATCGGTTAAACTACTGTTGCTGCTCCTTCTGCCACCTCCGTTTCTGCATCTCTTCCCATCCCATAGACAGTCCCAGGTCAGACTGTCAGACTCTGGCAGATCCTAACAGATTCTGACTGCCAGGGGTGTCAGGATTAAGTCTAACTTTAGTGTTTAGGTTGCTGAGACAGTAAAATACTGAATGGAAAGTTCAGCGTGTCTCTGAGAAGGTGGGCTTTGAAAGGGCACATGGTTCCGGCAGCCTGGGCAGGCTCTAGCCAGCCAGAAGCATGTGAGGGGAAGAAGGATGGCAGCTCACGTTCCACTGTTCCCTAGCTATGGCAAGAGCAGTATTAGCTGGAAGGTTGCATCTCTGGGAGAGTCATGGAACAAGCCTGCAGTTTCCTCTTGTGCAAGGATGTGTATTAAAAAGAGACACCCCCATTTTGCTCTTGAAGTACCTAACTGAGCAGGTGGAGCACGAACGTCAACAGGGTGTTGAGAAATGGCGAGCTGTTGAAAGGAGAGGTAGTGTTTGCTAGCTTGATGGAACGAAGAAAAACAATTCTTAATTTATTCCTGTCTTTGAAACTCAAGGGCCTAGAAAAGCTGGGCGTAACCTTTATGAGCTCTTAAAGCTGACTGTGATTTCCCAGGGCTCCAGGAGAGGACATGGTATTGCTCACCAGCAGTCTGACAAGCAGCCATGACATACCACTGAGACAGCATGCAGCCTGGCTGCTTCTCCCAAGCCCTTTGGTGTCCCTGCCTCCTGTCAGGGCCTGTCAGCCCATGCTGAGCCCCACGAGCCCATGGCTCAGCACAACACTGCCACCAGCATTTCCGTGCTGCTGCAGCATGGGTTGGCCTTGACTCCTGTTTACTTGTTAGCATGAGAAAGGGAGGGGGTACTGCTATATTTGAAAAATAAGAAGTTGGTTTCTTCCACACCATTTCATTGTTCCAGCTCCTGATTCGGTTCCAGGAGCTTGTCACCCCTCAGCAGGGATGGCCCTGTGACAGAAACAAAGTCTCTTTGTTTGCTGTGGATCCCTGGGCAATTCTGGGACCCAACTCCCACTGAACTGCTTTCAAATGCTTTTTCCGGCAGTAAGCTTTGAGGTGGTTCCATTTCATCCCACTTCTTCAGGGAGTTATCCTGCATAAAAATGCTGTAGCTCTTTCCCCGACAGGTCCTTAAGATATATTATAACTATATTTCATACAGCTGCAAAGAGTCTGGCAGCATTAAATTCAGATGGAGCCATTTGTCACCAGAGGTTAGCAAGGATGAACATAATTTAATAACATGACGAAATTCTTGTTCTGTTTTTGCTGGAACCCCAAAGCTGTGGGCAAGAACATTTCAGGCCTGAGATCCAGACCTTGTTGCCCCTAAGTAATGGTGGGCACAGCCTTGGGGGCACTGCTGGAAAGAAATACTGACATATGATGCTAGTCTGACAAATCTGGGGGGATCTGTTATTTTCTGAAACTTCTGCATCTATTTCATTTTGTGCTGATCAAGAAAGCTCTGAGCTGAGACCAGATGGTACTGATTTGCACAGTGTTACTGCTGGTTGAAACTAAACAGTACTGCACTTCTTTCACACAGACAGCTATTAAACTGGCAGTGATTATTATTTATTCATTGGTAATTTCAGTGATGTTCAGTTGGGAGTGAAACCACACTCAGCTGGGCACTATTCACTTACACACACAGGGAGTTACAGTTCTTTGTCCCCAGAAACCTAAGCCTGAAGTGAAAACCCCAGATGCAGAGTGCCCTGACCTCAGGCTGTTATCAAATACTTCACTATTTCAAAACCCGTTTCTCAGCAAGATGGTTCCTCTTTTTTCCTCCCCAGCGTGAAGAGGCGAGATGTCGTATTACAGCAACTGCTGACTGGACTGGCTGAGAAGACACCCTCTGAGGCACCGCCGAGGTGGCCTGGGGTTGCTGCTTCTCTTTTCTGCATCAAGACATGCTCTGCCACGTTAACACCAGACTAGGCCACCTGCACCCATCTGAGAGCTGTTGGATTTTGTAAAACAGCCTAAACTGTGGACACTGGGAGATGTGGCCCTTGGGTGGCTTTTTTCTCCTCATGGAGGAAAAAGGAAACTGCATGAGGCAGCACTGGCTACAGAAATGTTTCCCTGAAGCAATTCTTGGCAAGCCCTTCTCGAAGTCTGTATTAAAACTGCTGATTTTTGAACACTATGATCCAGCAGAGCTTAGGGGACCTCAGAAGCTCAGTGTCCCATGTGGCAGGCCTGGGGCAGGGCCTAGACAATTCTTGGGGATGGGGGAAAACGGCACTTTGGAAGAACAAGGTACCTCTGGGGGCCTGGAGAGCCCAAGAAACAAGGCATCAATGCAACCCCCATTTACCTTTGTGAAAGAAATCAGCAGAGGGTGGTCTCAAGAGGTTTTGTGAGGCCACCTTGCTTTCCCTGTTACCCTTGACTCCTTGATGAATGTACCTGCTGTGCTCCAGCACGTGACAACATGCAGATAGTGAAATCCACTGATGGCAAACATCAAGATGAAAAAAAGCTTAATGTAACGGTTGCCATAATAATTTACACCCTATTAGAATTTGTTGTAAGGCTGTCTTGCTACAAGTGTGACAGAGGCCAGTGATACCCTTAAAATGGTAGAGCTAAGCCATAGGTTTGGATGGTAGAGCTAAGCCATAGGTTTGGATAAATAAAAACTTATCTGCAGCACTGATTGATTGCTTTGGACAATATTACAATTTTTCCTGGGAAGTTTTATGATCCAGAATGAATTGGAAGTTTGTTCAGTCTGAATAAATTCTTTCAGTCTGTAATCCAAGAACAGAGATTTCCAAATTCTAAAACCAGGAAGATACCCTGGAGTGGCAGGAGCTGTCAGACTGAAGTTCTAAGTCTGCCCCATAGTTACACTTGTGGCACAGCTAGGTACAAGCCCAGCACACTTCAGTCCTTAATTCCCTGGGTGGCCCAGGAACACCCCAGCCTGTTATCAGTACAGATGAGATGGTAGGGCTGGTTTGAGACAACAGACTGCCTTGAAAGCAGGTCTGAACTCCTTGGCACCTCCATAATTAATTGACACAGGAGATCTCCAGATGGGAATTTTGCACAGTTATACATATTCCCCCTGGTAGCTCTTGCTGTAGCTCCTCTCCTTTGCATGCCTAAATGTGTATATGTTGATTAATACCCTGGGTGGAGTGTCCCTGATACTCCCATACATCTCTGCTCCTTCAGCAGTTGCAGAAGGGATCAAGTTGTTTGTAGATAAGACATTTGCAAACAGTCAGTACAAACAGTTCCTGCCGATGCAAAAATACTCATGTAGGACAGTCTTTTGTGCACAGTTAAGATATTTAAACCAGTTTGGTATGTAGCTGTCATGGACAAAACAGTTCAGAGCTGGGAAATTTTACTTGAGTTCATTTATTGCCAGACCACACAAGCTTCTGATCCCTGATTTGGATACCAAGGGAAAGATGAACACAAACAGCTAGACAAACATTGACGTGAAACTCCATCATCCCTCCTTCCCAGCCTCAACTTCCCTTACTTTTGCCACAGTTACCAGTCTGTCACAGCTCCTCTGGTGATGGGATATGCGGTGTAGGATGCATGTGATGGCTTTCTGCTGCCTGGCACGTAACTTCTTCTGCCAGGCTGCATTTTGTGGTTCATTACACTCTTTGTGTAATGGTTTCTGCTGCACCGTACATCACGGCCTCTGCTGCTCTCTTCCTCAGTGTCCCTGCTGTGGCATGGGTCACCCATAGGTGCGTTTTTTCACCATGTAGTTTTCACCTATTTCAGGGCAGGCTGGAACCATTTTCAGCAGATGGCAGGTCATGGGCTTGCCCCAGGCAGGTCACCGCTGTAAACCAATGCTACATACAGCCTGCAACACCTGCCCACTGCAGCAGGTACGGTCACAGGGATGGATTATGCCTGGTCATGCAGGACGGTGGGACGGCTTGCAACCCAGAACTTGTACAAGCACTGTAGTGGGCACTCCTGTTGGCACGGGACAATGAGCAACCATTCTGAGAAATCTGATTCCCCATGTGAGAGTTAGCTTATGATAAGATTGAAAAGTAATGGTTTTGTTTTAAACAAACACTCAGTCATTGAGTGTCTACTCAACATCGGGCTGCATGAGACATGGTTATTAAAGTACCTTCATAGCACTCCCTCTGAAAGCTACACAGCTCAGTGGCTCAGTATATCACCAAAAGCATGGACATGAGGTTTAACTCTGCCTATCAGCAGTTGGCTCACTTCAGTTAGGAGCTGTAGCAACCACCTCAGAAGTACAGCCAAAGATTATCAGAACTGAGTTTTTTGTTTATGCTGCCAAATGCAGGGAGTCTGAAAAGTGGCTGGCTGTCCACTTCTCAGAAAGCATTGCGAAGGAGGAAACCTGACAGCCCCATGTCTGCCAAGTAGTGGTCCTACTTTAGGATGAGTTTCGGTCCTATGATTGCCGTGTGCACACGTGTGTGTGTAATGGGGAATCTGCTGAACTGGCAGAATGGAAGTCAAAGCCCTACTCACAGTCAGGCGTCATGTAGCTAACTAACCTCTGTATGCTTTAAATAGAGATCTGGGACCACTGAGGCTTGCATAAAGCGTCTCAAACAATTCCTCTGTGTAGTCACACTATGAGATGGGGAAACTCTCCTCGTATCATGTAAGAGCTGTACAGGCCTGCTCCAGCTGTGCCCATTTTGGGAAAGGATTAAGAGAGGCTTAAGTGTGTGGGGCAGCCTGCACAGTTTGTACATTTGGGTGGACTCTATCCTTCTTGCTTCTGCTGGCTGACTTGGAGGTTTCATGCTTGGTAGTTTTTCACACCAGTGCTGCTCTGTCTGAAGGTACAACAATTGCTGTAATTCTTTATTGGTCTAAATAATTTCTGACAGCTTTATTTGTACTTAGCTAAATTTATAAAGAACAATGTCAACTCTGGTAGCAGTTATAAAGTCCTCAAATATGCTCAGATATTGCTGTCCATAATGAGTGCACTGTGAAACCTAAAGATTCTTTTCAAAATACACTTTTAAATTAAGACAGCCATGGCAGCTTCTCAGGGAATGCTGTTTGCAGTGGCCAGGCACTTAATTTTAATGCTGATCCCTAATCCTACTTCAAGTAAATCAAAAATGGAAATAAAATTGTGCTATTACACAATTTCCAAGGCAGTCAGTTCTGCTGTCAGCAGATGCAGTGGCTGAAGATCCCCTTAATCACAGACACAGGTTGTCTGAGAGATACGCCCCTGGATAAAAGAACAAATAAAACTTCTGAGTCACAGACATGTTCTACTGTAATATTAGATGTTGCAGACTGTGAAAATGTCACCATTAGTACAAGTTCTGGCCCCTCATCAGGCAGAAAAAATATACATAGGTCAGTTAATCTGCCACATACCGTATTCTTTTTTACTGTTATGGCAATAGTATCTCCATTGAATTCCTATGTGTAATTTATCTCAGAATAGTTAGGAGAATAAATATATATATATTTATAAAAAAAATTAAATCTATGTTTAAAAAAAAAGTATCTCTTTTTTATATGTGGATCTCACTACTCTGGACAGTTGCAAACTTCTACAGTCACACCACAAAGTTTTCTCAGAAGCACTCACAAATTCCCCAGGGTAATTACTGTCACTCCATGTGTATCTTTCATCTGTCAGATATAGTAGATTGAGATACAGTCTGCCAAATGATCAATGCCTGTTTTCTCAAATCCCTTTAAAGATGCTCAACCTTTAACTGTTCTTCTCAGACACCAGATGAAAGCAGCATTTAGCCATTCAGCAACTGAGTTTTGCTCCATATATTCTCCCAAGGCCAAGAGAATGGAGATTCCTTGAGGATATATGAAGGTAATATCTGACAATGCATTCTCAGCTGACAGGTACTTCAGCACATAGTAAATAGCTGGAATAAAACCAAGTATTTTGGGGGGAGTTGTATAAAGACTAATCTGATTCAGAATTCCTGTGCAAATGTTGATAGGTGAAACAGCATAAGATAATTTTAAATACAGGCTGTCTTCCTCATTCCTTTCTGCACTCTCTTTCTTTTATTTTTTAACTTAAACTTTTGTCTTTGAATTCCCAGATCACATTTTTCCTTACACATGATTATATATGTAAAAAGCTGGAAACTGATGGGTTGTTTAATTTCAGTGTATGCATATGGGCTGCACTAAAGCCCATGTGAGTTACTATATTCCTGCTGAAAGCCTTGGAAACAGCAAAGGGCAATATGTTACCGGAACTTGTGAAAGGCTGCAGCTGTCTATTTAATTAGTCTGAGATTGCATTTTTTTGGAGTCAGTTGAGATAAGAAGCTGTGAGCTGCAGACTGCTAGCTGACAAGGCTGTCATACCATGGCTTCAAGGGATTTGAACCTCTGCATTCACAGAAGAAGCAAAGCATTTTCAAGGCTGCATACAGGCAATGCCCTGTTATAAAAGAACAGTGTGTAGGAGGAGCCCTTACCGTCATCATCCCCAAAACCCCAATAATTTTCTCGAAGAGACTGAGTGTCCAACCTTATGTAGATACTTCTCTGCTTAGTACCTTATCACTACAAGTACTACGTACAGATTGATTGTATGCCTGTTGTAAGGCATGTGCTGCAAAAGGTCTGGCTCAGATTTTGCTTGTTGCATAACTTCCCCACTACGGAGTTATCTGTATCTCAAAGCAGGTTTCAAGCAATGTCAGGTCTCTCAGTGTTATGGAAAACAAACGTTCAGCTAAACGTCCTTGCTGGGTAAGTCTGCAGTAAGGGTTTACTATGTGTTCTGGAGTGAACTATGGGGCCCAAACTGCTGCTGTCAAATTGCTGTGTCTCGCTGGTGGTTAATGGGAGATTGGGGATTGTTATTTTGGTCTGAATCACTGCCCAGATTGGGCAGGTCTCCGCTGCACAGTGGCTCAAGAGCCCTTCCATGAGCACTGCACCCGAATGCTGTGGACACCTCTAATGCACACCACAAACCTCATTTATCTGCTGCACATGGGTCTTGTCAATGTCTTTAGTGGCACAGCATTTAGAAGTTGCAACAAGGTCCCTATAGGATAAGTGACTTCTCCAGGACAAAAAGTGACACTGAGGCCTCTGGAGCAGAAGTATGAAGAAAGTGTTCTTCTAATGGCAGAAAACTCTTGGGCTTTGATAGTTACTCCACAGAAAAAGAAAACTCTGGGGCTGGAGGCTCACAAAGCATGCTCTTGAATGGTCTTAAAGGCTTTGCCAATCCTGTTGCCTCAATTTGGACTGCTGGTGCTGCTCTGTTAGGAGTGGCTGCTCTGCTACCCAGTTCCAGTATGGTCAATAGGCACACATTTAGGGGAAATGATGTTCCCACTGCAGACCAGGTGTGAGTCAACAGACCAGTTCTGATTCAGGGTCCCTGGCAGGATAGGGTCACCAGTCTCCATTTACCTCTAGGCCCTGGGCAGAAGGACAAGCCATGGCAGCATGGCAGCAGCCTGTGTCTTTCCATCTGAGAATCCTGTGGAGAGAACATGCGTATCAATCCTGTCTGATTGCAGGTGAAGATTCTGAAAATGCACACTACAATGCACTGCTCACACCTGCTCCCTGCAGTGCTCTCAGTGACTGCAATGGACTGAGAAGCCTCAGAGACTTGTTCATTTGTTGCCCGTGTTGTAAGAGGATTAGGCCATTGAGTGGCAAGGTTCTTTCAAAACATTCAGCTCAGCAGCAACCTATGCTTCAGATCGCAGAGAGGAGTTGAGCAAGCACAGGCAAGGGGAGGGAAGAGTCAGTTTATGCACAGTACATGAAGTACATCATGGTAGATGTCCTCCTCTGCTGGGAATTAGACAACTCTAATTAGTGAGTGAACTGAGCACCTCTTGCTGATTCAGGCAGTCCTCTAGGAAGGTGAATGATGCCTTCAAATATAGAGACAAAGCCCTTCCCACACTTGCTCTTCACCTGCTGTATGCTATGCTGTGACCCATCCAGACCCAGAAGTGGTCTGGTCCAGCATGTTTCTGAACACTTTAACCAACCGTTATTGGCAGTCAGGTGGGGATTTGGCTTTTACAAAGACAGGATATTATCTGAGGATTGAAGACTGCTGGGGAGTGACAGAATTGGGACCAGAGCATCTTTGTCAAAGGGCTGGCCATCCTGGTAAGAAGGACTTTAGACCAGAAAGATTGGGAAATGCAGGTTATGACCCACGGTTAGGTGAGGCAACAGAGGTTGGTAGTGGAAAGCAAACAATGCAGGTGGGTGGGAACAAGAGAGATGTCACAAACAATAGGACAGGGCAAAAGGACACCCATCTCAAATGCATGTCCACAGCCTGAAAAACAAGCATGAAGACCTAGAGCACTACATGCAGAACTGCAACATCACTGTAACAACTGATACGTGGTGGCACAGCTTGTATGACAGCAGTAATGTGAGGGATGGATAGAAGCTCTTCAGGAATGATAGGAGGGAAGAGGACAAGAGAGTTGTCCTCTATGTGAAGAGGCAGCTTGGACATATGGAGCTCTCCTATGGGACAGATGACATGCAAGTTGAGAGTTTATGGGTCAGGATCAGAAGACAAGCCAATAAAGACTGTATTGTGGTGGGACTTTGTAACAGACCACCCGATCAAGGTGAGAAAGTGGATTGAAGTCTTCTTGTAACATAGAAGTCTCTGGATCACAGACTTCTTAATACTTGTGGGGGGGTTCAGCCTCTCTGACATCTGCTGGAAGGGCCACACAGCAGGATGTAAACAATACAGGAGAATTTTGGAGGATGCCAGTGGTAAATTCTTTCCACAGGAACTGAATGGGCCAAACAAGGGTAACATACAGCTGGATCTGATATTCACAAAGGAGGAAGAATTAGTTGTGAATGTGATTTTATCAGTGGCAACCTTGCCTGTACTGACCATGAAATAGCAGGGCTCGAGATCCTGAGGAGAGTGAAGAAGGCAAGTAGGAGAGTACAGACCCTGGAATTTAAGACAGAAAACTGTGGCTTTTTCAGGCAACTGAAAAAAAATGTAGAATCCCATGGGAAACAGCTCTGAAGTGTGAAGTAGCTCAGGAAAGCTGCCAAGGCTCTAAGTACAGCATCCTCCAAGCACAAGTGCAATATGCAGGATGTCAAGTAGACTTATCAGGAGACTGGACAGTGTAAATAGGGAACTCATGACTGAGCCCCAGTGCAATCAAACAGCATACAGGAGGTTGGGAGCAGGGACAGGCAACAAACGAGGAATTTAGAAAGATTGTGCAGGCCCACAGGGATAGTTAAGAAAGCCAAGTTCAAGTGGAGTTGAAATCTGAAAAAGATGTGAAGGGTAATAATAGTAGAGCTTCTACTACTATAGTAGTAGTAGAAACCTGAAAAAAGAAAATATGGGACCGTTGCTGAATGGGGTAGGCTATTTAGTAACAGTGGACACAGATAAAGCTGAGGTATAGAGCGCCTTCTTTGCCTCAGCCTTCGCTTACAAAGTCTCCTGGACATCTGGGTTGAAAAGCAGGGTTTAAGGAGAAGAACTACCAGCAATCAAGTCAAAGATGATTTGCTAGATTTCAGTCCACTCAATTCCATGGGACTAGACAGGCTGCATCCAATAATGCTGAGAGAACTGGTCAATACTGTAGTGAGACCATTGTAATTTTTGAAAGGTTGAGGAAAGTCCCCAACTAGTGGAGAAAGGCCACTGTTACACCCATCTTCAAAAGGGCATGGTCAGCCTCACTACAATCCCTTAACAAGTCATGGAGCAAGGCCTCTTGGAGCACATGTCTGGGCAGGTGAGTGAGAAGATGGTGATTTGGAACAGTCAGCATGGTCTTTACAAAGGGAAAATCATATCTAACCAATCTGACTGCCTTCTATGATAAAATGACTAGATTTGTGGTGAGGGGAGAGAAGTGGCTGCCCCTCGCTTTGAGTTTAGCAATGTTTTTGATGCACTGTCTCACAATAATCTTGTACCCAAGTTGGGATGTTACAATCTGGATAGCTGGACAACTAGACGGAAAAAGCTGGTTGGATGGTTCGGCTCAGTGGTTAACGGGTAGTAGTATGCCTGTAGGCAAGTAACAAGCGGAGTACTGCAGGGGTCTATCATTCGACCTACCCTGTTCATTAACTTTACCAGTCACCTGAAGGAGGCACTGTCATAGAGTTTGCAGATGACACCAAATTGACAGAGAAGGAGGGAGAAATAGACAGTATGCTCAAGGGCATAGCAGCTATTCAGAGAGACCTAGCCAGCTTAGAGGAATGGACCAGCAAGAACCTTCTGAAAATCCACAGGGAGACATGAAAAGTCCTGCACCTGCAGCAAGGAGAACTGCCTGCAACTATGCAAGTTGGGCACTGTTTGGCTGGAGAGCAGCTTTGCTGAACCCAGAGGTCTGGGCAGACAGCAAGCTGAACATAGGTCAATAGCGTGCCCTGGCAGCAAAGGCTGGCAGCCTCTGGGGTGTAATAACAGGGGCAGCACAAGCAGAATGAGCAAAGTGACTGGCATTCATTAGACCACATCTGAAATATCACATCTGAAATTCCACATCCAGTTTAGGGCCCTCCACTAATGATGTTGATCACTTGGACTAAGTTCAGTGAAGGTTCAGGGTGATCAAGGGGCTGCTGCACATGCCCCATGACGAGAGGCTGAGCTTCTATAGCCTGGAGAAGACAAGGTTCTAAGTGATCCATGGCAGAAAAGTAAAAGATAACAGGCATAAACTGAAATAAAAGAACTAGTATCAGACTGGGTATTGAGGACAACTTTTTTCAGCCTAAGGGCAATTAAGCATTAGAACGGATTGTCCAGAGAAGTTGTGGAGCCTCCATCCTCTAAGAATTTTAAGACCCAACTGGATAAAGCCCTGAGTAACACAGTCTGATCCCATAGATGACTCTAATACCTCCTGAGGTCCCTTCTAACCTGAAAAATCCTATGATTCTATAAACTTCATGGAGTTCTCATTGCTGTGCCCATTGCCAGTGAGCATGGCGACACACCATGGATTCTGTGTTCAGCTAGGGAACAGAACAGTAGGTTCTAATGGCTTTCAGTGGAAGTTATCTCCAACATACACTGGTCTCATGCTGACTTACAATTGTCTGTGCACCCTGGGGCTCAATTGTCTGAAGCATTAAGAGGTTCCTATCTTGCTTTATTTTACCAGAAAATACCTATTTCTTTCAGCCTTTTCCCCCTTCTTGTAGCATACTGCTGGAATGGTTCTGCTGATGACTGCTTGGACTCTTGGGAATGCCAGTGTAGCCTCACAATGGGCAGGCATTTTCCAAGGCTAGTGGAAGATGGAGAAGGAACACTGTAGCCCAGGAAGCTGGAAAAGGAAAAAGGAAGACATGCAAAAGGCAGCGCTGCACTGATTTTTCCCATGTAAGGAGAGCAAATGTAACTGCAGTAGCACTTTGCCAGTAACACCATGACTGGCAGGAAATGAAAGCGGATGCTGTTCAGAGCAATTCTTCCTCACAGAACTGCAATCACAATGTACACAACCAGCACAATTACTGCATTATGGTCTTAACCAGAGCGACTGATGTGATGCAGCTGCCGTCTCTGTAGAAGTCTTCTCCAGCTGATACCAAACAAGGGAAACTCCTGTTCAACAAACCCACGACACTCGACTGTCTGTAAGTGGTCTACAACAGTGAGAATGCTGGGACAGCTTTGGAAAATGTTTGCACTCACAGTCTGTTGCACTCATGCCCCCTTCCCCCTTCTCTTAGGGTTGAAGCAACTGTACAAAGCAAACCAATCACCAGTGTTAGGCTTCTGGGTAATCAAGAACCACGGCATGAAGACTGAGGATGGCAGTGACAGAGGAAGGACGCTCTTTACTGTTTCCATTGGATGGACTTTATCTAGATCACTGTTCTTGCCTTCAGATGGGAATGACAAGCCAGTGTCTCAGGTTTCCTCTCCCGTGACAGGCCTTATATAAAGGCCAAACAACATGTGGCACCACAACGAACTCCTAGTCAAAGTTTTCATCTTAATCATCTTAGTGAGATCATTTTTGACAAGCCATTGACCATTGACTGACTAAACCTCAAATCAATATGCTGCTAATAAGCATCCCCTTCTTGCTAGGATGCTAGGAAATCCTTCTGGCAGCAAAACCTGATTCCCTTCTCCCAGCATAGCCTCACATAAACAATGTCATTTCTAGACCTCACGTCTTCCTTCTGTAGGAGGATGCAGTCTGGGACATTTACATCTGTTTGAGGAGAATGAAAAAGCAAAAAGTACAGCAGAAAACCCCAGAAGGGATAATAGCGAACAGCAACCAAATGCAGTGCCCATGCCAATGGACCCCAGCTGCTGAGTGGAGGGCTTCTTGGAGCTACAATACAGGCCATGGAGGAACATCAACAAAGTGATTAGAGAATGAAGTACACGCAGTGACAAGGGCACCACAAAAACTCTTCCAGATGACTATGTGGAATTGAAAATTCAAGGGCTAAACACAATTAAATGCTGTAAACTGTTCTGAATCCAGAGCCTGGGACCAAGTCTTTCCCCATAAAAACCCAGTGGACATTTAAAAAATGGTTACAAATTTGTATGTCTTAATTTCCCAATTTATTAAATGAAAATAATAATTTACCTATTTGATATATTTTATAGGCTTCATTCCTTCAATGATCAAAGAGCTCTAAGATCTTAAGAGGGCAGACTGCTATAGAAGCATAAAACATACTCTTTTTGATTACCATCTCATTGATCAAAATGTCTCATATATTTGGAAATTCTCCCTGAATTGAAGTGACTTTTCAAAACCACACAGCAGTGTTTGACTACATGTGAAAAATAACCTGAAGACCTCTGTTCCAATTAAGCTGAAGAAATGGGAAATTTATTCAAAATGCTGGATTAAAATTACTTTTAAAAAATCTGTAAGGCTCTGTAAGATAAAAACACAAAAAAATCACAGAGTATAAATTCTTCCTATCACAGATCTCTTTGGGCTTCTGATCTGACTACAGGAGACAGAAAAATGTAAAATTATGGTTCTTGGAGAAATAACCTATTAAAAAAAAAACTGTGTGAAGTACATAAGAAGGCATTTACCAAGGAATGTTTGTAATCAACATTCCATGAAAGAAAGGTATGTTTTCCAAATCTAACCGCATTAATGGCTTTATCAAAACCTTCCAACGGTTTTTACATGACAATATAGTGATGTGGGCACTTCATTTCATTCTATAATGCAAGACCTTCTGATAACAGCATAAATAATCAGTGACTGATACTTGTAAAGTAAAAATGCAGTCCATTTAATAATAGAATATACTTTTCATCTTGTCCACTGGCTAGTCCATAGAAGATAGGAATCTACTACTGCTCCTGATAGTGTTTTTAATACTGAGAAACCCAGTCCTTGTGAGTTTAATCAGATTAAATGCAAGAAGCTCAATATTGATATGATACATGGTCACACTGATGTGACATACAGCAGTTTTATTCATTATTTGAAAATCTGTTTTTATCCAATATGTTAAAAGAAATTTGTTAATGGTACAGGTCTTAATTGGTCTTTGAAGGATTTGATTGTCATTATTTAGCCAAACTGGACATGGATCAGAAAAAAAGACATTTTAAATTGTTGTGCTAATGAGTCTTTTGCCTTTGTTGAATCAGAGTTCATATGTGATAATCCACTTTACTTAAACCAGAAGAGGGGAAACTTTAATCTTAAATATGCCTAATTCCATAATCTTACACCTGTTTTACATAGCAGTAATTACTACTGATTTCAATATGCTTATGCCTATTTTATATCAATGTAGCAGTGAATGAAACAAGCCCCAAACATTTTAATTTGACTCCTCTCAACCTTCCTTATTCACACAGCTAAGTTGTATGTAATCAGTACATATGAAACAAGTAAAAATTTATGCTCCATCACTGTCTTTAAAAATTGAAGCATCTGTACTTGCACAATCGGCACTGAGTGCCAGGTAGAGCCACACAGACCTGAGCTGTAGAAGATTAAAGCACCTCAATTGCACTGCCTCTATGTTAACTGCTAGGTGTTGCTCCCAAAATGTTAAGTGAAGTCCAGGTTTTCCCTAGGCATTTTTAATCTAAAGTATTAAATCTGTGCAGGAAGTCACTATGACTTTCTAGATAACCCAGCTGAAGATCAGAAATTTCAGAAGATAAAATATAACATAGTCTTTTACACATTAATAAATCACAGTAGCATTCGCAGAAGTACTCACAGGTGTTTTGGAAGTTCTTGGCTCCTTATGACAAATTTACAGAATTTAAAATCTTTCTCAAAAGGTGTGCAGAAATATCTACATGGGAAAAGACTTCGCTAGGCGTTGCTTATACAGACCCACTGCACCATCACGTGCTGACCTCCTGAACCAGAACTGTTCTAAATTACTTTCACCTGAAGTTGACAGAAGAAATAGTGACTACAGCAATTGCTAGAAGGTATTTACAGAGCTTGTGGTGTCCTTCCAAGTGGGACACCTACAGCTGCAATCTACATTCCCCGTTCTGATGGGTCTTTCAATCAGCTCAGTTAAAGAAAGTCATCAAGAAGGCAGCTATCTTCATGAAGAGGTCACTATCTGTGCACAGTAAAAGGGCAACAGCTGATTCATGTACTGCCCTTTAGCCACCTTTTTTCACTGTTGGCATAGTATTCAGGGTCTTCCATAATCTCTGGTTGTGATGACAGGTACCATCACTTCCTTGGTTCCCAACAGCCAACATCATCGGAACAACAGTGCTGCATTATCTAAACAACTGGTTGGGGCATTTTCTGACTTAACAGGTAGGAAAGACTGAGTAGGTAGAACTAACAAATCTCATGAATATGTATAGGATTTAAAGAGTTTCTTATTGAAAAGAGAAGTTAAAATAAAACCTTATCCTGCTTGTTTCCAACACTTCTGTCAGGCTAGAGCATGCTCAGGCTTCCAGGAAACCCCAGTGGATGACCCAGCTTTATTTAGTGCTCTGACAGAAAATGGGAAGCCCAGAAAGCCTGCAGCCATTGGTTTCAAAGCTTCCAGGTTCAATCACTCTTCCCAGGGCTTCCAGTCTCCCAGTTCCTTTCATTCCACTCAGCTCCAAGAAGAGCATCCAACTTGTGCACTGCAGCTGAGGCAGGTGTCTTGAAGCTGAGGAAGACTGTTTTTAAGAATGTATTTGGTGTTTATAATAAAACAATTATTAGTAAATTCTTCCATATCAAATATTGACATTTCTACTTCTGTTACTAACACAAAGAATTTTCACTGCATACACACGTTTCCCACAAAGCAGATATTTCTTATTTCAACCAGCTCTGCTCCCAGTTATTTTATGTATTTATCATGATAAGACAGAGAAGTACAGCCATCCTCATGTTACAAGGAAGGAACAGGCAGCAAGATACACCATCACAAGATGGTGATAACAGCTTGCAGGTAAGCAAGGGAGGTCCAGGTGGTAAGTAGGTGTGACAAAGTGAGGGAGCAAGAGACCCCTTGGGACGGATAAAACAGGTGCAAAGGGGCCACCCAAATGCACGTACACAAATACATGTAGCTAGAGAAACAGGAGCAGCTAGAGCTCTGCATCTGGATACAAAGCTATGACATCATTGGAATCACTCAGACATGAGACCAGTCATATCACCAGAGTTCTGGGAGGGATGGATGGATAGATGGATGGATGGATGGATGGACGGATGGATGGATGGATGGACGGACGGACGGATGGATGGATGGATGGATGGACGGACGGACGGACGGATGGATGGATGGATGGATGGATGGATGGACGGATGGATGGATGGATGGACAGACGGACAGATGGAAGAAAGGCTTTCAAGGATGATGCCAGGAAAACCAAAGCTGAGCTAGAGTTGAAACTTGCAAAGAACATCGGGGACAACAAGAGCTCCTACAGCTATGTTAGCATTGAAAGAAAGCATTAAAATAAAAATGTGGCCTGCTGCTGAATGGGGTGGGTAATTTAGTGACAGTGGGCACAGATAAGGCTGAGGTACTCAATGCTTCCTTTACCTCAGCCTTTCCCAACAAGGGCTGTTGTGTCTAGAGAGGGGAGCAAAGGAGAACTCTCTTTCTGGAAGAGGTTTGAGGCAAGTATCTCTTAAGAAATCTTGACTCGTCCAATGTGATCAGATCACACATGCCCCATGAGGTGAGGCTGAGCTTGTTTAGCCTGGAGAAGCATTTAGGGAGCACCTAACAGCAGCCTTACAGTGCCTACAAGCAGGCTGAAACACAGAAGGTTCCAGCTGGATATAAGGTGGGGTGGGCAGGGAGGGGGCGCTGGGGGGATATGTCTCGAGACACTGAAGAAACTCTGTCCTTTAAATTTTCAAGACCTGACACAACAAAGCCCTGAACAACATGATCTGAATTCCTTATTGACCTGCTTTGAGCAGCAGGCCAGACCAGAGCTCTTCCAAGGCCTCCTCCAATCTGGACAGCTCTATGAATTACCACAGAGCATTTGAGTTGCCTGAGGTCCATCAGGAAATGGTGGGAAAAGAAACGGACTCAGGATTTGCCAAGACTTCAGCTCACCTTTTTCCCTTCCTGATGCATTTCCGCTCCCACCAGCTCAAAATAACAAAAAGGTTTTAGAGACTACACATACACCATTGCATCCAGGGATATCCCTAATTCCCAGGTCTGAATCTGGAACCATACCACCTCCTGACTGCACCTGGAGCTCTCATATCACCTTTATGAGGCTGGAAGTTCATAGCCATCCTCCTTGCCCTAACCCAGCCTTGCACACTAATGTGCATACTAAATGATCTCAGGTACATCTCCTGGAAAGCTGAGATGCTAGAAGAGATGCTAAACTGGACAACAAGCAGCCAGAACACCACTGTTCCAGTGTGACTCAACACATAGATTAGGACACAACTCCTCTGCGGTTTCCTGATCTAGTGGAATTCCTGAGAACTCTCCCATAGCCATGACTCATAGGAGGGGTGGGGAAGATTGCTCCAGCACTGTTTGCATAAACAAAGATGACTGACCATTTCTTCTACATACATATTCTCACTGTTGACTTCTGGATCATTTATTTTCAATCTTTAATTCCACTCCCACTCTTTTCCATTGCTCCATGCTAGTCAGTGGACTCTCATTGTCCCCTGAATATTTGTCTTTGGGAATAAAAGTTTTGACCCCTCAGTATTTCAGCACCAAATAGAACATTGTTTCTTAAGCTACACACTCAGACATCCCCCCTGCACATTTCCATCTCACATTTCCAGTGTTGCATTTCCATTCTCTCTGTAAAAGAGAACTTTGGGATTAATATATATTGCACAACACTTGTCAGTCAATTGTTATTTAAATCTCAGAAGTCTTCTAAATTTAAATCTTTTAATTGGAATCAAGTTGTTATCAAATGGCAGATCTTTGTGACAGTATAAGTTAGGTTACTGGATAATACAAAACCACCAAAAAATATCAAGTGACACAGCAATAAATCCTCTTAAGAGGAATATGGATTAATTTCCACTACTATGATCAGTTTATAAAAGAGAGAAAACATCACCATGTAAACCATAGAAGAAGGTATCTGCAGAGAAAAAGTGCATCAAATACCTTCTGCTTCTCCAGCAAGAAGAAACTCCTGCCAGAAGCAGCAAAGTGGGTGCTTTAGATAAAAAGACAAAATAAACAAGAAAATGAAAATGTTAAGGAAGGGACTGGTTTCTTTTATATATATATATATATGTATATCTCCTTATATATAATTAATTAAATATAGTAAAATTAACAGAGACTATAGAAAGGTTTGCATTTCCTTTGACACCAAGGATTGTCACTATCTAACTATTCACCTCACCAGGTTCATTGGATCACAAATTTCCCAAAATACTTGTGGAATGAATATTACTCACTACCTGATAAGCTAAAGATTATCTAATTTTCATGTTTAAAAAGTAATATTGCAGCAGATCTCATTATTGTTTCATGCCAACTTCAGTGCTGTTTTGACACAAAAATCACACTTCTAAAAATTAGCAATGTCTAATCTCACTTCTGTTACTCCCCACTAACTCTCCCTCTCCGCTAACCTTGAGATCTTAGGATCAAATTTACAGAGAAAGAAATATAAAAGACACCTTGCTAATGATCCCAGAGGAAGGACTAGCTATAAACAACTGTGGATTTCAGGGGTGTGGTTTAATTATTTGGTTCATTTGTTGAGAGCACTAAGGAAGAAATGAGACTATAGGCAGGAACTGAATTCAGGGAGCTTGGCAACCCAGGAGGCGAAGACAAACTGGCAAGAAAACACCGTGTGCAGGGGGCCATGCTGGAAATCAGTTCAGTGCAACTTATCAGATTGACAAACTCTCCTAATGTCGCCAAAGTGAAAGGGTAAAGCCAGACCCTACAGGTATCTGCTAGGTGGGTGCGATCCAAATCCAATAGCTTAAACTGGGATCCCACATTGATTCCTGATGCAGCACAAGCTGTTACACAGTATGCCTGCCATCTCTCTTCCTGCTAGGCTCAGGCAGCTTTTCCCTCCACTTCTCAGCACCTCCTGTGGTGCCTCATAATTTGAGGTTATGTGTTTTTTTAATTTATGCATCAGTCTGATCTGGATTGAAATGGATGCATAAAGTTCATCCCTGTCTCCTCTTCTCCTGCCACAGTAGGCTCCAATCTCCAGTTTTCATTTTGTGTGTAATTACAAAGCACTACATTAAAATTGGGACAAAGGTGAATAAAGTAGAATTTAACAGAAAGAAAAAAAAAAACAACACAAAACTAAATCCAAACATACCATTCTACCATTCATAAAACTCTGTATAATGTAGTAGGTGCCTATTTGTTTAGCCCAAAGACCTTCACGGTGGCTATCGGTTTGCTTCTGTGCAAGCCCACAGCCTAACTGTTTTGGTGCCTACCTCTCTTCAGCCCATCAGCATCCACAAACCATCCCTCTGCTTATATCCAGCAAGCATTTCTAGGCCATGTTTTGTGCACACTAATGGGATTAAGCTCTTTGCAAAAGGCAGCTGCAATCTTTTTCTGTGCAGAGAGTGAGAGCAGAAAACTGCCCACACATTTCACCAGCAGCATGGCAGAAAGGGGCAGCGCGGATGCTCCCAGCCCACACCCTCTGGCACAGCTCCCCGACCAGCCTACCGAGGGCTGGGTGCTGTGTGTAGAACTGACAATGGATTGGGTCTGAAAGGGAGCAGAAGAAGCCTTCATCTGAGTTACACCGTAAGGATTGTGGGGCACTGCTCTAGGAGGGTGTCTGCTGCTCCAGTGACTCTGCATTTCACGTCCATCAGCACACAGAGATCCTGGGAAGCACAGTGCCCTGTGCACAGTGCAAATATTATGTAAAACCACTTTAAAAACAAACAACCAAACAAACTTCATCTCAGAGATTTCTGTTTGAGACATCAGAAAGAACTCCAGCTCCGCAAACAAGTGCATCCACACATTACTTCATCGCTTCTGCAATTACTCACCAAACATGCTGATTTTAATCCTGCTCGAGTCAATAAACTGGCAGCACCCTAAATTTAATCCCCTGAGGTAGTTTTTGCTGGTTATGAGTTTAGGCTAATAGTCTAAATTGAACTCTCTTCCCTTCATTGTTACCTTTGGAAGCAATAAAATACCAACCTAAACATAAATTTCCATGAGGATTTCCCCGGTTTCAAAGGTGTCCTCCTAGACAGCTCTATTCCACGTCTGCGCAAGAGAAGCACAGGCCACGGCACAGTCCAGCAGCAGTTTGCATGCACCAGCACTGGGTGAGCAGAAATGATCCTGAATCTGTCTGCCGGGTTTTCTCACCCACAGCTAGGATGACTTAGCACAACAGCCAGGCACCCGGCATCCTTACAAGTACCACAGCCCCAGCCACAGTTACAAGCACCCTCAACTGGCTAAAATGGTCTTAATTTCTCTCCTGGTCAAACCATAATCTGTGATGGACTGTTAGCAAAATGGACAACACTTGGGGCTCTGCCTTGATCCCTTTATAATCTAAATATTCACACTCCTCAGGAACAGCAGGAGCAAGGTCTTTGCCTGATAAAGCTCCCAGTTCTCCTTTAGAAAGGGTGCAAGGGGAAAAATCACACGTTTCTTTAAACTTGCAGTGTGACAAATTTTGTAACCTTGTGATATTTTTTTGCCAGAAAGCTGTCTGTTCAGTACAGCTTGCTCTCCGTAGCATTCTTTCAGAGAGCATAAATAATTTTGTCCTTTTTTTGCCTCTTTAAAGAAACAGTATTCAAGATCCTGAGCATACTAAAGACAGCAGCAGCTCAGAGTGCTCGCTGGAAAAGCACTGCACATTACAGGATCAGGCCTAAAGTAGAAAGTGTCTGAGCGTGTTAACACAACCCCAAAGAAAAGACAGTTCAGGGCTGAAGTTCATATGAGGAGACTGGTCGATGTCATCAGCTGTGAAACTGCAACTCTAGCTGATGGGTGTTCCAAAATGCTGAAGGTCTGGCGCTCTACTGCTTTTTACAAATGTGTTGATTTACCTTGTTTTGCTTCACATATTGTCAGGCAAAAACATCATGAATATTACAGAAACCGGGCCATTACTACATATACTAAATATGTATAACCTCTCATTTTGTCTACACAGTGAAAACAGAAATTCCGGGCAATCAGTGTTTCTGGGGGGTTCCAGGTTTTTTCTTTTCTTCCTGGGTAGGCAGAAATCAAATTAAGATAAATGTAACTTTCAGCGTGCTAGAACAAACATGGAGACTTAGATCATTAGAAAGTCATCTTCTGCCTTTTCACTTTTCAAACTAGACAACTGTCATTTGGCCCTCAGACGTAACTGTGGCAGCATGGTTGAACCTTTGCATGTTCTGCCAGCTCAGTGGTGCAGCGGGTGTTGTCAACCTTGTATTTTTACCTAGACACACAACTGTATGTCTCTCTCTCATATTTGAATACATACTGTGTATTGTGAAATACTCAGAAAAACCCAATCAGTTTAGCTTCAGGTCTCTTATCCTTCCACCGTACAAAGCTCCATCATGCCCCGCAGAGACCGTGGTTGCTGTTGTTACTGTGTTAGTGCAGAGGCTCCGGCTGGAATCCGTCCTCACCCACATCAGGTGATAAAACAAACATGGAACGAGAAATGGTCTCAGCTCCAGAGGACTCACTATTTATTGTTTTACTCTGGAGCAGTAAAACTGATTAAATTAGAAATGTTACTCTAGACAAATGGCAGTAAAATCTTCACACTATGTCATAACATCATATATTCTCCATTGGCCAAACACTGCTGAAGAAACTATTTAGAAGTGCTTCTGAATCCTGAAATAGATTTATGAGAAGTATTTCACTCTTCTTCCTGTAAAAGCCAAATGCATTCACCATGATGAACTCTATTTGCCCAAGCTGAGCCTCAGGGCACTGTAATGAAGAAGAGGAGATTTGGGTTGGGAGACAAAGAAAATATTTTGTGCTTACTTGATTTAAAAGAAAAAGAAATCCAGCTGTTTGAATGTCTGGGGACCATGATGTGTGGGCAAAGGCAGGTGATCCAGTCTAATATTCATGTCAGCTCCCTTCTTGCACTGCCTCCCACACTCCACAGCCATCACTTAACAAGCTGTATGGGGTTATTTCAGTTGCACATCAATTATGCCATGGACACACTCTGTATAGCTCAGAGGTAATTAATACAAAGTTTATTGGCTCAGGTGCAGCACTGCACAAACAAGGTTTAACAGCTTTTGGTGTCAGTTCAGAACTGGGAGCAGTTTGGCCATTTTTATGTGATCTGGAACATGAAGATTAACTGACCTTGTGACCCAACTGTCAAAACACTGACCCAAACCAGCCAGACACTGTATATCTGGGCCACGGTACAAAACCAGGAAAACTCAGAAATGCTGCACCAGCACCTTTAACTTCATGGAGCTATGTTAGATTCAGCAACCTCCTGCCCACGAAGGTTGTTCTTGGTCCAAGCTGGTGCTAGACAGATGCACTCAAAATATCCATTCGTAACACTTGCTTGCCATCCAACTCACGAGGAATCTTAAGCATCAAAAAAAACCACACAGCAGATCCACCTGAGTGGCTCTTTGTGGAGGGAGCCTCAGGACTAAGCCAAAGCTGGTAAACTGTGCTGGATCCACAGCACCTACGCAGAACCAGTCAGGCATCTCTGTAACACATGGAACTTCTGGGTGTCCTGTGGGATTCATCCACCTGTGTGACAGCATTTTCAACTTATGTCAGCTTCACATCACTCTGAACAATGAAGCAACTGAATTTTTGTTACTCTCTGAAGAACATGCAAAAACCTCAGTACTGGTTATGCAATGCATGCCAAGAAATAAAACATTATGTGCTGCGATACAAAGCCATAATCATAATCTGAAATTCACCTCTTCCAAAAATCAAGGCAAAAGCCTCACAGCACGTCTAGAAAGCTCGTAATCCAACTCTCAGCAGAAATACATGCACTGACTTCCAAAGCTAAGACCTAATGGCAAGATACAGTTCTTAAGAAGGTATAAAGAAAAAATGACTGGCTGTGACTCACGCTTAGAAGCACAAAAACTGACAAAACCTTTGAAGGTTAGCTGTGCTGAGGTGTGAATCTTACTGACCCAGGTCCTGCAGTCATATAAACACCTCTTGGTAGCTGGAGTTCAGGAAAGAGATGCTATGCCATGGACTGAACAGGAACTTCAGCAGACAGTCCACCAAGCCACAAAATATTAGGGTTTACATATATCTATATATGGTTTACATATATATATATACACACACACGTGCACAGACAAAAGATCTAAATATCAAATTAGATATAATCTAGTGCGACTGCTCACCAGAAGACTGCTATCTCCTGTAAACAGAATCTTGAACTGGATTGAACCTTGTCCTATATACTGCATAGACAAAGCAATTCCTCTGATTTTTCATACATATTATAGTCATTTATTTATACAGTCTGCACAGGACATAATTTTTAAAGACAGACTTCTACACAAGCCTTTGAATGACTATGAGGCAGAAATACTAGGCTCGCTTCATTCACTGAGTATGATGCGGCAGGATTTTTTTATTCAAGCCTATGCAAAATAATCTACCTCTCCGTGACTCCTTGCGATTGGGATACTGTTTAACAGGACTATTCATGGATACTGTTTAGCAATGAGAATTAAATTCTTGAGCCCACTAAAATCTACTTAGGTGATCTTAACCAATTATGCACTGATTAACTCTGGAGTCCCAGCCAGGTATTCAAGGAGAAAGAAGGCTACAAGAACACAGAGGAAACGCTGAGATGCTGCAGAATGTTGTTGGATGGGAAGCTTTAGGAAGGATGAAAGGAGATTTAGGAGACTTAGACTTGAATAAAAGTCTACAGGCTCCACTCTGTTTTCCTCCTGGCTCCACAGTGAAGAATTGTATGC
The DNA here is from genome assembly GCF_023634155.1 of Falco peregrinus. NCBI lineage: Eukaryota > Metazoa > Chordata > Aves > Falconiformes > Falconidae > Falco > Falco peregrinus. Next base: position 16,359,766 of record NC_073726.1, read on the forward strand.
ACCGAGGTGGAGAGTGACAGATGCCTGATGAACTCCAGCAACACCAGCCTGGCTGTCAGGCACCGAGGGACTTGTTGCCAATCACTGTAAGCTTAAAGCCCAACATAAGCACTAGTTGCACCAAACCTAAAGCACAAGGGAGTACAGCTAAAATACTGCTCTTTTGCCAGCATATTTGAACAGAAAAATAACAGCATGAAGAGATAATGTTGACATTTAATCTGTCAATATGCCTTGGAATGATCATACAGATACAGGGAGCACAGGGGATTGGTTCGGGCTCCGAATTAACAACCAAAAGAACCAGAAAGACTTTAGGAGTGGAAATTCACACTCTGTGCATAACCACGTTCAGTTACATAGATCTTCTGTGCAACTGTGACAGGACTCTCATGGCTAGATGAAATAAAGTTTTGCAACAGTGATCAAAGAACGGATATAATGTAATATTGATCTTAATTTGGTTGTCCTTGTATACCTCCTAAGACATCAACCTGAGGATATATTTGCAGGATAGCTTTCCCCCATACACAGCAGCAGGCTACACTATAGACTTCATATACATAAAATGCTGACTGGAGACTTCTGCTATGCACAATATCACTTATTTATCAGAAATCCCTGGGAAACAAAACGTGTCCCTGGACTAATATGAATTTATTAAAGCTACCGTTAAGAGATTTGTTTGTTAAAAATATCTGAATGAGTACCTCTAAAAATCTCTCTCATGCCAAAGGAAAATGTTAGAAGGCAATTATTGAAGAACCCCAACATTATCAGCAGGCCAAATGGTATCAGAAACAATTTAGCTGAACTTGTATTTAAACTGAAGAACATGATTTCTTGGTGTGGTTCCATGTGAAAAGAGAAGCCAAGCCCCACATCCATTACAAATCCTGATTTCAATAAGCCAGATGAACAGTTCAAAGTCACTTTCACAGATAATAGATGACAAATGCAGCACAGGAACTGAGTTATTTGAGATTCCTAGGTTTATTTCTCTTCTACCATTTTAACTATACTCACACCATCTACTGCTGCAAGAGTTGTATTTAATTTTGTCCCAACTTAAAATATGTTCTTTTCACCAGCAAACTGTGATTTAATACAGTTCTGTTTAGCATAATACCATTTTCTATTAATACTCCAGTGTCCTAACTTTACAATATTTCATTACAGATACAGCTTTAGATATGTTCATATGAGCTAAATTAAACCATTATTCAAGTTCTGGCACGTCTTAAGATACAAGAAAGAGCCAGCAGGAGGAGGAGGAAGATGCTGACAAAAATTCTGTCTGAGCAAACCATCATCAATTATTCTACTGAAGGCTTGAAGATATATCTGGATAATTCTGTAGCAAGAAATGTCATTTTTTTGAAAAACCAACAAGCCCTGTAGTATTTCCCTGACTTTTCTAACTTCTTGCAACAGTTAAAAGACTGATCTGATCAAATTTATTTATTTTTTTTCTTTTTACTAATCTGCCTTATATTAAAATAGACTTTCCAAGCAAAAAATAAGATTCAACCTTTGCAGCAGAGAAATTTCTCCATGAAAAACACACAAATAAATGATGTGGTAAGTGGGAAAATTCTGATGTAAATGACATCACAGAAGAAAGTTTTGGGACCAAACAAGGGAGATTTATATATCATTTCAAATTATCCCATAATCATATTGTCGCATTAATAGGACACACCACAAAAGGAATCCTTGGAAGGAATTAAGGAGAAGTCAAGCCCAGAGAACTTCAGAAAAATCATTTTATGTTTAAGGAGGATATGGGAAAAGGTAGAGCAGCTTTCTAGACTAGCAAGTAAATAGCACTTTAAGTTAAGTTTTGCTAAGGGAAGAAAGCAGACTGGGTTGACTATGCAGCAAGAAAAGAAAAAGAGGTAAGAAGGGAAAGAGCTATAGAAAGCCCTGAGAAAGAAAACTGAGAATTCAACTTTTTTTTTTTTTTTTCCTGTAATGGGGAATTAATGGTAAGAACATAACTTGGTGACAAGGAGCAGAGTTAGTTGCAAGTTCACAGTGGATAACAGCAATAACAGCTGTCACGGTTTACCTTTTTTAAAAAAAAACAACAGCAAATAACTTTAATACTTAGAAGTTGTAATTAAATAAAAGACCTGGAACTTCTCTCACATTAAATGGCATAAAGTAAGAGCACGCTGAAGTCAACAGGGGCACACAAGGGTGACTGAAAGAAGCTGCACTGAAAACAGTGCAATTATGGATCTGCCAGGACTGACATACAATCAAGTCCAAAATATCTGGATCCCCATTCCTGATCTTACTCTGTGCAATTTTCTTGGATTGTCACGTTTCTATGAAAACCTAACTGGTGAAAGCCATCTTTTCCGAATCATCCTAATGAAGTTTTCAGTTATACGCTTTTGGGTTTGGATTTGTATGTCATCAAACATCAACCTAAGTGTTGATTTGCGAATGGTTTTACGGAAAAGGCCAATTATGGAGCTTCTTTCTAACGTAGCACCAATCGGTAGTGTTGTTAATATTTCATGTTCTTTTTCTATATATCTACTTAGTACAAACTAAGCAGCCCATCTTCCTGTCACGGACGAGCCACTATTACACCCGAAGCCCCGTTTGCCACGCGCTCCCTCCAAGCACAGCACTCCGCCGTCACAGGATCACATGTAACTCAAACACCTCCAGCATTTACACCACCAGACTTCAGCGACGGTGGCCACAAGGAAAGCTGTCGGAAGGCGTACGTCTCTTTGTACGTCGTCTACTGGACAGCACCTGCTCCAAAGAGGGTATAAGTCAGTGAAGCAGCATCGTGTTCTCGCAGGCGGCCGGGGGTGCCGGGACCAGGCCCGCAGGCCGGCGCTCCGGGGACAGCGGCAGGCCCGGCCGGGCAGCGCCTGGCTGCGCGGGCACACCGCGCTCCCTCCACTCAGCAGCTCCAGCCCCGCTCCGGGCGCTCTCGGCCTTCCCCGTCTTCCCAGTCCTGTCGCTCCCGCCTCTTCCCCCCAGCGTATGCACCCGTCTCCCGGCCCCTCCTCACCGCGGCGCCCGCGGGCCCAGACCCCGCCGGCAGCCGGCCTCGCCCGGGGCCCTGCCCGCCTCACTCTCGGGGGGGGGGGGGGGGGCGGCCGCTAAACCCCCTCTCCCGGGCTCCGTCCCGCCTAGCGGGGGCCCTGCACCCCACGGCACAGGCGAGGCCAGGCCGCCGGGCGGCCGCCCTGCCCTCGCTTCAGCGTTCGGTCGCCTGCGGCTGCCGGCACCCTCCCCCGCGGGAGACAGCTGCGGCGAGCCCCAGGCCGGCCGAGGCAGCCCGGTGCGGCTCTGCGCCCCTCACAGTCCGGGAGAGCGGGGAGGCGGGCGGGGAGGCGGCCCTACCTCCCGGCTGCCGTGCCCCCGGCACCGCGGTGGCCCGGGGCACGGCACCTCGGGGCACGCCCGCCCAGGACCGGCCCCCCGCGGAAGCCGAAGCCGCCGCCCACCCTTTCCCGTAACCTCCGCCCGCAGGCGCTGGCCGCGGAGAATCGAAACCGAACCCCCCCTCGCCCCCGGCAGCTGCCCCCTCCCCGCCCGTTCTGCCGAGCACGCCGCCGCGCTGCTGGCCAATAGCGACAGAGCGCGCACCGCCCGCGCAGTGACGTCACCGGGACGGCCCCGCCCCTCCTGCCCTCCGCCCGGAATCCAATGAAAGCGAACGTGCGGCACGGGGCATCTTCCCGCCCCCCCAACGTCACAGCCAACTCCTCCCTTCCCCTGCACCGACCGGGCGGCGGGCCCAATCAGAGCCTGCCTGGCGCTCTGGCCCCGCCCATCCGGGCAGTGACCTCACGGCCCCTCCTTCGACGGCGGAGACGTGCGGCCAATCAGCGGGGCGGGCGGCCGCGCGAGCCCCGCCCCCCAGGCGTAATCCCCTTGTCCCCGCCCCGCCACCGTCTCCCCTTTCTCCTCTCTCCCCCCGCACCGAACGCCTGGCGGCGGCGGGTGGCAGCGTAGCCTAGTCCTGTCCGTGCTGGCGGCGGCGCCTCCTGGGGCTGGGCGACATGGAGTGCGCTGCGGCGGGGGCCGAGTTCAACATCCTCCTCGCTACCGACTCCTACAAGGTGGGCGCGGGCACGGCGGCCGGGAGGGGGTCACCTCTGTGGGCGCCCCTGCACTGCCGCACCGGACCCGCCGGGCCTGGCGCCGAGGCTTCTCCATCCTCGGGGCGCCGGGCCAGGCCGGCCCCGTCGCCACCGCTCCCTCCCCCTGCCCGCCTGGCCGGCCCTGGGAGGGCCCCCCCCCGCCCCCCCCCCCGCCTGAGGGGGTGCTCTGCCTCGGGGCGGCGCGAAGGGGCACCGCGGAGGGAGGCCTGGCCGGGTGCTGCCCTCGCTGCCCCGCGCCGCCGAGGGGGCGGCCGGGCCCGCTGCCCTCCTCCCTCCTCCCCGCGGGGTGCCCGGGTTCGCTGGCGGTTGGGGAGAACAGAAAGTGAAAGTGGGCAGGGGGTGCGCCGCCGTCCCGCCGCCCTGCCGGCGCGGCGCGGGGCCGCCATGGCGAGCACGCTGAGGGCGGGGGGGGGGGGGCCGCCGCCGAGCATCGTCTGCTGCCCGCCGGGGAGGGGAGCGGGCGCGCTCGCCGCCTCGGCGGCAGCCGGCGAAACTGTAACTCGCTTCTTTTTTTTTTCTGGTGGTTTTTTTTGGTTTTTCTCGCGTTTCGCTTCTCCCTGGGGGGAGAAAGGGTGCTGGTGGCTGGGTGCCCGCCGGTTTGTGCCCGGCTGCGATACAGGCCGCTTCCAGGACCCGGCTGCCTGACCCGGCGCGCCGGTAGCCCGCTGCTTGGGTCCCGCTCCTTGCGGTGCCGGGTGTGCCGGGCAGGGCGATCCGGCAGAGCCAGGGCATCGTAGTCCTTCGACGACCGCCCTCTTCCGTGAAATCACTTAAGAATCGGGGTGCTTGGCGCCGCGGCCAGGTACAGTCGCGCTGTCCGTCCCCCGACCCAGCGGCCCCCGCCGTGCCCCGCAGCCGGGTGTGCGGGGTGCCCCGGGCACGCCCGCCGCTGCGCAGCCTTGCGGTACCGTGAGCGCCCGCTTCCCGGGCAGCGGGCAGAGCCGGCGAGGGGTCCCCGACCCTGGTGGGATAGATGTGTCTCCTAGACTGAAAAACTTTCTTCCTTCCGGAGCTGCCCTGCGGTGTCAGAGAGGTTGGTGCCCTGAACAAACCACAGCGACGGACCCGATTGTCGTTATGCAGCGTGTATTATGTTACAGCTCTCTGACCACTCGCGTGGGTTTCAGCAGGGAGGGTACTTCTAGATAAGGAGTCGAAAAAAGCAAATACGATGTTGTGGCCGGGTCTCCTTACTGTCTAACTACCAAAATACCGGCCTCGGTACATGCTCCAGCTGCTGACTTGTGCTGTACACCTTTCCTGGCTCCTCCCGCTGTGATGTTGTTATTGTACGATGTTACAGGGTGCTTTTTTGGTAAAGAAATCCTTAACGTTTATTGTTGCTGTTTGTGGGAATGTGTGTTGGAAGACTGGAAGATGCTGTTAAATCTTAGAGTGGCTCAGGCGAAGCATCTGAGTGCTGCTGTTGAGGGCTAACGAAACTGCTTTCAGTAAGGGCTTAATCTAGCTGCAGTGATGTTTAAGAACTATGTTTAAGTGTTCGTTATCAAACCTGTTCGAATCTGGAAGATCCACTTTTCTTCTATGGCTGAGACTAATCACATTAAATACTGTAGGCCTGGCTTGAAACGGTGTCTTATTTTAAATCTAATTTGCACACTACTTCTAAATTCACGGGATTGTGCTCTAGGGTTAGTGGTAGTGAGCAGCACTGGAGTGACAGGTGACCAGTTTGCTTCTGTTTTGTAGATTATTCCAGGAGTGGTAGAAATCTTAAAAGGCCCAAGTTTTCTGTTTCTCTTCCAGCTTAAATCTGAAATTGGGTGAGGTTTTCTGTGGCAGCTAGGAGCATTTTGTGTTGTATTAAAAACAGTTGGGATTGTCTGTTTTGCTTTGTTAGGACTGCTCAAATTGTTTCTCTTCCTGTATGCTTTTTTCCAAATCTTAGGAACTTCAGACTCTTTGAAAAATGCTGAAACAAGTAGCTTCTTTTATCCTGTTAGGTAACATAAGCAAACATCGCTTATCTTCTCCTTTGGATGATACTCTCATTTTCTAATCAATGAAACACTGAAAAAGTTCTGGTATCTCAGGGTCATATCTGTCAGAACTCATTAGTTTGAGTTAGCTCCAGTGTCCTAGTTCACAGTTGCTACAGTTGGAAATTTGGGTAGAGAGAAAACTGGTTGCTGGTTTAGTGCCTATAAAAACTCAGAAACAAAGTAGTTTGGTAGGCAAAGATTTGTCTGTTGACAGTTAACCCTGCCTCCCATTCCTCTAAACATTTTCCTGTCTGTGTGTACATCACAGGACATTTCCTCTTAAGTCATAGAAGATTATCAAATTCTTGCTTTCAAACTCTTACAAGCTGTTCCTGAAAAACAACTGGGTGTCATGCTAATTTCTAGCATACTGGATATTTTTAGATAGGAATAGTTCCCGTCAGGTGAATTTCAGAGACTTGCTACACCCTGGACCTAAGCACTGAGCTGCCGTTAAGAACTGGGGCTTAGTGAATTGTACAAATGCTCCAGGATTTTGAGGCCAGGCTTCAAATTGTGCAGTTTATCTCTAACCCCCCATAACAAGATAAACATTTTGACATCAGTTAGGTTTTTTTCTTCCGGTGTACTTTGATGCATATGCTTAAGCTTCTCCAAATCCCCTACCAGTGTAATTCCTTCTGTGTGCTGGATGTTATATGCCATCCCCTCAGACTCTGGGCATAGGCATATGGTATGGGGTGTGTGTATCTTGCTGGTAAATAATAGCAGTCTTTAGTTCTTTGGATCATCAGACTTTGAAGAGATTCATCAGAGCGGCGTTAGCTGGGGAAGCTCTTTGTGTGGATGTCCAGTGTAGCAATAACACTTCTAATAGTGAAGTCTTCTGCTGGTGACTCAGTATTGCTGAAAAAGGGAAGCACTTGTGGTCAGAACTGTTGTTGGTAGAAAGCTGCAAGTGAGGGGGATCAGCAGGCTCCTTGAAGCTCACTGTTCATGCTGCGTGATGTCTTACTCTCGTGTCTATACCAAGAAGTCCCTGCAGTCTTGCCCCTCTGTGACAGCGAGGGTGCTGTTTGCTTGAGAAGTGCAGTGAGTGAGGGCGTCTGCCCTTCAGTTCCTCACTCGTGTGATGTTGTTGACACACCACCTCTGCATTGTCTTTCTGTTCGATTCCCAACGCTCTGTTTACCCATATTTGTTTATTTCTACGCAGGCAAGAAATCCTCCAGGGTATGTGTAGTCTGAAGCTGTACTGAGAGGATCAGCTTAGCAGAGCTGTGGTGCTGTTCAGTCGGAAGATACCAGTGACTGGCGTATACCAGCCCTGGGTGGATGGGCCATGAGCTGCAGGCGTGAAAGGGCTATCCAAATGAGAACTGAACCTTGTTCGCTGCAGTGATGATAGCTTATTTTGCTTTTACCAGTGAGGTGTATTGCTGTTGCTTAGAATGTTTCGTAATTAACCTGATAGTCATAATAAGCTGTCATGCAATTACCCCATAGGAGGACCTGAACTGTAAATGAGATCTGCTTCAGAATTCAGTTCTTTCCGGACCCTTCAAGGAAGCCTGAAAGATACATTTTAACGCTCAATGCCTTACGTGTTGAATTTTATGTATTTGTCACTTTGAATTCTTTTATTTCACATGGATGTAGGAGAGCACTTCTGAAACACTTCATGTGAGTGTGTGTTAATTCCAGGCTCTGGCAGCCTGTATATTCTTTATTTAGAAGGCTAGAGGTATGCAAAGAAGAGACATGAGTACTCTTTAGCTTATTGATTTTGAGTAGTACATAATGACTACAAAATACTCCTTTCAGTAGCCCATATATGTGTGTATATTTATTTTTTTAATTAAAGTCTTGTGATTGAGGGGTTGAATGTGTTCTCTTACCTTCTGTAATTCTGTCAGTGGAAAAGCATTGGAAACTTACGCTTCAGCACTCCTCATAAGAAGCAGTCTGCGCTCCATCTAGGTTCATTATCTTCCAAGTCTTGATTTGCAGTCACACAGTCCTGTGACAAACCCCCAGTCATCGTTGTTCTAAGGGAACACTGCAACTGTACAGAATTCAGCCAGTTTTTAAATTAATAGAAAGTAACCCCTCCCAGAATCATTGCAGCTCTCACTGCTCAAAAGATAAATGTTTTTCTTTTTTCATTAAGGAACAGGAAACTTGTAGCAGTATGTGAAGTGGTACGGCTGACTGTTCACAAATGTGTAAGCAGTAAACATAAGGCATTTTGTCATCTTTATTACGATAATTTTGGATGCAAAACCATGCTGGTTTTGACTGGGGTGGAGTTAATTTTCTCCATAGTAGCTAGTACGGGGCTGTGCTCTGGATTTGTGCTGGAGACAGTGTGATAACACAGGGATGTTTTCGTTGCTGCTGAACAGCGCTTGCACAGAGCCAAGGGCTTTTCTGCCCCTCACCCCACCCCAGCAGCGAGTGGGCTGGGGGGGGCACAAGGAGCTGGGAGGGGACACAGCCAGGACAGCTGGCCCCAACTGACCAAGGGGATAGCCCAGACCATATGACATCATGCCCAGCATACAAACCTGGGGGAAGGAGGAGCTGGAAGGCAATATTCAGAGTGATGGCGTTTGTCAGCCCAAGTCACCCGTTTGGTGTGATGGAGCCCTCCGTGCCTGGAGGTGGCTGAGCCTGCCTGCACGTGGGAAGTGGTGAGTGAGTTCCCTGCTTTGCTTGTGTGCACGGCTTTTGCTTTACCTGTTAAACTGTCTTTATCTCAACCCACGAGTTTTCTCACTTTTCCCCTTCCAGTTCTGTCCCCCATCCCACAGGGAGAGTGGTGAGTGAAGGCTGTGTGGGGCTTAGTTGCCAGCTGGAGTTAAACCATAAGAAAAACACACCAGAATTTTTAGTGGTAAAGAAACCTGCCATAAAGTGTTACCTTGTGTTTTTCTGAGTAATTTAGAATACATTCAGTTCTAGTGCATATACATGACCTTGTTTTTTTAATGAGTGTGGATGTGGTCGCTTACAGCATCTCTGCTGATAATGTGCAGCTTCCATAGGAATTCAGTTGCATGCATGTACTTTCCTTAGCTTAGTACTGACTGAGCTCTTAACTTTTCTTTCCTCACCCCTGGTCCTCTTATTTTTCAGTACACATACAAGAGATGACAGTTGAACTGGAATACAGAGACATTAAAAGTGGTACAGGATTAACCTTCAGTCATAACCTGCATTAGCTTATCCCTGTCATCTCATAAGATCAGATACCTCCTGATATTACCACTTTAGTTCTCAAACATTATCTTAATCTGTATTTGCTTCACTTCACACAGAAACACACACCCTTTTTAATAAGGGGGTCTGGATTCTTTCTGAGGCTACTTTTGTAATTTGAAGCTCATGTATAACCAAAATAGTAAGGTTATACTTGTCTCTTATTTTTTTACTTACTTCAAGTGTCTTGCACTTTACCTGCTATTGTTGGATGCCCTTTTTGTGGAATTATTAAAAGATTGATTCTTCTGATGTTTCCTCTTCCGTTCAAATAAGCTTATAATTTTACCACGCTGACTTCTGGTTTGGTTTTCATTTCCACGTTTGTTTGTGTTGAGTATTCCTTTTGTGATTGCTTTGAAAGCTACAACAGCATCCTTGTTGAATATAACTGCTAGTCACAGTCGTGGTTGTTTGTTTTCCTGAAGGGGGTCAGCACTACCTTATAACTGCTGTCAGTTATGTCTCATCCCAGTGAGGCGTATCTGATAAGGCATTCCCTTTGTTCCCAAGTACCGGTTCACCTCCTCGCTGTTGTTAACGATGTTGTTTTTCCGTATAGGTTGTTGGCAGCCTTTGCTTGTAATCGCTCCATTGGCTAAACCTCGTAAAGGTTTAGGTAAAGCAGTGTTTCAATGACCTCTTTCCACAATGTTTTAAAATAATCATGGGGATCTTAGAGGTGATTTGCAGCATTCTCCCCAGTGTAAATGCCAGAAGCACCACTGTGGTAAAATAAGCTAAATTGTACGTGGGGGTGAGGATCTCTTCCAGCACCAGCGAGCCATTCTGACACTGCACCCCACAACCAAGGCTCTCATTTTCGCTTGTCACATCAACTAGGCTGCGGTCAATTCTCACCTATGCTGGAAAGGCTGTAGCTCACTTCAGTGTACAGGCAGGCTCGTAGGACAGTGACTGACCCATACCTGGGCCCAGTGACTTGCTGCAGACCTGAAGTGCTCTTGCTGAGTGGCCCAGCTATGAGCTTCCAGGGATATGCTGCTTCTGGCCTGTCTTCCACCTGTCCCTCTGATTCTTCATGTTTGTGAAGTACCATGGGTTCAGTAGCTGGGTTCTGTACATGGGTTGCATAAAGATTTTTCAGAATGGCTCCAGAAAGTTCAAATTCTGTCACAGTTGAACTGTTAACATCATAGCAACTGTAGGCAAGATCCTGCTGCCTAAACACTTGGGGACTGCTTTTCTTCACCATAGGCAGGGCTTGGAAGCATCTTTCTGGTGGTTCATGTTAGCACCCATCTGAGCCAGGTGAGCCCCAGGAATAAATCACTGATGGAGAATTTGGCCATGCCTGACCTCTCTACTCATGTCGGACTTGCTTTTCTCATGTTTTCAAGTGGTTGAGTTATATAGACTCAGTCTTTCAAAGGAACTTAATTGCAGTTTCTTGTCCAACGGTGCTTGTAGATTAGAAGATTATTTGGCTTTTATGCCAAAGGTTTTCTTATCTAGCCTATAAAAATGCAGCCTTTACCTTAGTCATTCCTGTTTTGTGATGAATACCTGTTAAATCCTTTTTCTTAGAATTTAACTGTTAATGTTTGGGGTGGTTTTTGGGTTGGTTGATCTAAATGCAACTTGTGCTTCATGGTTTTCCTGTTTTCCTCAAATGGCTGGCTTGGTTTTAGTTAAGGAGATGTAGTTGTTGTGGAAGTGTTCTTTGTTCAGATATACCCTTATTTGGATTAAATTTAATAAGAAGGTATCACAACTGGAATAAAAGTGCTCTATTTCAGTCATAGTACATAACCTTGTTGCAGGTGGTTGTTCCAAGGCTGTTTGTCATACTTTTTGTAGACAAAACCTAAACCACAGCCTTTGAACTGACTATCAAAAAGCATTTGAAGATATTTAGGGGTTTTGTTTTCTTGTAAGGGTCTCTTAATCCCAGTAGGGTCTTTGGGGTTTTGTTTTTGGTTTTTTGTTGGGTTTTGTTTTTACCCCTACTGACTTTATAGTCACTCCTGCCTACCAAGAGCTTGTCTGCACATGTCCTGCATCTGTCATCCCCTAACAGAAAGTACAAATTTATCAATACTCTCTTGATCTGTAAAACATAAAATACACTTCAAATATTTTACATTGTCACTGGTTGTTCCTTCTCTTCTTTAGAATACAGAAAGATGAAAACTTCATCTGACAACAAGGAAAGTCCAGGCATTTTTTGAAGCATCATTTTCATTGTCCAAGTGCCTTGTAGTGTTGTGTTGGGTTTTTGTTTGGGTTTTTTTTTTAATTTGGTTGATTTGTTGTCCCTGGCATTCTTTGTGAACTGCTCCTGCTCCCTAGAGTTTGATCCTTTTTCAGACTGTTTTAACCACCAGGCATTTCACTACATGCCAGACCTCCCAGCCATCACTGTGGTGGATGGGTATTATTTCCCCATGTCATAGTAGTCCAGAACTGCCAGCTAACGGTCAGAGCTGCTGTGATGTTTTGCAGGCAGATGCTCCTGACAGGTACAGTGCCCTCCCTGACAGCTTGAAAGCAAAACAGACAGTCAGATAAGTGAACAGGGGACGCCAGGTCGTGGGCTTAACTTTTCACATACCTATACAGCATGCCTGTAGTAAGCCATGCTTAGCAAGTGTGGTGTCTTTAAATAGTGAGTTGTCTGCAAGAAGCCTTGTGGACACCCAAGGCGTGTTTCAGCTTTATAGATAAAACTAATAGTGTTGAGGAATGTCAAAAGAAGCACAAGTTATTTAAAATTGCAGTTGTAAAGTTTGCTTAGATCTAAATATCTTAATTGCCAGGGATGTGTATTTTTCACTGTTTAAATAGATTCTAATGTGTGAAGAATATAATTGAATCTTACACCTATAACTGTTGTAAAAGTAGTTCATGGGCTCTTTCAAGTACTTCAAGCAATTTAATTGATAAAATGACATTTTTACCATGCACAGAATTTTTATTTAGATTTGAGTCCCTAGAAATAACTGTGCTCTGGACATTAGCTGGTATGTATTTTCAGGTTAATATCTAATCTAATGTCAGAAAAATTAGCTAAACCTGTAATTTCATGTTTGAGGAAACCTGAGTGGGTTTTTTGGTAGGTAATCTGGAGGAGCAGTTTCCCCAGGTATGCTACATAAAGAATAAATCTGGTTGTTAGCATTCCAGCCTGATTTCAGCCCTCCAATTCTGATTTGCAGCCAGAGCACAGTGTGTTGTGATCATACTTCAAAGTAGAGCCAGAATGGGAGGTCCCTAAAAACCTTTGTATTTAAACACCTTAGGAAACGGTGGCACCAACTCAGTGTGTGCACTGCACACCTTCAGCTAATTTGGGTCTGTAACCCATTTGACAGAGAGAAGCTTTTAGCTGGAGGAGATGTTATGAACTGCAAAAGTAAAAAAAAAAAAATAATTAAAAGATAGTAGCTGAAGATCAAGCAAATTTTCATCATAACATAGGTGTTGGCTTGAGCAACCTGCCCATACTTAGTAAGCTGGATGATTAATTTTTTTAAAGAAATCTGAGTAGGCAGTCTCATGCAGATGTAGTTTTCTTTGTTTTGCTTGAACTGTTGTAGTAGAACAGTGTTACAGTAGTTTGCTCTGGAGCTTCTCTCAGGGAATTCAGATACCAGTTTGGGGAATTGTTCTTGGGCCACCTGCTACATGTACTGGAAGCTGGTGGGCTCTGCAAGCATTTACTCTGAAATCATGGAGCTGGAGCATGCCAGTAGGATGAAGAACAAAAACAAAAGTTGAACAGAGTTCCCGGGTGATACAATCACATCACAAAGATTCACCAACTTAAAGTCCAGTCCCAGTCACAAAACACAGCAAAATTTTTTCATCTAGTTGTTGTAACGGACTGAAGTGGCAAGCGTGCAAAGCGAGGAGTTTCTACTCACCATGCCCCATGGTGAATGGACCTGCTCGTGATCTGTTCCGTGCTCTTTTTCTTGGAGTCCATTTAATGCAATTTTTTTGTAAGGGTGTTGGGGGGGGTGGGGGGGGTGGCATCCTTATTGCCCTTAGAAAGACATGTCAGCCAGCGTATTTTTGACTGCTCCAAGGTAAGGGTGGAGGAGGTTGTGTGGGGGTGTGTTTTGGTTTTGTTTCTTTGGTTTCCTTTAAAAACACTATGATATCCTGAGGAGAGTTTTCTGTGAGCTGGCAGTATGGTTTACTTTTTTGGAAGCTCTGTGTAGAACTAGGAAAGGACATGTTGTAATTTGTGGAGTGAGAAATTTAATAGCTAGAACTAGATCTAAAAGCCAGGTTTTGTCTTTGGGACTAACATTGCTACTGTTCAGCGTTTGGCGTGCAAGTGCCGGTGGAATCGGAACAGGAAAGGTGTGTGCTGTGTGAAGTAAAGGCAGAAAACCTGCAATGACAAGCTTGGGTTTTGTTTGATTGGCCTTGAAAACTTGATGCTGTTAAAGACGATGGAAAGATCTGCAAATTTACCTTTTTGTTATTTGAAGGTTTTCTTGCAGCATTGGAAACACAAGCGTAGCAGCGTTGTGCTGGTATAGGAGAAGGAAAAAATTCACTTGAGCAGTCTAGTTTGTTGACCAAACTGAGGGAAATACTAGGGATAAATGGTATCTGAGAGGAAAAAGAAAACTGTATTTTTAAAACACTTTAATATACAGTTTTAGCAATATAGGTATGGGAAAACCTTCAGATCTTTTATTTTGAATGTGTCAGGGATACATTTAAAAAAACAGGATGACAAGGAAGAAATGGTAAAACTGTTTTCTAATTCCTCGTGATATCACAAATAAAATATTTAAGGTGATTTGGAGTAAGAAGTAACAGCAAAAGACTTATATGTTAGAGCATGACTGCCTTGTAAATATGGGGGTTTGCGAAAAATTCAGACGTGACTTTTACACCTTTTTGGGTTTTGTTCTGATGTATGATGGCACTTTACTTGGCTGTAGGAAGAGTTTTCCATTATGAAACATACAGACTTGTTCACAGACTTTTCATCATAATTTAAGAAAACTTTTCATAGCTTCACCTTTGGGAATGCCTTAAGCTGATTTATGTATCTTGTAATTTAAATATCGGTAGTCTGAAGTTAATGTCATCGTGTAATCTTTTTGTTTAATATGGAATTACGGACTTTGCATGGAGTTTGCCTTTTACACATTAGGAGATAAAATCTTGCAGGTTTAAGTTGTTAATATTTAGAGTGTACTTGCTTCAAATGATGCATTACTCTAAGTTTCTGGGTAGACTGACTATCAGTAGCTTAAAAAAAAGCTGCTATGGTTGAATCCAGCATAACACTGTATGTTCGTATGCCCAGTTTCCATGTAGTCCATGCTTACAGGCTGCAACTTTTCTGCTTCCTTCACACTGATCGTGAACTTCCCTAAGGATTGGGAAAAGACCTCTGCCTAGCAAACTTACAAAACCAGTAATGCTGTTAAGCTGGTTTTGATGTAACCAGGGCTTGAGAAGCCCACTGTGCTCACAGTGAACGAGACGCCTGGGTAAAGGCCATTGCCAATGCCTCCTGGAGTCTGGATGGCTTTTATTTAAACTATGTTAATATGGCCTTCAAAACTTGAATCGAATACAAGCAGGTACTTCCACTTTGGTAGTGGCAGGCGATTTTGTGCTTCCCGTAGCTGTTTGATTTGGCCAAAGCGCGGGAGAGCAAAAACTGACCCGGCATGTTGGTGCTCAGGGCTGCTCCTAAAATCCTGCCCAGTGGCTTTCCTGGTTAATGAAAGTGAAGTCATCAGGGGAGTGGAAGAGCTGACCGTGAAGATTACTCCAAGGGGAAAAGGTTGACACAGAAGGAAAAATAAGATAAGGAAGAGAGTCTTTTGAACTGCAAATTGAAGGTGGCTGGAAAAGGAGAAATCCCCTAAGTATTGTCTAGAATGTGAATGGGATAAATAATAATAATCCAGAAGAACTGTGGGTTACTCTAAGCTGTAACGTACAAACATGATTTCTCTTGTGCTTTCTAGTGATGTCTTGAGCTCTTACTGAAGTTTTTCTTAATGTAGGTTACACACTACAAGCAATATCCACCTAACACAAGCAAAGTATATTCCTACTTTGAATGTCGTGAAAAGAAGACTGAAAATTCCAAATTAAGGAAAGTGAAATATGAAGAAACTGTTTTTTATGGTTTGCAGTACATTCTGAACAAATACTTAAAAGGTAACTGTCTCAAATTCCAGTAAAACTTTACCTGTAAATAAATACCATAGTATTTCTCAAGCCTGGAGTGTCGTAGTTGAAACAACTGTAGGTTATCTTCATACAGTGTAGGTGGTGACACGCATAAGACCTTATTTATTTGATTCTTAAAATGAGATGCCCACCCTCGTAAAATGATATTGACTGTTTAATTCAGATACCTCTCTACTATGTTATTTATGCCAACGGTTTATTAAAAATCAAGAGGTGTTTATATCCCAACTTCAGTGGGCTAAAATGAATGGAAATCGAGCAAGACTGTGCATACAATCACAAGAAGATCAGAGATTCAAGGGAAAATACATTTTGTGTTTTGAATTTAAATTTTAGTCTGTATTTACTGGCTTATTTACTGTGTAAACTAGTAACGGTTTTAATTTCCCCTAAATTTTGGTTGCCACTCAGCTTAGATCATGGAATATGGCAGCTATGTGTGAAAGTGTTTTCAACATTGACAACTTCAAGAGTAACATCTGAAAATTCCTTGGTGCCATTTAATGTGGTGTTTGCTTTTTTGCATTATGTGCAAATATCACCTGTTCTGGCCTAAATGCGAGTTGCCTTCTGCCAAGCTTTAGAAGGAAAGCTTTAGTCATAGGGCTTTCATAGCTTTGTCTTGATCCAGAATCTGTAAATCTCTGCCAGTTTTGCCAAAGATTGGAATTCCACTATAATCAAAACACTGGATAATCTTGTTTCTTTTCTCTTTAGCAATCTGAAGATTGTTCTCTAATGTTGATTTCCAGTAGATGCTTGATCCTACAGCAGTAGCAATGCTTATTCAAATAACGTGGTTACTCTTGTCAGTTCCTATCGCAAAGTGGTCAAACAAAGACTGGTTGTAAGGCTTCTCCACGGGAATTCTCCCTGGAGCAGCGTAGCTTAACCCTTGTGCTAGTGTGGCTATGTCTTGTTGCATGTGCCAGCTTGCACAGTCATCACATTCCTCTGGGAAAAGCACTGCTAATAAAACTCTTGACAGGTTGTTGTCTGTCATAAAAAAGTAATAATCTCAAATTGTTCCTGAGTCACCCGCAAACCACAAGTGTATTTTGTCCTGGTGGTTTTCCTGAGCATCTTAATCTATATAATAAATGAAAGTAAAATTTGGTTTTCACATAGCTGGTATACTGCATTTGACATGTTTTCCATCTTTTTGTGGGAGGCAAAGACTTTTCTGTGTCTGAACCTTTTTGTTATTTATTTTATAATTTGATGACTATCTTAAGTTTCTAAGCTTTCACCTGTTTTTGAAACCACAGGTAAAGTGGTGACCAAAGAGAAAATCAAGGAAGCCAAAGAAGTATATAGGGAGCATTTTCAAGATGATGTCTTCAACGAAAAGGGATGGAACTATATTCTGGAGGTAAGAATTTATGAAAACAGTATGAGATCATAATGAAGGATTTATGAATCAACTGTAGAATAAATAGAGCAGTCTCTCCTTTTAACTGTGATAGTAAAGACTGGATAAATTTAGCTTTTTATGTTTAGTGTACAGGGAGTAGCAGCTGTCAAAGAATAATCATATAATTGTAATTCCGTAGAGAAAAGTAATTTTCATCCTTTCAGATGCCAAATACGGCTTTGCAGGTAATAAGGATTTATGGCTGTCGTCAGCCAGCTAGTCTTAAGTGGGGGCTTGGTGGCAAGTCTCTGTATGTAATATAGTGCTTAGTGGTTGCTTGCATCATTTACATTGCTTTCTGTAACTAATCATAACCATTTTTATTCTAATGCAGAAAGCCGTACAACCTCTTGCATGTGTAAATAGTTCCAGAAAATACATGTTTTGTTAAATTCCTAAATTTTTCAGAGATACTCAAATTGAACTTTGTTATGAAATACAAGGCTTGAGCACTTCTGACACACAAATACTTCCAAATTAAGTCTTTCCACAATTATCCTCTTTCCCTTTTGTTTAAAAAGGTGTCAGTCTTCAGGTAATTGCAAACATCTTTTCTCGAGAAAAGCAGCAGATTCAGACTAGTAGCATTCATCAGAGCTGTTCTAATCTCGGCAGATTAAGTAAATGCTAAGTTTCATTGTGGGTTCTAGTGAATGGATATTTTTGGCATTTGAAAACACAGGTTTTAGTTCTTTGCATTTATTTTTCCCTGGATACCCTGACTGTATGCATTTTATGGTGGCATCTGTCTATGCGTGTCATTGTGCAACCAGGGTGGACCATAGGGTGTGCAAGAGAAAAGTGACTTTCAGTTAAATGTTGCAAATGGCAGCAAGGTAAATAAAGCTGCTATTTACTAAGAGAGTGAGAGGTGTCTAGAGGACTTGCATCTATTTCAAATAAGTACAGATGTGAATTCAATCCATATTTGTCTTCAAGCTACATTATGCTTTGTGAACTGCTCTCATCTGTGTTTAAAGTAATCTTGATCCCTCTTTGGCTAAACTGAATTAATACACTTCTAATGCTGCATGTCTGTCCATGCTGAGTTTTAATGTGGTTTAACTAATTCCGTTCAACTTTTGGTTTAGTGAAGGGAAGCCTTCATCCATACCCCCAGTATACACTGTTTATTCCCTTGTCGGATTTTCTTGGTAAAATCGTGCATATGTAGAAACAAATACAGCTTCCACTTCTTGATCTTAGGTGCTGATGGCTCTCAAACTGGAGGTGTATGTACCCTTTGGGTCTCTGTATGCCCTTATATACCCTGCTTCTGCTCACTGAATTCCTGCATATATTTACATACCTACCACTGCTTGCTCTCTGGCTCTGTTACCTAATGTGTAGTGTTAGGTAAAGTGGAGGGAGCAGTAGCTGTATGAATGAAGTGCAAAAATGAATTTGAAAAGTACATGCATGAATTTGTACTGAGAGTAAATGAATGAGTAAATACTGATAGGGTGAAGGGGTGGAAGAAAGAAACAGCCTGGAGAATGAGGGGGTCGTGTAGAGGCTGGAAGTTGGCAGAAATTGATGATGAGTGATAGAGATGTAAGCCCTAAATGATACAAGTTGACTTTACCTAAAAATTTCGAAAAGGGCTATAATACAGTGCTGTGCATGACCATACTGCTTTTTTTTCTGTGGATAAAATCAACACCTATGGCAACTTTGAAATCTGTTTTGTTTTTTCACTTAACTATACTTTTGTCTTTGTTGTATCATTAATAAATTATTTTGAGCCTTTTTGAGGGCTTCATTGGCATTTGTTAATCCAGAGCTGACATCTCCAAGTCTGCTGACTAAACCCTGTGTGGTATATAAACACAGTTTGCTTCAGTATATTACCCTTTCAAAGAAACTTTTAAACCATAGTGTAGAAGAGACTTCTAACATGTCTTGAGCGCTGGAGAATATTTTGACGCTGCTTATGAATCTGTGTAATATCTCTGAATTAATGCAATTTTTGTTGCCTTTAAAGGATATCTTATGAGAAGTTTCCTGACAAAAAAAAATTAATACACCAAACATTTTGAGTATTATCAGTTTAGCTTGCAAAGTTCTAAAGTTCTTTCAGCAAGTTATAATTAGTCTTTTAGAGTTGCTGTTTGCAACTTACTTTTTCAAAAGGCGTATTTCACACAATATTTAGTCCTTCAGGGGTGAAAGACTGACTTTGACAAAAGAACGATGCTTCAAGATGAGTTTTCATGATAAATGAGTAGTTGATATGACAAAATACTCTCTAAAATAGTTATTAAATGGATCCTGGCCTAATAAACTAACAAAGCACACATCTATACTAAGCAAAACTAGGGGTTTTGTTGAAGGCCTAGTGTCCTGGTTTTGGCCTCGGCAGAGTTAATTTTCTTCCTAGTACCTAATGCAGTGTTGTGTTTTGGGCTTAATATGAAAATAATGTTGATAACACACTGATGTTTTTGGTTGTTGCTAAGCAGTGCTTACACTAAGTCAGGGGCTTTTCAGCTTCTCAGGCCCTGCCAGCAGAAGGCTGGGGGGGCCCAAGGAGCTGGGAGGGGACAGGACTGGCACAGCTGACCCCAGCTGACCAAAGGGATAGCCCAGACCACATGTCATGCCAGTATATAAACTGGGGAGAAAGCCAGCCAGGAGGCACTGCTCAGGAGCTGCCTAGGCATCCGTTTGCAACGGTGGTGGTTGGCAATGGCATTGTGTGTTACTTGTTTTGTATATTCTAATTCTTTTTATATCATTATTATTATTGTTCCTTTCCAGTCCTATTAAAGAGTCTTCATCTCAACCCACGAGTTTTCTCTCTTTTACTCTTCCAGTCCTCTCCCCCATCTCGCTGGGCAGGGGGCAGTGAGCGAGCAGCTGCATGGGGCTTAGTTGCCGGCTGGGGTTAAACCATGGCACTTAGATAATACAGCTAAACTTTTTTCAGCTTACTCCATGTGAAAGTGCTGAAGAAAACTGAGTTGCAAATATTTCTTGTTCTGCAGGTAGAACTTGTGGCTTTTTATACAATATTTAAGCCTTCCTGACTCAGTTTGCAGAAGGAATACAACTGATAACCATCATTTGGTTTGATAAAAGAGACTATTTTTTAAGTTACAGGATTTTCCTCCTTTTTTGATAGATGCAGATTTTGTTTGTTTACTTGGGCTTGTGGGTGTGCAAACAAACAAAATTATTTTTAAGGTTAAAAAATGAAGAAAACAAAAGCTTTATTGATAAACTTGTAGCCTGACTTTTATCCGTTGCAGTCAAATAAAAGAGGTAGGTCCTAATCTTTCCTGTTGTCTAACAACATGACTATTTCTTACACAGAAGTACGATGGCCATCTTCCTATAGAAATAAAGGCTGTTCCTGAGGGCTCTGTAATTCCCAGAGGAAATGTTCTTTTCACAGTAGAAAACACAGATCCAGAGTGCTACTGGCTCACAAATTGGATTGAGGTCAGTTTTGAAAGTTAACATGTTTTTTCTAAGTAAATATTAATGCACTTAAAGGCTGAATCCTTTATTGGTTTAAGGGGAATCTGGCAGCTTTAATTTTCGCCTTTAAGTAAGCCTGGGTTCTGTTTTTAGTGCTTTTACATAGACCTTTCCCCCCTAGCTGGCAAGAGACTGTAGTAACTTTACAGGAAATGCACAACAGTACTTTCATCCACAAGGAAAGGAGGATGAGGAACAGGGCGTTGTGTGTCTTGTAGCTCAGGAGCTGTAACTCCTGAGGTGGCAAATATCTGGCCTACCTTATAAAGGTGTTATAAAGGCTAATTACTTCAGCCCTAAAGCAAACTGTTGAAGGCATCGGTATTTTCTGAGTGGGCGGTGAAAATAAATAGATCTTTTTGTGCCTGGTTAAATGCCAAGTGGGGATTTTTATTAGGTGTATGTTTGCTTAGGAATTAATGTGATGTGTTTTGTTTTAGACTATTCTTGTGCAGTCGTGGTATCCAATAACAGTGGCTACAAACTCTAGAGAGCAGAAAAAGATTTTGGCCAAATATTTGCTAGAGACTTCTGGCAGCTTAGAAGGACTGGAGTATAAACTGCATGACTTCGGTTACAGAGGAGTTTCTTCCCAAGAGGTGATACTACTTATCTCATAGTTGGAGAAGTGTAATTGTTCTTAACCATAAAGGACTGTAGTGTGCATCTGTTAACAGTTGTGTCCCTGTTCAGCAGTGAAACTGTGAATGGGGAGAGCATGCTGTGTTTGGACTTATCGGGGGGGGGGGGGCAGGGGGTAGATATGTGTCTGAACTGTGAGCGCTAGGCTGGGAGAGCTTTCTTCTATATGGAAGCTGTCCTTCCTGTGTAAATGCATGAAGAGGGGGTTGGTGAAATGGGAACAGTGGCAGAGTTTTGCTGCTACAAAC
Organism: Falco peregrinus; assembly: GCF_023634155.1. NCBI lineage: Eukaryota > Metazoa > Chordata > Aves > Falconiformes > Falconidae > Falco > Falco peregrinus. The sequence continues at coordinate 16,381,115 of NC_073726.1, forward strand.
TAGTGCTAGGTGGTGACTGGGTTTAGGCTTCTATGCTTGGTGTGGCAGCTGGAAGTTGCATCTTTTTCAGACTGCAGGAATAGGAGCTTCAGCTCATTTGGTGAACTTCAAAGGAACAGACACTGTAGCAGGAATTGCATTAATTAAAAAGTACTATGGTACAAAAGATCCGGTTCCAGGATATTCTGTTCCAGCTGCTGAACACAGGTAAGATATTGGGCTATTAAACCCTTTTTAAAAATAACTTAACAAAATGTACTTTTTTTCTTATCTGTCTTTGTATGCAGAAATATTAAACTGTTTCACTTATACAGTAGTAACTGTGACTGATCCAATTGTTGAGGCAGAAGTTCAATACTGATGCCTGTGTGTGTTCTAGGGGCACAAGAGTGGCACGATTGTTCTTAACCATAAATGTGTTTTTAAATGTTTTTAAGTATAACCTTCTTATCAGTGTCTAAGTAAATTTGAATTATTCTTTTTAGAATTAACTTGAAGGCCTACTGATTAAAGTAGATATTGAGGATTTGTGTTGTGAACTTAAATTTTGTTTTAAACAAAAAATTATAAAATTAAAAAAGCATAGTAGTTGCAATTCTGGACTCTCCCCACATCATGTTTTCCCTCCAGAAGTTCCTTTAAAGATTTCCATCCGCATAACTAATTCAGCCAATGGTAAATCCTTGATCTCGAAGAATTGTGAGAGTGTTCTTGGGAGTAACTGATCTCAAACACATTGAGATGAAGAGCTCTCATTTTTTATATCCAAATCCTGTACAAGGTCAGGAGTGAATGCAAATCGTTGGACTTCATTTGCATGTCTGCATACTGGAATGAACAGTAGATAAAGGAAGGGACAGTTATGCTTTTCTTAGAGTACAAAATCTGGTGCTTTTAAATAGTGAGTATTTTCACTTACTTTTGCAAGACAGATACTGGAAAGGCTTACACGAATAGCCCTTAGAGGATAGTGATCATCTTTAAAGGAATACTGCTTCATGTAGCTCTGGACCATTGCTGTAGTGCTGTTCTAGAACTCCTGCATCAGTAGAAATTACAGATGTTGTCTGGAACATCTTCTCTTGGCTTAGCTTAATACTAGTTAAATCCAGAAATGATGGCCCAAGCAACTATAAAATTCTTTGTAATGAAAGCAAACACACGGAGTCAAGAGAACAAGCGTCTTTTGCATAGCATGTTGAAATGGTGGCATAAGAACAGATGGCTTAAACTGCCCTAACTAAAGTTTGCATTGCCAAACACAGGCTGCAGTCACACCTTTCCAAGTTAGTACACAAAAAGGGGTCTTGTGCAAGAGACCAAAATTTTTCCAGAATTGTTCTACTGTTCCACAGCCACCAATGTGAGTTGGTGTGAGTGTGGTGCTCACCTCTGGTGTGCCACCAGGGTTATGCCTTGGACTTCCCCAACCTCTTTGGAAGAAATTTTGGTTTGTCTCTTCACTACTGTGACGACCTGGGGCTTGTCCACACAGTAGTTCATGCTAGCATTTTACAGTAAAAATCCAATGCCCACAAGCTCTTACTACACACCCGTTCTTTGTGTGAGGGCGTTTCTAGGTGTTCACACACAGGTTTAAGTCACTTAAACTGGTCTGTGGTGGCCGCATACAAAACAGCTACTGCCAATCCACTGGCATTCCAAAACTTACTACCTCTTAGCAGCTCTGGTTTACATGCTTGTTTGTACCCTTCTACCAAGGGTAATGCCCTGAGGTTCCTCTCAAAGAATGTTTGTATGAGTGAGGATAATAGTTTTATAGCACTGTTAAAACAGAAAAGGCATTGTGTTTCCTTCTACGACTTTTCTGCCATATGCTGCTAGTTCCCTGCTTCCCATTTTGCAGTCTGAAGTTGCCAGAGCAGATGTTCTGTACTTGTATCTGTAGTTCCCCACTGTCTGAATTTCAGGTTTAAAAGAGAAACTCTCTCCCAAATGTTAAAAAAAAAAAAAAAAAAAGTAAAAGAAACAAACCACATTTATATGTGAAAGGAGTTTCATGTGTCAAGTGTTTGTCTGAGTTGCCAAAGATAAATCCAGGGTGCTGTTTATTTACTATATAGCATATTTATTATCCGTGCAACACAGGGCTGATAAGACAGCATAAGCTATGTACTTGTAATCATGTTGCCTATTGTTATCTTGAACTGTGCTGGTAGGAAATATAGAATGTGTGATTTAACATATAAATGCTGCTCTAATACGGATTTTTCAATTGGCTTTACAGTACCATAACGGCTTGGGGGAAAGATCATGAAAAAGATGCTTTTGAACACATAGTGACACAGTTTTCTTCAGTGCCTGTATCTGTGGTTAGTGACAGCTATGACATTTACAATGCTTGTGAAAGAATATGGGGTGATGACTTAAGGCATATAATTGAAGCCCGAAGTCCAGAGGCACCGCTTATCATTAGACCAGATTCTGGGAATCCTCTTGACACTGTTTTAAAGGTAATCCTTGTTTAAGTCATTTGTATATAAGATTGGGAAGGGCAATTGTTTGTTTTGTAGTGACTGGCTAACAAACGTAGGAGACATAATGCTCTAACTTGCTACACGTAGTGTATAGTCAATGCTGGGCAATTTTGACCTATGAAAAAATGTAAACATTTACCTCATCTCAATATAGATATGGAAACTTTTGCAGTCTGAACAGTTTGATCTTTTTCATCAAACCCATTCTTGCATACCATCCTTGAAGCTTTTACAACAGTAACTAACCAGTTCTGCTGGTCTAACAATGCCGGAATGATTCTATAAAGAGAAACTTTCATCGCTTAAATAAAATGGGAAACAACTTGAGTATTAATAAATGGCAGGCCAGTAAGACTTATTACCAATGAGTTTAGGTATCTTGGCATCCTGTTTTAATGTAATTCAATGTTTTATGCTACAAATACAAGTTTAGCACTCTTCTCCCTTTTGTAAGATGTGCATTTAAGTCAGTGGCATGTGACCTCCAAGCTGAAAGATGCTTCTCACCACATAGCTCTTTAGAGAGCATAATGATTGTTGCAGTTCTGTAGTAAAAGCTTTGGATACCTCTGAATTTGAGTAGCTGTCAGCACTATTCTAATAGAAAGTAGGGGAGATTTTAGTTGTGTTGGTACTCAAATCAGATCCATACAGCTTCAACACTTTTTTCTTCGGGACAAGTGACATATCCCAAATAGGAACTTTGAATAATCTTTATCAGAACTGATAAGAAAAACTTGTAACTGAAGTGTTTAGTTTAAATTATTGGTCGCTAACAAAACCGAAGAAAAGTAAAAGCCTCATCTAACACCTTAAGGGATGTCAAAAGAAGAGCAGAACCTTCAGCTGACGCATTTAACAGCAAAAACTTACAGCAACCAAAGAGGGAGAAGAGGGAGGCATGGTTTTGATTAGCTCTTTGGGTACAAGTTCGTAGAGGCCATATGGTCTGTGACTGCTTTAATCTGATGGCTTCCCCCACAATGGTTGGCATGCTTTTTGTTTGTGTGCTGCTGTGGACAGATTTAGAACAGGATATGTGGATTTATTTATGAGTTGGTTTGTTTGCTTTTTTGCTGGTTTTGAGTGTTTTGGGTTGGTTGGGGTTTTTTTGAGAGAGAGCGAGCATGACTCAGTGTGGAAATCGTGTTTCTGTTTTGGAATGGCAGGTTTTTATTTTTATTTTGAACTGTCTCCCTTCTCTTTTCAACAGGTCTTGGAGATCTTGGGGAAGAAGTTTCCCATTACGGAGAATTCGAAAGGCTACAAGTTGCTGCCACCATATCTCAGAGTTATTCAGGGGGATGGTGTGGATATCAACACATTGCAGGAGGTAGGAGATCCTGTTCATGTGTCAGGGTGACACTGATAATGCTGATATTTAATCTGGACTCTGTTACCACTAGTCAGATGCTGCAGCAGAGACTGCTGACCCCACCCTGCCCCTTCATTCCAGATGCTGGCAGCTATATCCTCACATGTTAAACAAATTCATTAAAACTCCACAGGGAATTTTTAAGATTCATAAAAAAACTGAAAGGCATTTCCTAATCCCCCTGTTGTAACTCTTCTCCTCCCACTGTCTCTCCTTTTGTTTGCTTTCATCCTGCTTGTCAAATCTAATTCAAATCAAAATCTGGCAGTGTTTGGTCCTTTCACTGATATCTCAGGCATACTGTGTGATTGCTGTGCTATAGCAACAGTAGTAATTAACGGGTTTGGCTCATTAGTTATGTACCATCTGAAGTGTGCTTGCACTCAAATATTGAAGGTGTAGTTTTGAAGAAGACCTTTTTTAAAAACAAGGGTAAGGGTTCATTGATTTTTGGAGAGTGGAATAAGGATTGGTGAAAGCCCAGGCAACATGTATAACAGGTTAGACTGTAGTCTGAGTTAAAAGTCCAATTTCGTCAAGGCCAAAATTGGCTATTTAGTACATGCTGCATGCTTGAAACTAGTTATAAATTCACCACTATTGACTAGATGGAGATCCTAGGTAATATAATGTGGCTGCGAAGGTACAGACTGCAGTAACTGCAGATGACAGAGGAGGACGACTTGGCTTTTATTAGGTTTGTCCTGTATCATTCATCTTCAGCTGTATTAGAGTTCAAAAACAGAAAGAAGTTGAATAAACTTAAGATTAATTTCACTTGATTTTATTGACACTTGTCTTAGCTTTCTAGACTGACACATCCTTAGATTCTTCTTAACAAAGTTGGCTTTTGCTGGTTCTCAAAATTAGAAGCAAGAGAGCCATCAGGCTTGTTCTTTAGTCTGAAACTGCCTATCTGACATGGGCACCCATGTGAACCTCAACAACAGAACTCAGATTTGTCACTTGGATCCTTGGAAAGCAGTTAATACTGAGATTGTTACCCGACATGCGTTATGGTTTTGCTCCTCCTCCAATAGCCTTTAAAGCAAATTTTATTTTACTTTTTTTTTGTCCCATGTGGCTTTTTGAGACTGTACAACTGTGCTAATGAGTTTAACTGAACACAAGCAAGAGAGGCTAATAGCTGGAAGGAAAGTTTTCACTCAATACTAGGGGAAAAGGGCTTTATTTTTTAAAAAACTTTTGCTTGTTCCTAACAACCATTTGTCAGGACTGATGCCTGTATTAGGCAAAGTAGGCTGTCACTGAGACTTTCATGAGTCGTAACAGGAACGAAACTGGACTATTAATTCGTTCTTGTATGGAACTCAGTGGTTGCTTTCTGTAAGTTATACTGGATGCTTATATAACATTGATTGTAATCAAAATATTAAAACTAGTATTTAAAATTTTTTCATTAGAACTAGAAATGCAATGCTCTCAAAGTTCTAAATAGAGCAGGAAAATAATTCCTGTAGCGAATGGGAAAGGATGACGTAGAAGGAGCAATTCTTTGTTCAGATGATCTGCCTGTTTTACGTGTTTTCCTCATTGAACTGTAACTGATTACAGAGGGAAAAGGCTTCCTGTAGAAGAAGAGAGCTGAAGATGTAGTTCCACAAGATGTGCAGAGCAGACATAACTCACTGTTGCCTAGTGGCTGCCTTCTCATCTCTTCCTGACTCTGTAACCTTGCTGCACACATCATGTCAGCTTTGGGCATTGAACTGCCAGTCATTAAACTGATTTAGCCCACACATGTAGCAGCAAACTCTTTCAGCTGAAAGCAATCAATTTTGTGGTTTAATGAATTTAATTTGGCCCAAAAAAGGGGCCAGTACTCACTAGCACCATACAGGACAGGGAATAAACTGTCATTTTGAACTGGGAGAAGCAGTCAGGAAGGGAAGAGACACTTCTCATTTGACAGCAGCAAGTTATGTTGGAGCAAAAAGATTGTGATCTTGCAGCCTAATTTTAGTTATGTTTAAATTTCATGGATCTCTATCTTCTTTTATCAGCAAAACCAAGTTTACCATGCTGCCTTTTGGAAGACAGGGTAATAGCTTGCCGTTTAAAAAAATGAACCAACCACACAAAACCAACCCAACCCCAAAAAACAACACCCCAAAACCAATCCAAACCTGAAGTATAATTCATCCTTTTTAAAAAGGATTTTACGTGAACAAATATGAATATTGTTGTGGCAGTCTTTTCGCGCCCCCCCACCCCCCACTTATAGCCTGTGCAAGTGATTGTTCTAATTATTCCATATCAGCCTTATGTTGTAGGTGTGATTTATTGTTACGGATCACATGAAAGGTAATGGGTACAATAGGAAGATCTAGATGAGTAATGACCAATCAGTCTCATGTAATGATCCAAACTAGCTGAAACAACAATATAGAAAACAACTTGGAGTATAAACTGGATTTTAAAATTCTTTGTTTTAATAGGGGTTGCTGGTAGAACAGGTAAGGAACATTTTCTGACTTTCTTTTAGCATTTTCACTTTTAAAAATCATTACAATCTGCTAATCCACAATTTACTACACTTTCAAAGGATTTTCTTTGAACATTCAATTTCCAGGTGTCTTCAAATTTTTACACAAAGAAAATCCTCTAATCTGGAGTCACAGTTGGTGTATCTAATCATGCTCATAATGGTCAGAGGAAGCTGGTCAAAATCTTGACATCTGAACTGTTCTGCCTGTATAGGTTTGAAAGTGCGAGGCAAGAAATTGTTCTGTGTTGTTTCCCTTTGGGGGGAGGCTTGAGTTGTTTCAGATCTCCCCCTTTTCTTCTTCCCTGTTACTGCTGCTGTGTGCCGTATTTTCCCCATACCTAAGAAGCTGTTACCTAGTCCTCTGCTGCACGTCACTGGTAGTCAGAGCTGTCTTTCAACTTAGTCTCAATTTCCCTTCCCTTCCACCCTCACCAGCCAAAGATCAGTCTGAGTAAGGAAATCCCTTGGGAGAGAGTGGAAAGGTGGAAGCCAGCTCTTCACCCAGGGTGAGTGAGGAGTTGTGCCTGTGGCCCGAGATGAACAAGCCATCTGTAAATGAGAGCAGGAACACTAGCTGAAAAGGGGTTCACGTTTCTTCTCACACAGGCAAGAAGGTTAAGGGGCCATGGCCCACCTACGCTGTACTTGGGCTAGCAGCTGTTAGCCTACAAGTATCGGTGAACATCAAGTCTAAGCATAGTGTACCTTACTAGGATGTTGTTGATACCAGGTAGTTTGCGCTGCATCTTGTGGGCATGTTCAAGCAAGTTCAGTGTCAGACCTGATCTAGAAAACTGGATAAGGAAAGGAGTAGAATGCTGGCTTAGGCTTGGCCAGCAGTTCCTGTGGCTTCAGGCTTGGTCAGCATCTTGACAGAACTTGCTCAGAGTCCGGGTGGAGTTTACATACATTTACCCCTTCAAAAGGCAGTGCAGGTAAGCAGGGTGTGTATCCGAGCCCAGTCAAGTCTGGTTCCTTACGGTACTACAGGGCCTTATGCTTAAGTAGAGGGTATGCAAAATCCTTTTCCTTACCCTTTCTTTGTCATCTTCAGTTACTTCTGAGATGCTTAATTAATTTCAATCCTTTCTCCTCCCTGAGTACCCCTGACTGGTTCCAGGAGAACCTAATCACCTGAAAATACAGATTCCTTTTGTGCATGGTCACTGTCTGAAAGGGTGTGATGATTACTGCTAAAATCAATAGGATTGACACATATCAAGGAGGTATTTGTTCAGGCTACAAAGCTTCCAAAAGGTTCTCTTAAGTGAAGGCCATGGTGCTAGGGCCTGAGATTCTTTTGCTTGGCTTCTTAGATGAGGCTGAGTAAGCTGGTACCATTAGAATGATGAAAACTTATCAGTGAGATCTCTACTAGGGAGAAATCTGCTAAAAAAGTAGTGGGGAGGTGTTCAGAGCATACCCTGAAAATGTTACGGCTCTGCAGTCCACCTCCCCTGTTGGCTGGCCTCTGTAGGCATTCAGGCTGAGAGTATCCATGAAGAGACTGTATGTGACTAACTGGGTAAACAAAATACTAGTATGCTCTTTTATTTACGGTAGCTACCCATTTGCCACTGCCTTAGTTGGAATAATCTCTTTTTCTTTTTTTCCTTTTTTTTTTTTTTTTTAATGAATGAACCTTTAATTTTGACTTAGCTGTCACCTAAAAAAAAAAAAATGGCTTGTCATCAGTAGCTCCTGTAATGGTCCTGTTCAGTGTTACTGTGGCATTTCTTTTTGGTGCAGGAGGCTGAGATCGCACAAAGGATTACCACATTTCTGGCTGTGTTGAGCTCTGAAACTGCACTGTTCCGCATAGATCATGTCCTTCCATTCTGCCTCTCACCTTCCTTTTTTCTGGATGGATGGGATTTTGTTATTTCAACTGCTCTGAAGTTTTCTCACCCACTCTTGTTAGTAAAACGTTTAGGGGATAGGACTTTAAAGATGCCCTTATTGGGGCTATAGCAATCATTTCAGGCTGTCATAAAAGTAACAGGCCAGGGGAACAGATTTTGACCATTTATGAGCATGACAAAACTAGCACCCATTACTTCAGGCTAGAGGATGTCATGTTTGGCTGGACAGAATGAAGGTGGGGGGACATACTCTAGTAAGTTTTAACTTGACTGTTGGGAGCAGTGTAGCTCACATTGATCTGTACCTGCCTGAGGAGGTGGCAAAGTGAACTCTTTGAGCAGCTGTATGTATTTCCATTTCCCATCTTCAAAACTGCTAATCTGATTAATTCTAGTCAGTGTAGTTTTTCAGGAGAATTGCTCTGTTGAAGTCACTGGTCAAAGTGAATAACAACTCTCTGGAACGGATGAGCAAGATGACTGCATTGTTTCAGGATACACGCTATGCTTTGAGGTCTTCCCATAATTCAGAGAAACTGGAGGGCTCTGAAATAGCCCATGAAGTCTCTTTATTTTCTTTAAAGTTTTCATTGTCTGGGCATTACATTACTGTGCTGCCCTAGTGTGGGAAGTATGTATGTTGGCATGGTAATAGTTTTACAGCACAAGCTTTCTGTAATTGTGCCATGCTGGAATCACAAATAAAAAGGCAAACAGCGAGCCAAGTATTGACAGAATTGTTACATACATCTCCTGGAAACTGAATGTTAGTTGGTTTAATTGTCTGTAAAAGCATCTTGTTTAAGTAGTATAATATTTTTATTGAAAAATGGCATGGCCTAGAACTATGCTTTGTCATAATTTTCTTTTTCTTATCAGATTGTGGAAGGAATGAAGAAGAATAAATGGAGCATTGAGAATATTGCCTTTGGATCTGGTGGAGCTTTGTTGCAGAAACTAACCAGAGATCTCTTAAACTGTTCCTTCAAATGTAGTTATGTGGTGACCAACGGCCTCGGGGTATGTTTTTGTACAACTTCTACTACTCTGTTTTCAGTAGAGGCCTCCCTACTTAAAAATCTGTTTGATGTTTCCTGTTACATTACCATCATCCACATTAGGTACACAAGCCCCACAAAGCCCTTTCCTTTTGAAAAAATACTCTTTTCATTTTAGGTAAATGTCTTCAAGGATCCAGTTGCTGATCCGAACAAAAGGTCAAAGAAAGGACGACTGTCACTGCATAGGACACCTGCTGGAGATTATGTGACACTTGAAGAAGGCAAGGGAGATCTCGAAGAGTATGGGCAGGTATGGATTTCCAAAATGCATTGCATCATTCTCATACAAAAATAGACTTGAGAAAAAAGCAGGTTGTAACTTAATATCATAATTTAATTCTTACTGTCTTTTTGTTCAGCTCCCGTCTTACTACTACTGAAGTGCACCTAGTGCCAAATTCAGTAACAGCAGAATGTTAGAATGTCAGTAGAACATTCAGGCTTTACAACTAGAGAACTTTTGCTTATGTTTGTCTTGAGAACATTGCTGCTTTTTTCAAAAACTAATGTCTCAACGTTGCAGAATATATACTAACAAAGAAGTTCTTTATGGGCTGTATCGCACAATTTGAGTAGTGACCTGACTTGCAGGTGGGGGAGGGACAGGCACAACTAAAATTTGTTTCTACTTCCCCATTGAGATTTTTAAATAGTTCCTTCGGGTGTTAATGCTCTGTACATGGAGTAGCTGCCCAGTTTTGAAAGACTTTAAACTAGAAATCTAATTTCCCTGGTATAATTGCAAAGCCAGATACTATTTCAGTAAGATAAGCACAAATTTTATGCTGATCTCAGGCCTTCAGTTTGATATCTCTTACATTTTCAGCATGCAAGCAATTAAATGTTTAACTGCATGTTGAGCCTCTTCCTGAAATAAGAGGTTGGAAAATAAGTGATAAATTGCACTTCAGGCTTTAGAAGCAGGAAATTTCTTGAGTTTTCTGTTATACAGAAGCATATTTCTGTGCTACTAGGCAGAGGGATACTACTAGGCATACTGTTCTTTGAAACAGTAAGCATAAAACTGAGATGTCTCTGAGAAATTTCAAGACAGAAAACAACAACCAGAGTTGTATACACTGTACGATAGTATTATAAAGATAATGTGGTCTGGATGCAACAATAAGAAAAGACTGACAAAGTTGTATATACAAGTACACACGTGCTGAACATTCATATATACATATATATATATATGTATGTAGAGAGGGAGGGACCTAATGGTGAGAAATCTCTTCAAAACAAATCACAAGACTTTGGCTCTGAAGTTAGGCAATATACATTTACTAATTTTTTGAAAGATGAAGTAAGTAATTTTCCCAAATTTCTGTCCTGGGATATTAGAAGGGGTTGTTTGTGTTGCAGGTTCTGGGGCTCCCTGGAAAGTGACAGGGTAACGTACACTCTTTTGTGGGCCCATTTCCCTAAAGCCGCAGGTCCTTGCAACAGGTCATCAAGCACAGCAACTGCTCAGCACGGCTTCTGTGCTAATTTTCTGTACAAAGCTGTACTTACTGATCTTGCAGTGTGCTGTTGGCAAGCACTTCTTGAGCCACTGTTTTACAAAATATATGTGCAAAGGGGACTGTGAAGAGAGATATTTTTTTATTTATTTTTTTTTACTTCTCCCCCCGTAGTTGCTCAAGAGGAAATAAAGATGTCGTTTAAAGCTTTGTAATAGAATTGTATTTAATTGGTGGAGTGGTTTTTTTTTACTAGCTGCTCTAGCAAGGTGTATTTAGCGTGTGTGTATTTGGCTTTGGCCAGATGTGGACAACTCACTTTAGGAACTACTCAGCACAAAGCTTCTGTCTGCACACAAGATTGCCTAAATTCCCTTCTTCTGTCTCACTGTTAGTGAAAGGTGTCAGGAGAAGCTGTAAAGATTTGGTATCTTGACAGTTTAAAGCTCTGCTCTTACACAGCTTGATGCGGGTGCTCGCTGTTGAGCTCATGTAACCTGTGTTGTTTGTTCATTTGCCAAATCACCCTCACTAAAACAGTGGTGTTTCTTGCAGGATCTCCTTCATACAGTATTTAAGAATGGAAAGGTAACGAAATCATACTCATTTGATGAAGTAAGACAAAATGCCAGGCTGAAGAACAGTGAACTAGAAACGGCGTCTCACTAAGTTTCATTCCATGTCTCTGTGTGTGTGTGTGTAACAAGTACGTACTGCATAGCTACTGGGTTTATTGTACAGATTTGTCTGTTAGTGTTTTATGACATTGTAGCCAAATTATTTGTTGGTTTATGGACATACTGCCCTATCTTTTGCCAGTCTTTAGAAAAGATGAAATCAGGAAATGGTACTTACATTGTAAAACATATTTAATGCTACAGTGTGCTTTTTAGGGCCCTTTGCCGGTAGTGATTCAATCTGGTATTGATCTTTTCACAAATGAGACAGAGCTGAGAAACTTTTTTATATATAACAGAATATCACAAAATGGATTTACATAAAATTATCATAATTGCTTTATGTTTATATTTAACTTGTATTTTTGTACAAACAAGATTGTGTAAAATATATTTAAAGTTTCAATAATTAAGTCTTTCCAACTTTTCATGATTTTTATGAGCACAGACTTTCAAGAAAATATTAGGGGGGGGATCCATTGCCTTTTGTCCATTAATCAGCAAATAAAACATGGCCTTAAAGTTTGTTGTGACATTGTACCATTTGATGACTAAATCAGGACTTGTTTCTCCTTAAGATCCCATAGAATTGCTCACCTCACCGTTTCTTGTAGTTGTCTGTATTAGTAAATCTGCGTTAAAGAAAATTACTGTTCTTACTAGAAGGTTTAGGTACTACAGACCTTGCCGGCGCGGTAAGGTATGTAAATGAAATGCCAAATTTGAAAGGATTCTCTACTGCAACTTACCTTGCCAAGTCTATCCCACTTGGCATATGCACCTCAATATTTTAAGAGTAAAGTTTTTAAGAGATCTCCTCTTCCACTATAGAATATATGTGTAAAATACTGAAATATGGAAGCGGTGTATTTTAAAGTAACTACACTTCTGGGTTTATTTTTCATATACTGTAAGTGACATGACTTTAAAGCAAAATACTGGACTGGGTAGTGCACTTTTTTACTTTTTTGTATTTTTTTCATTGATTTGCCTTTTGTCAGACTGGATGTTAAATTGTAAAAATGTTTAACTATTTTTGTTAACAACTTTAATAAAACTTTATGCTAGCCAAACTCCTACATGAATGGCAGACCTGTTTCCCCTTCTCGCCCTGCCTCACTGGGGTGAGGAGGGGCTTTTCTTCTGCAGAGGGTAACTGTAAAACAATGTGTTTGAGAGAGACTTTTGAACTGTCTGCACTTGATTGTATTTGCTCTCTGCGTATGCTTGATTTGAATATCTGCTGGAAGACAAAACTGTTAAGGATTTTTTTGAGAAGCTATGTAGTAACCTCTGAAATGTTCGATAGTACTGTAGGATGGCTCTCGCTAGAAAAGTACCTCCCTTAAAAAAACAACAGCAAAAGCAAATGGCTCCTGCGTTATGTTGGTGATCAGCTATCAGCCAATAGCTCAATATACTGGTGTAATTAATGTTTTTAATTAGTAAATGATGTTCCAGAAAAATGTTAGGGGTCATCTAAAATAATTTCAGCCTATATCATTTTATAAAATGTGCTTTTAAAGGAAGATTGAAAAGCCATACTTCATTGTTCTTATTCTCTTGCCAAAAAGGGCCACATCAAAGCACCCACAGTATTTCCAGGGTTTGTGGTTAAGACATTTATGCCCAGTCTGAATAGTTCTTGTTAATAACAACTTGTTTTCCACTTGTAGTGTATGTAATTATACATTTAAGTGATGTATTGTTTTAAAGATAGTGCTTTAGTAAGACTCTAAATGCTGACCTTTCACACTGAGGAACTGCCTTCCTTTTGCTATTAATGATATTGTTTGTATTTGGCCAGGAAAGGTTTGAAATCTGGACCTAGGATCAGTAGCAGGTAAACAGTACAGAGCCTATTTCACTCCTCCACATGTGTACTAGGGAATTTTATGATGTATGGTTTAAAAAAACAATAAAGTAAATGCTGCTTTCATTCTGTACCAATAAAAATTTTGATAACTATTGACTACCCATAACTGATATTTTTGTACTTGAGAACTAAGAATATACTGTGGAAGCACTGTGTTCTTGTGTACCATGAAATACATTAGTAATTGTTCGGTATTGTCTAAAACTTTTAAGAGTTGAAGCAACTTGTGCATGTCACCTTCAGAAGCTGTCGCATCACTCATTTTCTTAAATGTTAGTATCTTAAAAGAAGAAAAAAAAAAAAAGAACACCTGGTGCTATTCAGACCTGAATACATGTCTCTGTGTTTGGCGGTTTGATATTCTGGGCATCAAGGGGTTGACAGAAATTACTGCAGTGCTTGAACCATAAAATATCCTGATTCTTCCACATGAAAGCAGGCAGCATGTTTGTTTGCTTTAAATTACTAGATTTGTAGTCATTGATATATTTTAATTATCCCCATTTCATAATATAATACAGTATTTGTATTTAAAAATAGGAATTGGGAGTTTTGTGTTTAAGACTCTTATTTGTAACCATATTTAGCATAAGAAATGGATTTTATAAGACTATTTTTTTTTTCTTCAGCTGCATGATTATGAAAGGATGCTTTTTTGGTACTTCGAAAGATCTGAGGAGAGAACAGAAGAGTACTTAACTGTTTGGTTTGCCAAAATCGGAACAAAGCTTAAAGAGCTGGGTTTTTTTCTTAAAGGTTTTTACATTCCTTCTTAACCTGTTTAGTGAAGAATAAATATTCCTCACTTAAATCCTGTGTTAAAAGTAATTTTAATGTACTTGACATCAACTACCAGTATGTAATACACATGGAAATAAAGTTTAGTTCTGGCAGTGAAAATGATAGCCATCTGACTGTGTCTTGAAGTTGTGATGTTGGGCATCCGATTTCCTTCCTGTGCTCTTTGTTGCTGAACACGGAGCAGAGCGGTGCTGTCATTGCAGCGCTCTGTAGGGAGCTGCTCAGTTGGCTTGCATGCAGTTTGTGATTAGATGATTGAATTTAAGCAGCTCAGTTCTAGAGAGGGGAAAATGGGCTCTTTTTTTGCTTTATTGCCCCCCTCCCCCCCCCTTTTTTTTTTTTTTTGCAGGGGTGTGTGTGAGCACATTGGTGCTTCAGCATCTTGCCTGTTTGTGCTTGAAAATGAAGCACTTGTAATTGAGCTTGATACAAGGAATTATCCTTTTTTTATATATATTTGACATAATCCTTTCTCAAAGATGCATTATTTCAATTTTACCTCTAAAGCCACTAAAAATGCTTGATTAAAAGCAAATTAACCAAAGATGTTTCAGCCAGCCTTCAGTTCACTTCAGTATCTGTCAAAAAATGTCAGCTCTTCATCAGAGAGAACATCTCATGTCCCTTTGGACAGGATTTTCGTAACATTTTAACTTGCAGAGGGTATGTTACAAACACACATCCACACCAACAGCATTTGTAAGGCAGCTAGTGTAAAGATTATTTATTGTTATTTGTTGCTGGTCTCTTCAGGTTGTACCATAATGTAAAAAGGGGCTCTTGTAGCCTACAATAATGGCATTTTAGCACTTGAATTTAAAGTCTCTGTTACGTTATCTTCACAGAGAACACGCACAGCTTAAGCGGTAGGCAGGCCTCTTCCTCTTCCCCATGCTGGTAAGATCCTCCATCTACAACACTGGCTTTTCTCACTCTAGCCAGCCTTGGTGTAAGTGACTGTGGGCTCCCGGGTCATCACACAAAGGAGTCTGCAGGGAAATTCCAAGCCTCAGGCTGTGCAGGAGAAGGCAAGAGACTCACAAATGTGTCTCTTCCTACATCCTCCAATTTACTGTAATAAATAAAATAGTATCTGTGCTGAGCTGCCCAAGGCAGGAACTGTTAAGGATTCATTTGAGCAATAGTAATTGCATCTTTGCCTGGTACATATGGGGGGTTTTGTCCACGAGAGCCCTATCGGGGTCCTCTAGGTGCACGCCTCTGTGAAACTTGTAACACCTGAAAGAAAGATGACCCTCTTCTCTTACACCTGGTGGATGAAAGCACCTGATGTGGAGAGCTGCATGCCTTCTAAATAACCCAATGATCGGAAATAAGGGAATGCTGAGACTGAAGATGCTCTGTGAAGTAACAGTTACTGAAATTGCAGTTGTTAACCAGGGATGATACTCGTTCCCCAGCCCCTGCTGTTTTACTAGTAACACAGCTGACCTTGTTAATGAGTTTAAACCATGCTTCACAGTTATTGAAATATGTTTGGTTTTACTTTATGATAAAGGATGAAAAGCAGTTGGCAACAGAGCATTTTGAAAAAGTATTTTCCTGTGGCATGGTGTGTTGTTGAAAAGTGCCCTGACTCCTGCTGTAACATAATCCAGAGCAATTCAAAGGGTAGGGGAGTGAAGTCAGCAGGATTCTTCTTGGGCAACATATTCTGTTCCATATAATTTCCTTACTAATCTTTATATGAGTACTCCTAGCTGCTTTTTGAATCGAATTTCTAGAATTTTCTGTTTATGGTGAGGTTTCCTGGAATCAGAACTGCAGTCCTCTCTCCTGACCCTGGCTGGTGCAGAGAGGTCTCTTAAGGATGGATAAAGAGCCATCATGCCTCCAGCAAGGTTTTTACTTCCCTCTTACAAAACTCAAGGGCAAGTTTATTGTTTGTTTACCTTTAAGCCAAAAAATGAAAATATTTGGGTTGTATAACTCCTTTTCCCCCAGCAATTTAGACTGTCTCTAAATCAATTCAAGCTGTTTCAAGATCACAAGATACATTTACTCAAGCATACTGTAATTTATCAAGATACATAACTATTTACATTTTCATACACTTCATTGATTAATATTGGTCTATGAGATCTGAGGATCTGATTTTTTGTAGTTGTTCCAATGCTTGTGTCAAGTAAACATACTATGTAGCCAGTTAATTATAGATTACTGAAAATGGCTTCAGAATTTTCTATAACTACAGTACTTAAGAAATTGAAGTGTGTAGATAAAGAATGCATGGACAGATCTAAGGGCTTGACATTTTTACTACTTTGTCAGTTTAGGTTAAAGCTTTCACATCAGCTTTTACACAAAAGGAGATGAGGTAGCTTATTTTATAATGACTGAGTATTCATATCACCAAATTATTAATAAAAGTGACATGCATATCAGGCTGACTGTATGGTCTCCAAACCTTCCATCTTCTAAAGTAAAGTGAAGAACATCACTCTCAAGTGTCTTCTTTTCCCACAAAAGGGAGAAGGTAAAAAAGGCTGTTTTCTCAGCCCATTTTGGATGTGGTTTCCTCAGCTCTCTGGCTAAAGAGCAAGGCTGGTGTGCTCTTCGCTTTCCAAGAAGTTTTCCCTATTCCAGACGATGCTACCCTATTTTAAGCATAAGGAATTGTGGCTTGCTGTTGGATGTGGCAGAAGGCTGGCATACCCTGGCAATTGCAGAGGGTGATCTCTAGGTGACATGGCTTTGGGTAGAGGTACGCCTGTAAGTCACAGAAAGGTCAGAGCATGACGACTGATCTCCCCCTGGTGAGGGGGCCTCCCTGTCACTTCTGTTTCAGCTGAGCAGGTTCAACAGGTTCAAGTCCATCCTGTAATCTGCTGTGCAAATGTGGAGGCTGCTCAGCCGAAGCAGAGGGTTGCAGTGTCCCTGTGATAACAAAGCAGGGGTCTGTTAACGTGCCCTGGTCTCACCTTCATCCGTTTTTCAAGGTTTGTAGCTACTTGTTAAGCCAAATGCCAGTGACAAACTTCATTAAAGCTACTGTTCTTTCCACACGCTGGTTTTTGCAGCCTCACCACCAGCACTAGTACTTGAAGACCATTATTTGCTTTTATTGCAACAATAAATCTCCAGAAGATAAAAAGGAAGATTTCACCTCTGTACGAGGTTTTGCAAATCTTTACACCTTCGGACACAAGCAAATAGATTCGCACACTAAAACCAAAAGAGAAAGCTGTCCTTTTGCTGCCTTTCATGTCCTGAGCTGTGACCATGAAAATGTTAATAGAGATGTGAGGATTTGGCAAAACAATGGATTTGTTCTCTTAAAAATTGGTTTCCTTATAAAAGCCATATACTAAAACATACACTTATAATCTTTATTGTAATTCATAAACCATAGATGAATACTCAAACACTTTAGCTTGGTTTCTGCGGGTGCTTTTTGACTCCCCGGTCCCAGCCAGGTGCCAGGCAGTTTCCAGACGGTTAATCCCATCGGACAGAGAGGCCACGCGGGCACACAGCACGGCAAAGTACTCAAGTGCATAGAGAGCACAATGCTGGGCCTTGTGTCTGCTGGGCAAGTCCAGCGCTACTTGAAATAACCCCATCATGGACCCCCGAAGGACAAAATGCATTTGCAGTGGGTTTGGTGAGCCTAATTCTGCTCCAGCTCTACTTATAGCCTCGAGGCTATTCCTGTGGCTGGTTTGTTGTAAGAAAGCACACAAGTGTTGGATCCCTGGTCTGATTTTCACAGCCTGTACTGTGATTAGGCAAGACTTGGAAAGAGTTTCATTAGTTTCTTCCCTGTTAAAATACGGTCCTGCCCAAAGGTGTTTTGAGGCAAGAACCTATATGGTGTGGTGTAGGCCAGCATGAGAAGAGGGAGTGACTTTGCAGGTTGTGCTATGATTGTAAATAATAATTCCTTCCCAAGTCAATTGTTTAGATATACATACTGTCTCCAAGATGGTTGTTACAGTGCTGCAGCAAAGGCAAGGGTATGGAGATGCGTGTTGGCTAAGGCTGCTTCTGGTTCTTTTCCAACTGGCTTTCTTTACTACTCTCTTAAAATGTAGTTTGGAAAGTACCACTCTCACCAAGCAGCCACATGTAATTTTCCTACAATGCGGTAAAGCTCTGTGTTACAGTCTCTGTTCTTGCCTAACAGTTGAATTGCTTGGGTTTCTTTTTGTTTGGTTGGTTTTAGTGCTATTGAGCTTTGCACTGACATTTTTGTGAAGCTGTTTTTGATAACCCCAGGATTTTGTATTTAAGTGGTAGTAGATGAATCATAACACATCACTTCATGCGTGAGGTTAGGGTTATTTTTTCCTGTACTCATCAGTTTATGTTTATGCTAAATTTCATCTCCCATTTTAATTTGCAGTCACTGTGTTTCATAAGGTCCTTTTGCAATTCTTCACAATGAACTCCCATCCTTATTACCCTGAGTAACCAGCACCTCCAGCAAACTGTCACCTACCTACTCATCCTTCTCTAGATTGTTTAATAACATGTTGAGCAGCATGAGTTCCGGCACAGATCACTTAAGTGGAGTTTCACACTGTGAAAGCTGAGGGGGTTTCCTTCTGTGCTTTCTATCTGTTAACATCGTACCCATGTAAGGATCTCCTTTCACGTCTCAAAACTTCTTAGCTTCCTTCAAGACTTGATTACAAACCTTGTTGAATGTCTTTTTGAAATTAAAGTAGGTTATATTAAAAGGGTCTCATCCACAAAGCCGTTGACTCCTTCAAAGGGCTTCAAAGAAAGTGACTTTCTCTTGCACATGTCATCCAGAGTCTTCCCCAGGAGCTTAAATTCATTCCTTCCACTGTAATTACAAAGTTAAGTTTGTCTACCTTCATCATCCAGCCCCTCGGTCTTTCTGTGCCTTTGTCCACAAGACCAGTTCAAAATTTGCAAAATCTGGCTCCAGACAACTCAGGGAATTTGTGAAACTGAATCTTGTTCTCCTGCTGTCTTTGCCATGTTGCAATGCAGTCCTCAGCGATGAATGGCACAATGCCGACATTGTGCTGACATTCACCTATTCACCAATGCTATTCGTGTGCTGACAGTCACCTATTTCAGTGGAGTAGCTTGGGATAAGAAAATCAGCTGGGTATTAGGACAAATCTATTCACCAGGTCTGAAGTAAAGAGACACAGTTGTCAAGTGACAGACCAGCTTGTGGGAGGCTCGGCACCTGGTGATGCCTCTCAGGGACTTGCACAAACAGGAAAGCTGGACATTATGAAAGAGACAGCCTCACCAGCCTCTTCACGAGGAATTTGATGTGGACTAGAGGCAGGGAGAACCTAGTCTGCACAGTGCTCGTCCTTGGACTCCAGAGAAGTTCTTGTATTCCACAAGGGACTCTGGACTAAACCAGACTCCAGAGCACTTCTGAATAAAGTGCCGTTTGCTTTAGAATCCCATGCAAGGCTCTGTGGACATGTCTCATGTCCGAAAAAAATAGTTATATAAACCTGGTCATCTCTGTCCTTGAAATGAGGGTATATTGAAACCACTGAGGTGCCTCTGGCATATTTGGTGGGCATGAAGTGAGCACGGGCAACTGGTATTTTACATATGTTGACTGTACAGGGATCAGTGCCTGTAAGTGTATGTACATACATGTATATTTTACATACACTAAGATGCAAATCTCTCTGTCTATAAATAGACAGATGTATATAGATGTGTATATATTCTATCTATAGAAGGATATGTCCATAAAGACTAAAGACATTCTAATATATTTCATGGACTATGATCTTTCACAGACTCGGTACAGGGATCCTTGCCCTATTTCTTCCCGACGGCTTCATTTTATACACAGAAGCGTTGTGTAAGCAGCCTTTTCAGCTACCACCTGTCTGGCAGCTTATGCTGAAATGATCATCTATGATTACTCCTAAATCTGTCTCTGAATTAGTGCTTGCCAAGACAGTCTGCATGTCTGCCTCTGGTGTTGTGTAAGTTGGTATTTATCTACCTGCCAGTGGACGTCATGTGACTGTGACCAGGCAAGACTGGTTTTCGGTTTTTGTAGCAGTCACCTGTCTTTATCCCTCTTTATTACCCTTCAGTTTACATGTCTTCCACAGACTTAATCAGCAGAAGTTTTATGGCATTGTCTAGTTCACTGATGAACAAACTGAATTGTGGCAAAAAGACCCCCGCCCTTTGGCACCGCTGCTAAAAATGGTTGTGTTTGTTGGTGACTCCCAAAGATCAATATTTTGATATCAGTGGAAGAACTAGTTCTTAATCCATCTAGTTAATTACCTGGCAATTACCTGTAAATAAATAAAACCGAATGTGGTGCTGTACTAATGCCTTGGAGGAATTAACATTGCATTAGGATGGTTTTCTTTATTCAACAGACCTGCAATCCCATCAATAAAAAGACACCAGCCTTATTTAATTCCCTTCATTACTACTTATTAAAGTTCTCTGAACTGAAAGGTTAAGGACGATGTCCCTTTAGGTTTGAGCAGAAAGTACTGCCAGCCAAATCCTGGCATCTACTGCAATTCCTAACGATGAAAGGAAATACCTTTAGCCAAGGAATGTGCTGGGAATATTTGGCTGGAGAAAGCGGCCCTGGAGGAGAAGTGAGACCTGTGTGTTATCTAGGTAAAGTCACAGGAGAAGTAGAAACCATCACGCTGGGGACTGTCCTGCCTCGCACAGCCCAGACCTGGCAGCTCATCCATCCCTGGGCAAATGTCTGCATTGGACCAGCTTGCTGAGCCACAGGGCTTGGGCTCCACCTCAGCACCAGGGGGCTCCTGGGTGAGGGGAGGTCCCAGGTGATGCAGGACAGGGCACTTTGAAGCACTCAACACCTGGACAGAACCAGCAGATGATGGTGCAGCTTGCACCTATGTTTCTATGAGATTAAAACCTGTGTACTTTGGTGATAAAGAAGGTGGAAGATAGCTGTGGTGGACCTAAATCAAGTTGATGATACGTCCCCAACACTCTGCTCCAGCAACATTTAAAGGCTTCTGAAATGAACATAAATGTAGTGTTCCCCCATGTTTATGTGCCAGAAGTCACCACAAAACAGTGAGCAATGCTGATGAGGTAGGAAAAGAGTAAAGGAACAACATTTTTAAGGGAGAGCACAACTTCTTGAGATACACATGGTCCAGGGCAGGCTGGTGATACATCCTCTCCAGTGGAAAGGGCAGCCTCTAGCCCTTGTTATGCCAATGCTTGTCATACACACAAGAAGGCCCAGGGCATTTGTGTTTCAAAACTGAGTTCCAGGTCAGCCTGGCTGCAAGCTCGAGGACAGCAGAAGTCGCACAGACCAAGGCAGTCTGTAGGGAAATGGCTGCTTCGAGTATGCCAGATCCCTCTGTCTGCAGCTAAGAAAAGCCAGAGGGACGGACACTGCTGAGGGCATCCTGTTAAGCACAGGTGAGGACTGTATAGCTCTCACTAGTGACCTTTCAGCTTCCAAAACCTTGGCTGTAATTTGCAGAAATGCATTTTGCCTTTGCCATCACACCTGTGCAAGTGGAGGTGGGAGGGAAGGAACTGAACTGGAGCCAGCTGAGCACCCTTTGAGCACGCTGCTTCTCTGGAAGTGTCAAGCTGAAGCCAAGAAGCACAGCCAGGCCGTCTGGGACCCTACAGTGAGTCCTTTCCATCAGCAGTTGCTGCCCAGATGCTGCTCTCAGGAGGGACCCCTCTGTCCCTGCAGCCCAGCACCCTCTGGAGTGACTCCATTCCCAGCTCCAGGTAAGTTCCAAAGGTGAGTGAGCAGCCTCAGGACAAAACTACATCTGGTCTTCAGGCAGCAGCAGGCTTCTGGTGAAAACTATTCACCCGTCTTGTGTTTATTTCCCCTGGGGAGAGGCCCGCTGTCTCAGGACAGTGTGTGATGTTTTTCTCTCCTGTTGGTGCAGGCTGGGGACCAGGCACCCCCGGGTGATGGGCAGGTGTTGGCAGCGCCAGTGGCCCACAGGAGATGCGCTATACCTCTCCCTCACTCATTGATGCTTCCTTCTGATTAAGGTCCTCGCTGATAGGCTTGATGTCAGCTCAGTACCAGTCAGGAAAGGGCAGAAGACAACTCCAGAAAGGAAAAATTATTTCAGAAGTGGAAGAATCCAGGGTTCTCTGATGCTTTTCTCTGCTGGGTGAATAACAAACTACCTGGCCACAGCATTTGTAACTAGACTCTTCTCCATATTTTTAGCAACTGATCTATGAGATCATTTTTCTATTTTCAGTTGTTTGTGACTTGGGACTTTTCTGCTGGGAACATGCTGAGCAGGAAGGACCATATACCCTTACCTTCCAGCAAGGGGCTGAGCAGACCCTATGCACCCAGCAAAGGATACTAATTTTCTGAGCAATTTACCTCCCTGGAGCATCAGCAATCCAGGGCATCAACAACAGTTTTGGAAATGCCCTCCATATTGTTCCTCCGAGATGCATGAGAATAAGCATGTACCCAGGAAAAGTCCAGACAGTCCTCGTTAAACTGACCTGAACACTTCCATAAGCATGCAGAGTCTGTCTGTAAACCTGGATGTCATCTCTGGTGCCCCACTGGCAAGTGAACAGTGTCTTGCTTAAAGCAAGAAATGTAATTCCCACGCATGCCTTTCGGTGACTCAGCGGTTTCAGTGCCAAGGGTCACACAACAGATCATATACTCTGACTATCCTACACCATTCCCAGTATTAACACAGTGCTTGCTACAAACACCTAGATCTGGTAGCTGGACACCACTAGCAGGCCCTGCTATCAGAAAAGGGCAGCTTCATCATCCCCCCTTGCCTGCTCCTCTCCTGCCTGCCCTACTGCGTTACACGCAATGTGCCTTACATCATCTCTTACCTCAAAGGACAAAGGGATCCAGACCCTGAGCGCTGCTGTTCATTCATAAATGAGTAAGGACACAGTAACTAGTTGACTGAGCAATAAGCCACAGCTATAACTTTACACCAAGCCAGCAAAATTACCTGCAGGATCCCCCTAATGCCACCTGTTTTGTGCTAAAACCGCAGCTTTCTTTATCTATGCCAGAACTTTAACACCCATTAAACAGAGACAAGCTCTTGCAAATGGGGCAAGGCTCAGAAGAGGCAAGTTACCTGGTCTGTCTGCAAGTGGCATGGTCCCAGCAGTGTAGGGACACAGGGCTGATGGCCACAGCTGGGCACGCTCCTGCCTGGTGTGTCAGACACAGCCTCAGCCACTTGCTCCCATGGCTAACAGCTCCCCCTCCAAATTTGTTTCACATTGTAGAAGTGATTTCTTGGTAGCAGCATCCTCCTGGCACCACATCTCACAAACCCAAGTCCCCTGTAATGTCACCTTTTCTCCCCAGGTGGCTATGTATGGACATGCATCAGCCACTCCCTGTCCTCTCTTTGGCAAGATAATTAACCTCCCACTGCAAAGTGCTTCATAAAGAGGAGTTTATGCCCCTCCCCCAGCAAACCTGCACCACATCAACAACCCTCCAAAAGCCCCCGCAGTAACTGCCACCTGGGTGGCAGCAGTGCCATCATCCCCTCAGCTCAGGGTGCCCCCCCCGCCGGCCGGTGTCTCACAGCAGGGCGCTAGGACTTGGCTCACACCCCAATCGCACTGCGCCCATGTGCTGGGTGGGTGAGCACTGCTGACCTTTAAGACCTTGGCACAGCAGCAGGTTTGTCAGCCAGGATGAAATTCTGGCTCTGCAAAACTGAGAGTAAATCCAGGCGCAGAAGATCTCGATTTTGCCTGAGCAGACCCCTACGTTCAAGGTAATCTGTGGGATTTTTGCACATTAGGAGCCTTGGCAGGGCTCCGCTAATGGAAGCACAGGCACCAACGTGGTGACCCTGTGCGGAGCCACAGGACACGGGAGCTCCTTGCAGCCTGATGGCCACCACCGACCTCTGCGAGCCAGCAAGCACAAGATGTCTCAACTTGGGGACTTCAGCGTTTCCACAGCTTCAGGTTCACCAGCTCAGCTGCAGAAGTTTTAAGCTACTTATTTACTTTTCCTGTGGTGCTTCAAATGTATAAAGTTCTTATAGAAGTACAAAATGGCACTTCTACTACCAAAAGGGGATTGTTTATCAGGTTTTATTTCCTTTCAAGTTAGAGGAGGAGTGGAAGAAAATATGAACTTTTTTTTCTCTGAGAAAACAAACTGACCTTTGAGTGTTATGAAAGTCTTTATACAATAATTTGGGCAAAGAGAACTGGAATTTCTCCTGTGAGGCATATTTTTCCTTTAAAAATGTCAGTTTGCTAAAACCAGAACAGTTTGCAGAAAGGCTCGCTTTCAGTGAATCTGCCCATTTGATAGCTGGTTAGAAAAGTTTTGAAACTGCTGAAATGCTGAGTTTGTCAGCATAACTCTTCAAATATGAAGTTTGTCTACAGTTGGAGTTTAAAAAAATTAGAATTAAAAAAATAGAAAAAATCAACAATAATAAACAATAGAATTGAACTAAAAAATAACTGTTTTTGCATTATTTAAAACCAAAATGTTTAAACAGACCTAAACCAAAACACATGGTGACCATCAGTTTACAACAGCTTTGAAATTTGGGTTTCTGGGGAGTGGAACATTCACCCCATCCCAGGAGGAGACTGGTAAGCAGCCCTGGCAGGAAAGCTGCAGGGTATATGGGCACCAGGGCCGTGAGGCTTCATGCCTGTGCTTTAGGATAAACTGCTGACCTTGCGCAATGGCATCGCTTTCTTTACAGGTATCTCTTCCAAAATGGGCTGACCCTGACCTGTGGCTGTGACCATGGTCATGCAAAGCACGAACTCTGCCTTTGTTCAGGCCAGCACACAGCCAGTAACTCCTCTGAAGAGCTGTGCACAAAATAAATATGTCTAGCACCCTGATGCAAATATAATGTTAGTTAGAAATCAGGAAGCCCCATGAGTAGATTCTCCCAGTGGCTCGGAGGTGGGACACAGCCACTGCATGGTTTGCCTGAGCCCACAGGCAGCATGGGGAGGGATGAGGTGATGTAGAGTTGCCCTTATTTCTATTTATTTTACTGATCTGCCCCTATTTGACGGGTTTTTCAGTTTTCAGAATAGCACAGGTTCCAAGCAACAGGTGCAGCATTTCTGGCTCTCTCCCTCTTCACCAAAGGCAGTGCAAGACATCTAATGAAAAGAAGAAGAAACATTAAGCTAAAGGCACCTGTTGGTCTTACTAACCAACACTAACTAACCTTAGAAGGCTTATTACTGTTCTGCTGCTACTTTTTACCTCAAAAAGGAAGTACTCTGGGCTGGAACTACTGTGAGACATGTTTAGAGCAAGATAAGAGTCCAGTCAAGATCCTGCCCTCCGTTAAAGGTATTTTTGTTCAGGAAATATATTGGTAACCACTGGTGGGTGGGGGAAACCAAAGCAGATGATTAAAAATAGGTGAGTAAACTGTCTTTCTTTTTACTCTTTTTTTTCCCACCTGCTTTCTGCACCAGAGAAAGCACACAAAACCAGATACATTAATTCTAATTTTGGGAAAAGTGGGGGGTTTAAGGCTAAAACAGAAAAGGAAGACTTCATCTTGAAACAACACCCGCCAGAGCCTGCACTGGCAAGGTGCTAATGCGCTTCCCGCCTGGGTGAAATGATGCTGCCTTTGGCCTTGAGCCCCATGGCACACCAAAGGCATGAAACTATGGCTCATCATAGATAACTTTTATTGTGGCTTAGGGCCAAAAAGGCAAAAATAATGACTTATATTTGCACAGCACATTTCATAATCCACTGGGGTTGCAACTGAGCAGGTTGTGTGCAGCTGTGCCCTTCTCATTCAAATTCCTGAGTGCCAAATTAATGCGCTGGTTTGTGCTTGTTAGAGAAGACACTAAGTGGCCTGTCTTTCCTCTTTGTTGCTTGATAATGCATCCTGCTGCAAGTCACCCTGAGAGCTGCTGCTGTTGATTTTTATCCTCCTAGGGCTGAAACAACACTTTAATACCAGGCAGTGTATAATCAGTACAAACCTGCCCTTGCTCAGGTCCCCAGCTGGAGCAAGAGATGTATCTGTTTGAAAGCCAGAAAGACAAAACCATGTGCTCTCTCAGCTGTTCATCTCCAAACTGCTCTTTCTGGCAGCTGGGCATGAGGCTTCTTCATCTGGAATTAATGTCTATGTCTGCTCTTCAAAAAATCACCCATCACTTATTTTTTTGCCTCCTTGCTGCTTAGCCTAACATTTTCCTGAATAGCCAGGAATAAAGTGGCCTTGTGGGCTTTTTTAAGTTCACAGAGCTATAGGTGAATAACAATACCCAAGAATCAAAAGCATTATGTTTAAATGTGTCTAATAAATACAATGAAGAGAGAGAGAAGTCTGAAGGCTTTTCTACACCTGAAACAGATAATTCAAGGGTCATGAAAAATTCACTGCGATAAAAAAGGTAAGTCCCTGGAGCTTTTGGAATAAATCTGGTCCAAACCCAAAGAGAGTCAACCAGGGATGCCTTTAATAAATGTTTAATTAATCAATCATTGGATCATGCAGTTCCTAATTATCTTCTAATAGGCATTTTACCCAGTAATTAGTTTATCTACGCACTGAGCTCACACCAAAGGCCAGCGTCCTCCTCCCGCTGGGCAATATTGCTGATGAATGCTTGTCAACAGTCCTCATAGCCCCTGGAACAGCCATGCTGGCTCAGCACCCAGAGCTTAGCTCAGAGAGTCACCCCAAATCACAGTGCCCAAACGGCCAGATCAGGTGGGTGCCTGTACCTGCAGGCAGGGTTTGAGGGGTGGCTGGGGATCCAACATCCCCCACAGCGGGCAGAGGGATGCATCCTCCCACCAAGACCTGGGGTGATGCAGTAGCTTCCCTTTTCACCTGGGATTTTGCTGGCAATGGGAAGTCTCTGTCTCCCAGCTCCTGCTGGCATTGTCTATGGGAGTTGCAGGGGCAGGATTTGGCTGGGCTGTTGGAAGTTTATCCTCACCCTCCAGGAGCCACAAAGCTCCCAGGGTAGCCAGTGGAGTGATGGGAGGGGTGAAACCCGAACCATGGGCACCCCAACTTGGGCCTGGGGGTCCTTCAGCCACCTGCAGTGCAGTGGCAGGAGCTCAGAGGAGCAGTGCAGCCTGAATAATGCCATTTTCCAGCCCAAAATAATGCCACTGAAGCCAAGTCAATGTCAGCTTGTGTTCTACATATTTATGGGTTGTTCTGCCCATGTCTGGTGCGGAAGAAATAATAACAGTTGTACACTAGACTGATGTGGTCCTTTTGGGCTTGGGCTTCACTGTGCCAGGCAGGAAGCCCAGCCCCGCTCCTGCCCAGCAGCCACCCCAGCACCCAGCCTGAGAGAGGAGCCTGACCCCAGCTTTGCAGAGCACCACCTGCCTCCTGGGGTGTCTAGTGCAGTCCCACATCCATCCCATGCTGTAGTCCCCATTCAAATAGCAATAGCATGAAACTGTATTTTATTTAACTCAGTTTTGCTTTCTATAAAAATACAGTAAGAAAGATTATTTCACCAGCCAAACTGGGGGAATCCATTACATAACTATCAGAAAGCCCTGTGCAGCTTTCTGAACTACTCTGTTGTTAGATGGAACTGGTTTCTTTTGAGGACTATCTTTATTTTGACTATTTATTTAAAATATTTCAACTAACAACCAAACTAGTATAAAAAATGTTGCCTTGACTCCAGACCCAACCTAGAAGCTTTAAGGTTGATTTGCTTTAGGTTTCTGAGACCAGAAATCAGTGCTGGGCTTGCAGAGGATGCTCAGCTGCAGCCCTGTGGCACAGGCACAGTGTAACATCACACCTTTGCCTCTTGAGCATAATGCCACCTGAACACAGGCTGTGCCCCTTCCCTGCCTGCTTGATTTTTTGGGGCATTTTCTCTTGGTAGGTCTGTAAGGCCTTCCTCAGGGAAATACTTTGTAACCTCTACTAATCACGAAAGTAATTAGGTAGAAACCCACATAGGAACCCTCTAGTTAGGATCTAGAAATGCATCTTGCCAAGAGCCAGAGCTGACATCTCCTGGAGCAAAAGGCTGGGTTTTTCCTTCTCAAAGGACAACAAAATATGAGGACGTCCCCACCAGTGCAATCCCGGGTCTGTGCTGCAACCACTGCAGTGAAGCCTTCATGCTCAGCGGTGGATTCATGCTCAGGCTGGCATTGGTTGCTGGAGGCTGTGTGTGACCTGCTGGAGTAATCCCATGTGCACAACAGCTCGGACATGTCTTTTGACATAAAGGTGACAACTTCATGGCTCGGCTGAGCAGTATGTTGGAGCTAGGTTGCTTGTCTGACTTGGCACTATGGGATGGGATTGTGTAGTGGGAAAAGTCAGTATCAATTAATCTCAGCATTTTTAGCTCCAGCTTCAGTTATGTGAAGGGCCGTCTCATTCTGTGAGTAGTTCTTCACATCCCATCATGGTTCAAGCCGGTTTCTTACCTGCCTCTTCACTCCTGTGCTGGGGCGCTTGTGGGCGGGAGGGTAGGGGATGGTATCTCCCTCCCTCTGTGTTCTCAGCCTGGGTAACTGGTCCCCAGCTGACAGCCAGCTCGTGGGGACACTGTCACTGCTGTCCTCACCATGGGGTTCCTGTGTGGCAGCACAGATGACCGCACATCAAGTGCACAAGACTGTCCCCACGTCATGCACATCACCATGTTATCCGTTACCACTGCTACAGTGTGACCGCTGGTCTCTCACTGATTGCATTTCTTTTTAATGAAAGTAGATGGACTTCAAAGCCCCAGAGGAGTGATTTCAGGTAGGGGAGGGTCAAAGTGTAGCTCAGTCTTGCTGGGCAACTTCATAAGCTGAATTTGACAGTGATTAGATAGAAATGCACGGATGTGCCTCTGCTCCAGGAGACACGTGTCCACCGATCCAGGTAGTCAGTGGCTACAACCTGTCTTGTCTGCAAGGGGATGCAAACAAATTTTCTATGGCTGGACAGAGCAGAGAGATGCATGCTTGTGGTGGGCATAGCTGCAGGGAGGGATTTCATGAAGATCCCAGTGCTGGCAAGGAGCCACCAGGACAAGTGCAGGGGTTGTAGCAGCCTCCTGGACAAGAAGCCAGCACAGGTTGGTCACTGCCCATAATTTCAACGAGGCTACTGTGGCATGTACAGGCTTAATGTGAGAACACAGGTATAGCTGGAAGGGATTCAAGGAAAGAAGAAGATACCATGTAGACAAACAGAAACAAACAGGAGTTTTTTCAAGGAAAGACCTACTTTTTAAACAAGAACGGGAAACCCTGGAGGAGTTGGGGATGCTGCTGCTGCTTCATCCTTTGACTCCACAAACAAGGCAGGGATCTGCAAAGCAGTTGCCAAACCCCTGAGAGTGTGAGTCCAAGGCATGTGGCAGCTACAGAGGCACCATTTCAGCTCAAGGCTTTGTCCCCCAGGGCCCGAAAACCCCTGAGGGTGGCTGTGGCTGACTGGTTTCATACAAATCACTATAAATCAGACATAGGTCCCATCAGGTTCGTAAATGCACATTACTGCTGTCTGTACCTCATTGCTCAGTCTCTTGTATGCCGTTTCACAAGGAATCCCCAACTCTGGTGCAGGTCTCCTTTTCCACACATTTAAAAGAAGGTGAATTAACCTGAGCCTGTTAATATGTCAACCAAGTTGAAACATTTGCAGGTAAAACATAAAGCTCAGGTTGATAATGGCAACTGGAAACCTTGCTAGAGCAAGATGTAGCATCTGGAAACAAAACAGCTGGGGATGCACAACAGGCTATTGAGCTGGTTTGGGGGGAAGGGGATGTACATGAGGCTATTGAGCTGGTTTGATGGGAAGCATTGATTTTCCTCTATAGTCAAATGCTGCCACACAGCTTCGTAAATTCTCCCTGCTCCCACTTCATTCAAAAGTTAAAAATGGACTGCAGTGCTGGAGAAAGGGTTGATGAAACAATAGCTCTTTTTGTCTTTTCTTCCTCAGCAACACAGGGAGAACAAATTGCAAGGGAAAAAGAAGAAAAAAGCATGTATCTGCCAAGATGAGTCTCGTCCTTTTTGCCAGTGGGCTGAGCAGAGTACGTAGCGTCTTTCTCAGAGGAATCACAACTGCAGTGAAAACTACAACTGAGTCAAC
Source organism: Falco peregrinus (assembly GCF_023634155.1). NCBI lineage: Eukaryota > Metazoa > Chordata > Aves > Falconiformes > Falconidae > Falco > Falco peregrinus. Next base: position 16,411,337 of record NC_073726.1, read on the forward strand.
TCTGGTGCCAGGAAATCCCCAGTTTTCCCACATGAGATGACCAAGGAAGATTTTTGGTCACTGAAGACTGTTACCCTTTTCCCCAAAGGCAGCACAGGAGTTAAGAGTGTAAGCAGCTGCCCTCAAGTAACAGGACTATAAATCTCTGTCTCAAGGGCAATGAAAATGAAACTGCCTCAAGTGCTATTGGAAAATCCCTCCTTGTTTTTTACTGGATTCAGCCACACAGAATTAAATCACTGGTTTTTCCTTACTCAGGGCTGTGCAGCTTGTAGATAAAGGAAGACAAATGTAGTCATCTATGGCATCTTGCTTGGTTGATGCTCTCGTGCACAGGGGCTGTATAAAACCACCTTCCAGAGTGAGGCGACAACTCATCCATACAGGAACCAGGCCCTGTTTTTGTTGAACTTAGTTTTTTTCTTTCATGTATGGAATACCTGACATCAACATCGTTGTGATAGCAGCTGCACAAGGAAATACATTACTTCCTCTCTGAGTGTGTTCCATCACTCAACATTTTATTTTTGCACTAAACCACAACCGGGTATGTCACCCTATTCTGTGCCCCACTATCCCCTGCCACCGGAAAGGCACTAGAAAAGCATCATGGAGGCAAAATGTGCCACAAAAGGCCCATTCAGTATTTGCGTCAAATGCCTTCCCCACAAACGTGATGCCGAGGCAGTTTTCTGGACTTACAGAGTAGCCGAGGGCTTTTCTTGCAGCATATGCCCCTTCCTCCCAAAGCTGTCAACCTAAATGGGGACAAGAAATCCAATCCTTAGCAAGACCTGCGGTCCAAACTTGCTCCAGAACCCAGAAGACAATGAAATCCTCTCTCTGGCTGTGCAAATAATGGAGAAAAACCCGAAACATTGACAAGCTTCTTATTGCTTTTCCTTTCCTTAGCAATAATTCCTTAGCAATAAATCCTTAGCAATAATAAGACAAAAGAGATAACTTGTATCCTAAAAGAACTAGGTTCTGCTTGGGTGCAATGCTGTTGATGTCTACGAGAAGGCTATCAGCAAGGGCGTTTGGGTGTTTTACCCCAACACAGAAATGCAGAAAACACACTGCTAGCTGACTGCAAAATTCATAAGCACTCCCTGCTCCCTCGCAAGCTTTTGCACAAGCTCAGGCTCAAACTGATGTGCCCTTGCACCAGCTGGAGCAGGAGGCAGCAGCTGGGTGCAACGTGACCTCCTCTGCCCAAAGCAGCTTTTGCAGCAAGAAAGTCATTAATGACTTTGCAGCAGCATGGGGCAGTTCTGGGGGCTCTGCTGCCTCCAGCCCTGGCTCCCCACAGGCTCCTGGACAATCTTCTGCATTCTCTGAGTGTCTGAGATGAATCCCATGCTGAGGGCTGATTTTCTTAATATGGCAGCTGAGTTCAAATAAACCGCATTTTATTCACATACAGCTGAAAGATTTTGTTGGATCCAAAATGTCATGTTCTCCGTCTGATCAGGTTTGAATCTATTCTCATTATTAAATAAAGAAAATTTCAGAATAAAACATGTTTTCAAAATGAAAAACTACAGCATTTTAATTGAAAATATGTAAAATGGAATTCTTATTTCTATACATGTATATTATATATATGTAACATTAATAAAAATATGTCATATCTTTTTCTTTTCTGTATATATATCATACCCTTATATTCACCCCAAAGACACTTTCTGAATTAGATACAATTTCTTGTCAACACAGGAGAACTTTGAGGGGAATAAGCCATTTATCAGAAATAAAAAAAAAAAAAAGAAGAAAAAAACCCCAAACAAATCCCGACCCAGTCCCTTTTCTAGATCTGCAATTTTGCTTCCATTCATATTGCAGTCACCAGTAGGGCTGTTGGCTCTTCCGAATGCACCTGAGTGAAATTCAATCTAGTCCTGAGGTCAACTTGAATGTCAGCATTGCCTAGATGGGAGAGGTCTTACTTGAGCGGTAAGTGATCTATAGAGTTGTGCTGGTTCATTGCACGGGGCTGAATGCGACCTTTAGATTGCTCCTTCAGCTCATCTGAGACTTTGTACATTATCTTTGGGACATTAAGCACAGCAGGATGAGCTCTCTGGGGAAATTCGGCAGTGTTGCCAGCACTCTGATGTCTGGTCCTGTGGGACGCAATGTACTTCTATCTCCGGCTTCTGGAGTCATATGAATATGTGAGGATCTCAGCTTTCAAGACATTGAAAAGTAGGTTTCTAGCTATTGAGACTGCAGAGAAAAGCTGGCAAATGTCACCTCCTAAAGGTAAAGAATCAGAAGACAAATGACAAAGAATCAGCTGTAGCAAAAAACTGATTTTTAAGCTAACTGCATGGCTTAAAACCAGCACGTTTTTGAGGACCAACTATCAACTTTTGAATAGTTGGAATAAGAAATATCATTAAATTCATGAAGAAAGAAAAAAATGATCCTTGCTTTTTCCTTCTTCTCTCCCTGCCCTTCTTCCTTCTTTTCTAAGGCTCTAGCCTATTGCTTACAGTCCTTGATGCTTCTCGGTCCAGACATGCCATTGGAGGAGGATGCTGCTAACCAGTCAGATGAAGTGTGATTACTGGGAATTTTCCAGGGTTACAAAATGTTTTCCTTGCATCTGCCAAAGCTAACAGCAGCAGCAGTCGCTGAACACGTGCCACTGGAAAATCACAAGCAGGCTGGCTGCCAAGTATGCAGAGCTCTTTGGACAGAAGCATGTCAGGGTCTTGTGAGTGTGAAAGGACATTGCCATGTCTGAGCTGGCAAGGCAACGCTCCGGGCTGGCCTCGGGCACGTGACAGCCCATGACTGTGTTCCCAGCCAGGAGGGCTGGGGCTGAGCCAGGTGCTGCCTGCAGAGATGCACTGCGAGCTGCTGGGCTTCACATCGCAGCAAGCCTTGTGCAAGGACTGTCCGTTTGCCATCAGAAGAGCACATTTATTTTTAATGGAACAGTTTAAGTGGAAGCAAAGTGGTCAGCATGGAATAAACAATCTCGGCTAATGGCATGCTGACATTCAGTCACAGTTCAGTGGGGACATCTCCAGCACCCCTTGAATCTTGTGCCAAGCCATCAAATCCCTCTCATTCAGCAATGCGCATTTGCCAAAAAAAGGCTAAAAAGAAATCTATTGAGGAGTTAGTCTACTGTGAGCACATGAAGAGGATCATCACCAGTTGGTGTGGAGAATTTTAAATTTATACTGCCCACATATGTCCACACTAGATCAGACCTGGAACCTGTCTGGCTCTGTAGCCTGTTCCATGGCAGTGCCCCAAACTAGGGGAAAGATACCTAAAACTATGGAAGTCTTCCTTCCAGCCTCACATGAGTTGTGACGTGCGGGATTTGGTGAGGGAGTCCATTTGCCAGTGGCACTGTAGCAAAAAAGGAGCTCTTTTGTACAACTCTGAATCCCATGGCTGCAGTAATGTCTCATCCAGAAAAAAGCTGGTGGGAAAGGATGCATCCATGTAACTTAGAGAGATCATAATTTTTCACAGAATCACAGAATGCTGTGGGTTGGAGAGGACCTTTAAAGATCATCTGATAGTCCAATTCCCCTGCCATGGGCGAGGACATCTTTCACTCAATCAGGTTGCTCAAAGCCCTGTCCAGTCTGACCATGAACACTGGGTGACCTGTTGCAGTGTGTTACCACCCTCATTGTAAAAATTTCTTCCTTATACCCTGTTTTGGTAGTATCTGTCCAGGTGAGAACCTCATCTTATGTATACAGAGAAACAGGAACGCACACCTCTGTATACAATTGCTCTCATTTGGGTTGATTTCTACTTTCATGCTTTTGCACTGAAGCCTAATTCTTCAATTAAAGCTATCTATTTCCATGGGACATGTCCAATGGCATCCACATTTTTAGGATATGACTTCCAAGGAGTTATTCTTGATTTATATCATCTTAATGAAAAAATCGAATGAAGCTCCATCTTATAGAAGGTTTTGTCAAAACACTTAGGCCCTAAATTCTGCATTCCGTTAACAATATGCATTTTAATCAGGTACTTGAAATTCATATCTTAATGTAGATTATGTGTGCAATATGTTATGTGCCAAGCCTATATATACCTCTGTGAGGAGCTCAAAAAAAACCCTCAAATCCTCTCTCTTGGATGTTAACAGGCAAGCATGGAGAAGGTAGAATTTTTAGGCACTATGTATAACCAAGAATTTGGTGCACGCTCACAGAAGTGATCAAAGGGGGCAGTAACAGTGGATTTATGCCTTTGTGGAACCAGCCAAGCTGGGACAGCCTCACAGTTTGCTGCCTGTGGCCCTCAGAGGTTGTTCCAGCTTTATGTTTCACTAACACGCACAACCGAAATGCTGCCTGGGGGCAACAGATCAGCAGGACTGATTAAACCAACTACTGGAAAAATCCCCAGGAAGCTCGTCAAAACATAGCATCTCCAGCACTGAAACACAATCTGTGTTAGTTCCTAGAACCCACTCCTGGGTTTGGTTGGTTTAAATGGTATGTTCATACAGACACAGACATGCAGCCAGCCCGTGATCCTGAGATGACAGCGCAACAGGTTATCTCTTACAGCACAGCAGAGCTGGAGGCATTAAAGCGCTGTGCACAGGTAAGGCACATCCTGCTGGCTGTGCTCTACTGACATGCAGGTATTTGCTGAAGGGCACATTACAATGACAGGGGCACCAGTATGTATAAATGACTCCAGAGCAACCACATAATTAGGCAACCTAGACTTTCCTTCTAAGCTTTCAGTTCTTCAAAATTTTCTCTGAGTAAAGGGCTCATCTGTGAATATGATGAATGGCTCATGAAATGGCTTGTACAGCAGGATGCTTACAATAAAATGGGTTTGGAGCAGACAAGGCAGCATTATTATTCCCCTGCCTGCCTGGCTTCTTGCCAGCCTCCTGCCGCCTTCTATCTCCCATCACAGGAGGCTGGAAAAATTCTCCCAGAATTGGTTAACATGAGAGAGATCCTATGAAAAAAGGATACAGTATGAAGGAGGGAGGTGATGGTTGAAGGGAGAAATCAGGATTGCAAGGGCTGACGCAAGCGTTAAGCACCTGGAGAGGTGGAAGAGCAATGAGAGTCACCACAACAGGGAGCAAGAAGGAAATCCCAGGCAACAACTTCTCTATGTACGCTCCAGCTCTTCCCCAAAAATGCTGCTCCTATATGAGAAAATTCAAGAGTGGCAAGGACAGCCACCTGCCCTGGAGGACTGTTGGTCAGCAAACGGGTGAAGCATTCCAGGGCAGGAACTAGACACATGGACCAGCTCTCAATTATCAGGCACAGTTTAGGAGTGAGCATGGTCCAGAGATCATTCCCACCCAGTCCTGCAGCCACCATGGTTTGGAGGTTAAGGCTTTATGAGTGGAGAGTCAGATAACGCCATGTCAGCTGGCCTCCATGTCCAGGAGGGTCCCTGGCCATGTTTAATTTACTGCAGCTGAAGCATCTGGGAAACTAAGGTTTTCTTCTGTATTTTATACTACATTTTACACTGCGTTTATACTGCCAACCACCACAGCCTTATGGCTGTGGAAAGATAAGAATTTTTAAAAACTGGACTGGAAAAACCTTTAAAGCAAACCTTTAGCCTGATTTTTAAAAATCTTTCTGTGAGGGCCAGTTGTTTCTACAGCCCAAGTATCTGAAGGCTCAGACTTGTCAGGTAGCCTATAGGAGACCCTTTTCTTCTGGTTTCTCTGTGATATTGCTTTCCTAGGATAATTTGGCAACATTGCAACATCTTTCTCAACTGCTATCCTCGTTTGTTCCATTTTCTGCCAAAAATTGTGCTCCTGTTGAAGCTCACAGTCTGACTGCCCAAATTTATTCCCTGACTGGATGCAGCAAGCAAAGGCCAGAGGCCAGGGGTCACTGTGTGCCTACTTGGTTTGTCTCTGCTAAATGTCAAGCGCTGAAGCGGTCTTGGAGGAAAGATGTTAAACATGTAGCTACCAAATTACAGTGCCAAGAGTATGGTTTGCTTTTTCCATGCGAAGTTGGACTTGGCCAAACTCTTGGCTTGCATCGAGGAGAGACCTCACCCTTGCATTTGGAAGGCTATGAACTTTTAGGCTAAGGATTTATGAACTATTTTCTTTCATTGAGTAGCATTTGCTTTTAATGACATCAAGGAAGGCTTTTTTATTTACATAGATTGCTTGAGACTTGTTTGATTTGTGTTTTGTTTTCTAGAAAATTTAATCTAGTCAGATAATAACTGAATTAACTACATAGCAACACTTTAATTTTATTATGCCCTCTATTTCAGTCTTCACTTCTCATTGCCATTTCCATGTTATTTAACCCATGTGTATTTTTGCAATTTGTGATGTAAAAGATACGATCTACCTAGTGTATTTCATTGCTTCCAAATGCTTAACAGATTCTTTAAGAATTTCTATTGTCTCTCCTTTGGCAGACAAATAATACCTGCCTGACCATCTGTATTTGTGTACAGTTATCCCACCCAAGTACACAAGACTTCCTTTCTCACCATTTAGAATGAGAAATATTTGTACTGTTGAATAGATTAATTTTTATTTTATGGCCTGATGTCCATGACCCGGATTTGAGTTATAAACTGGTCATGTGTCAGGGCTCATTATCCACTGATTACATAAGCTATTGTTACCAGGATAAATTTAGTATTCATCTGAAAATCACAATTAATCATTTGACCAGCTCTACAAATAAGGTCAGCCAACATCTACTGTCTCTAAGTTCATGTATATTTTAGAATATCTTCTGTGGTTTAGCTGCCTTGATTTGTGTTATAATCAGATATATCTAATTACAGATTCAAATTGCTTTGTATAGTTAGCTTACTAACTCAAGTGTGTTGGCATGTCTTTTAAAGACTATCATATTCTAAATATGTGCATAGACAATAAAGTAGCAAGATCTGAAATAATTACTATTTATATCCTTCCATTGTTTGCTCAAAACCCAGTATTTCATATTCAGATATTGTTTTCAAGATGATTAAGCTGACTCCTAAAATGTTTTTCCTAAAATGTTTTTGTTTTTTCAAGTCCAATAATGCTTCAGGACTATTTCCATCTGGTAGTAATAGTCCTGTTTATTCTGGAACATCTTGGTTTATATTATGCCTCTGTGTCACAAAATCTATTGAAATCATGCAAAACACCAATCTTTCTGCCAAAGTCAATAAAATTACTACTTGTTGAAGAAAACAGTAAACAACAGAACTTTGTAATGATGTCATTAACACATCCTTTGTCAACAGTTGGGAAATCTGGAACCTTCAAGAAAAATAAATAATAAAAAAATAATTAATTCAGCTTAGTTGTACAATTAATTACACATAAACTTCTAATGAGATTTGGCTAGAAATGCAAACAATTTTTGTAGCAGCATTAGCTGCACAGCAGCATAGCAGCTGTAGTTCAGCATGTAGCATTGGTGCTGCATTTTATCCATCCATCTCATAAATGGACACATTTTAAAGCTTTTTTAATTCTGAGAGTCAGTACGCTCCAACAGGCCCTTTGCAACTGGTCTATAGACCTCAGCTGATCTTGAATCCAGTTCAGGAGTCTGATTCAGTACATTTTGGGGGCTCCCAAGGGATTTTGTCCTACCCTACATTTTCTGCTGGGAACCAAATTCTCCTGTTCTTTGTGTTCAGAACATTCCTGGGATGTCACCCCAAACTACCTCTTGCTTTGTGCCAACACAAGCTTTTGTGCATCCATTTGGTACAAAAAAAAAGAACCTACTCATGAGTTTATTTTTTGCCCTGATCAGTTCAAATGTGTGACAGTATAAACTTCCGCTGAAAACAGTGCAGCCATGGATGAAGTATGTTTATTTAACAGTCAGTGCCAACGAAGCAGCACATAAAGCACTAGAAAACAGAGTGGTAGGCTGAAGTCCAGTGGACAGATATTGCCAGAAAATGGGGTGGTATGGTCAAAACTGAACTTGCTATGTTAGTTCTCAGACTGCTGTCAGAAAATGAAGAGAGGGGGAGAGGGAGGGGTTTTCTGATTTGTAGATTCATCAAAAAGTCAATTAATAATAGCATTACAGAGGTGTGTTTTCCATAGTGTACAGGTCACATGTAGTACTAAATGCTAAGCTTTCATGAGACCAATGTATATTCAGGGATCCTACTGATAACCCACACCAAGCTCAAGCGGTCTGGCTGCAGCACAAAGTATGTTCTATCACCTTTCCTCCATGATTTCCACTTTAAATCAGCATCTATGGTATTCTTAATGTCTTCCCTTCATCCAATCAATTCTGTTGGGTTTCACAGATGACAAACATAAATTAATAATAATTTATTAAACGAATAATAAGCCCCTTATCCTGAAAATGGGTATTTCCACAGAGTGCACTATCACAACACGCCACTAGATGGTACAACAGGATTCTGTCTGCACAGTGCTGTAGCCACTCAGAGCTCCCAGAAAAAACCCTTCCAGTAAGAAACTAAATTAATTCTGGTGGAAGATTCATAAGTCTAGAAAGTAATTTAGAGTTTTTATTGCAAGTGCATACATCATATTCTTCGTCCCTTACAGTTAATTGTTATGTTCCAGAAATGTCTTCAGCAATGACTTCCCAACGTGTATTTACAGAACAAGGCACATAACAGAATACTTACTGTAGAGGGCAAGTCCCGCAGCTACCTAGTTAAAACCTACAAAGCTATGAACTATGAAAATTAAGCCACAGGATTCGTTTGTGGATTTTGATCCCCCATGGAAATCACACTGCCTGGGAGACATGCAGTTACGAGAAACTTTTGCTCTGAAGCATCCTTCAGAGGAGCTACTGCCTCTGTGGCAAGGACTGCTCCCTCTTGCCCTTTGGAAATGTACACAAAAATGTGGGGGGTAAGGGACATGACTGCCTGGCTTTCGGTGGCTTCCACAGAGATCAAGGAGAGTAACAAGAATTTTTACACATGCAACAGTAGAAAATTGAAATTCAAGGCAGAAGGGTACTAATAAGCAACATAATAGTTCAGAAGTAACTGTCCTGCTATGAGTGAAATGTTTACCATTTATTTTAAAATTTTTGATATGGTGTCTCAGAGAAAATCTAACTTTTATTATCCACAGACCTTAAAACCTGCTTGGATATGATAGAAGAATGGTACATGCAGTGAAATATGTCTCAAGGACTTTTAGTAGAGGGCAACATTAAACAGTGATTTCCAGCGCCTTGGAGAAAAAAGCAGAGGGGTGCCACAGAAATCAGGGAAAGGAACAACATCACTTGGCATTGTTATTAGAAAGCCAAAAGAGAAATAAATGGAATAATAAATATACTACCAGGTCTAAAGAAGGAATATCTATCTAAAACATCAGAGCACACAAGCAAATAAAATGATACAGATACTAGAAAACAAACAGATAGCTAACAGAATGGACAAAAAATATGCAGCCTATTTACATCACAAGAAACTACCTGTAGACAGCTATTTGGCAGGTGAGATTTATTTAATATGGGAGGAAGAAAAGCGTTTTCCCCACCTGCAGTTTCCAAAGTTATGACAGACCTACTGAATAGACAGCATTGTGGACAGAGTGGTCCCATGCAACGGTGTGTCCCCTGCCAGATAAGCATTAACTTAATCATCCACTCTTTCTCTATCTATAAACACAGAGCTCAGGACTTCCCTGAATTAATCCTTGTTTGGACTGTGTAGGGGATTAGGATGGGAAAAGAACATCATGTATCATCAAGGTTTTTTCCACTGCTATCACAAGCAACAATATTGCAAATACTCTAAACTCCCTCTTAAAACAACTTCCAGTGTTTGCCTTCTGTTGGAAGACATTTCCAGAATCTCAGACTTAGACTTTATGTTCAGCATAAATTATATTCTTTGATTATATGCAGTGATCCCTGTGGTAAAACAGTCTTAATATAAATCTCTGCCTTCCCTAGGTCTACTCCCTCATGAACTTCAAGTCAGCAGTAATACCTTCAGTTACCCTTCCTTTTGCTAAGCTAAATCACCCAAGTTCTTTCAGTCTGAGAAAATGAGCTCTCCGTGACCCCTAATCATCCAGGTAGTTTGAATTAATCTTTCACAAGCATTAGTAAATGAGACCACTGTGTAATGCTCCAGAGGAGGCTCACTCGCTCCTTGCACAGGGGCAGTAGTGTTTTGCTGTCTCCATCGGAGACACGTATCCCCAGGGCAGGCAAGAATCCCACTGGTCTCTCCCACAGTCTCGTCAGACACCATGAGGCCAGCTATATAAACCCACAGATTGTCCTTCTTTTTATTTTCCAAAGAATGGGATTCGGTAAACTGATAAATTTTTAATATTTAATATTTTATATTATTAAGAATGTAATATTAATTAATTAAAATATTTATTTTCAGTTTAGAGCTGTCAGTTACCTAGTTTCTAATTAAGTCTGTGTTTCACATCAGTTTCATATCCTTCTGGAGTCATCAAGTACCAGGTCAAATACCTTGTAGAACCTGGAAGCAGTTACAGTGACAATTATTATTGGCCCCAACCTTTGATCACCACTGGTTATTCATCAGCTAATCAGCAAAAACTAACTCCCACATGACTGTGTAGCTTGACATTAACTATATTGTTCTAATTTAATTCTCTATCAGTATGGTTCTGCATCAGTCAGCCCATATTTTTCTTAGGTATAGTGATAAATGGATAAGCCTATAATGCCGTAACACCTGACATCTGGATCTTGACCACCAATTTAAAGATGATGGGCAATTATTGTTCATATTAAGACAGTTCCTTTACCAGCCCTGGCCAAACACGGCTGCTGAGTATTGACAACTGATACAAAAGCTTTAGCAGATGTAACTCAACACTATCCTGAGCTCTGCTGGAGTGGAAAGGATTTATTACACAATTAGCGTATTGATACTTTGCTGCTTTTTCCCAAATACACAAAATAGTATTGCCCATTCCTGCATTTTTTTTTCCTTTTTATTCCCCCCCCCCCCCCCCCCCCCCCCCCGCCCCGGTTGATTTCCATCCTTTATGTCTATTCACTTTGCTATAATGTCTTCCTTCTGCGTTTCAAAAATGCATTGCTGTTGTCTGCAGGGCTGTACATATACCGGTCCCTTGGTCCATTTGCTTTCTTATCACTTTTCTGCCATAGGCTGCCTCCTAATTTATATTCATTATTACCAAGTTCTCCCTGCTCCCATTTGTTATGTAATTTTTATACTTCTGTCGCTTTCTCCCTAAGCCAAACTGGTTTTCTAAGCAAAATAACTCTCTTTTTCTGTAGCGGGATATTTTTGTCCTCTTAAACAGTATACCTGCTTAAATTCTTCCTTGCAAAGATTTGGTTCAGAATTGGTTTTAGCTTATGAAATTAGCCCTGTGGAAGTACTAGCTATATTTAAAGTGTTTGATATCACTTTGGAATGCCATCCACTAGCAAAAATGTTCCAAAATACTTTTAAACCCAGTGGAGACATAAGTTATATGGAGTGAAAAATTAAGAGCCTTTTCCAATTTTGCATTAATGAGCCCACAGCTAGAACATTGTATATAGTTCAGAGTACACCCAAAGCAGACATCTAACAACTGAAAAGACTTGGGGAAGTAAAAAAAAAAAAAAATCAATCAGGGCTAGGAGCATTTTTGAAGAAAGTTTTAAATAGTGAAATGCTTTTAACTGACTGACAAGTGGAAAAGGAGAGGAATCAAACAAGTGCCTATATGCATTTTTAGGGAGATACATTGCCTACAGGGTGTAAGTAGAAGATGGGGAATAAGGAAGACAGAGAAAGAAAATACTGAAATATATTGGATGGGGGGCAAGGAGTTTCTTGGTTCATTTAAACTGAACCAAGTCTTTATATGCCACATGTATGGAACAGTTCTTGGGCATGAAGGATGTGGAGATGATGAGCAAATAGATATTCCATCTTCTATCTTGGTCTGTCCCTTTTTTGTATTCTTATTCTACTCCTTAAAGGCACTGGCTATTCAGGCAGCTAAGCTAATCAAGGTGGCTTGAACCCTCAGTATCGTACTGCTTGTCTGGACTGTGGAGGTTTTTTTGTGAGCTTCATGTAGTATATGGAGAGTAGGGGCATAGATATTCTCCCACAGGATATGTTTTCCTGGATTGGACACTGCTCATTTAAATCTGTGACAGACCCGTAGAAGATCAAAGGACATTTCACCAACTGCTTTAGAGATACCACCATGAAACACAGCAAAAACACTGTCAGTTCCACAGACTCCTCCACTGGACTTTGATCCTGCAAGACATGCACAGCCCAAACTAAAGCACATTTTAGTTGTGCCATTGCAATATCCCCACAAAAGAGACACTAGAAGACTTGCACAGCTCTACTGCAGTCTTGTTCCCTAGTTTGCATCCACTGTTCAGCTCCATTGCATTTAAGAAGGATTAATTTCATCACCAAAATCACAGCTTACTCAGTTACAGTTCTCCCCTTGTAACATCACTCAATGACATATCTTATGAAGTCAAATCATAAATTCATTATAACTGAAGTAACTAACTTCATTGTCTTAAACCTTATCCTGGAGGTACTCGGGTACCATTTGCTAAGCATATCTAAAGCATGCCCAAGGCAACAGGATGAAGGCTCAGGCAGAATCAGCTCTGCCCCTGCCGTACTACAGGGCTGATGGCACCACAGAGCAATGCACTTGCAGGAGATGGAACTGTTTCAAGGCTGTGTCCAAGACCACACCAGAGCACACACAGGAAGCCCGAACGCTCACAGATCTTGTCACCTTCACTTGGAAATGCAAGGTGTCATCATTCTGCAGACTGGTGGTTTAGGCTCCTCTTACCACCTTGGGGGTTGCCGTTCCTATGATACCCTGCTGCAATTTCCAACAGTATTGAGAGGTTGTAGCAGCCTCCTTTGAGGAGGGGCTGATCATTTTGATCTCACACAAACTGCGTGAGAACATTAGACCCTTCTGCCAATGTTTTGCACACATCTGGGAGTGCTCTGCTCCATGACAAAACTAAGAAATACAACGTTTTAAATATTAAATTTAGCATGTGCTTGATGATACCTGTATGCTCTGCTAGAGCCATGGGAGGCTTGAGCACTTGCAGAATGGCCCCATTCTGCCAAGGAAAGCTCCACAGGTATGCATGCATGTGCTCATACCCTTCAGTTCACTCTGTACCAAGTGTAGTTTGTACCCATAAATGCATATTCTTGGAGATTTCCAATAGACAAGCCAACTAGTCATAATTTCTAAATTAGTTACTAATCTGCAAGTTGATCTTAACAGCGAGCTCATACACTAACAACTACCTTAGTAGTGATGCTAGCAAGCTTGCAGTCACATCAGATTTAAAAGCTGTTTGCAGATACTGGGATTAATAGAATCAGTAATAATAATTAATTGTATTTTGAAGTATCAATGGTGTAATGTTTATGTAATAAAGAACCTATTTTATTAATTTTTAAGAGTTTTTATAACCCTTAAGGACTTGCATGTCAAAATTTGACAACTGGGGAATGACCATATTTTGTGTGTGCAGTCCATGGCATGCTCACAAGCACAAACAAGAACAAAGTGTCAGGGAGGAGGCTGCCAGACTGGGCAGCAGCTGTATTTGTAACATAGCAGTGAAAGAAAAAGCCATCCTTTCCACAGATTTAAACTTGGACTACCTCCAGGAGCCCATAGCAGCAGGCAGATCTCAGCATCTCTCTTGCTTGTTGTCAAGCTAGGGTCGAAAATCCTCCTTGAACAGAGAGGCAAACTGCGTGAGAACATTAGACCCTTCTGCCAATGTTTTGCAGCAGTGCAGCCCCAGGCCGGCTGAAAGGCTGATGCTTTGCTACTGTTCTCATATGTAGTCCCCAACCTGGAAGCTTCCCTATGCATTCCCACCCTTGGCTGGCCTCCCATGACTTATTCACTGTAGTAACATCTGTCACAAAGCAAACTCAGCCAATATTGCCCACCAGCCTCCATATCCCTGACCATTCCTTCCTTATCTGTCAGTATCAAGTCCATAGAGCACCTCACCTCATCAGCTCTTCCATCACCCGTGCGAGTGAGCTATCACTGCAGTCCAGAAAACTCCTGGATTGCTTGTGCCCTGCTGCGTTGACCTTCCAGCAGGTGCTTAAAGTTCCTCTCGGGAACCAGAGCCACCTTCTGGTTATCTGAAGGTCTCCTCTACTTCTTCCTGATTAGGTAGCTTGTAGTAGACAGCCACAGTAGCATCACTCATGTTGTTCTGCCCTCTAATGCTAGCCCATAAACTCTCAGCTGGCTCCTCATTCATCATTTCTTCTGCTCTCTCACCCATCTTGGTTTGTCCCTCTTAAGGAGCCTTTATCCAACCATGGCAACACTCCAGTCACATGAACTATACGATGCTGTCTCCATGACCCAAATGAGATTATAGCCCTGCAATTACACACAGATCTCCAGTTCCTCCTGTCTATTCCCATGCTACATGTGTTACTATACAGGCACTTTAGACAGTCACTCTTTCATGCTGACTTCCCAGAAGAGAGAGCTTGCACCACCACATTGTTCTGTAGGCACTTCCTTACATGCGTACGTACACTTGGAGGGGAAGTTCTGCCCTGTTTTCTTTTTTTAAAGTCTCCCCTTCAAATCATGTCATCCTGTGCACTTTGCTTACCAAACCAGTCCACCACTTCCTCACTTAATGTGGGTCATCATCTCTTCCCCTGATGCCCAATCAATCACTCCTAGTTTAAAGCTCTCCTCAGCAGATTAGCCAGCCTGTTGGAAAAGATGCTTTTGCCCTACTTGGTCAAGTGGATCCCATCTTTTCGTAATAATCTTGAGTTCTCAGAGAGGGTTCCATGGTGATAAAAGCTGAATCCCTGTTGTTGACACCAGCTGCGCAAATAATAATTGATCTGCAGGATCTTTTCACTTCTCCCCAAGCCCTTCTTCCTCACTGGAAAAACTGAGGAGAAAACCACCTGGGCCCCCAAGACATTGACCACAACTCCAGAACAACGCAGCAGTCATGCTTGAAATGTTCTGGGTCTCCCCTGGCAGTATTGTTGGTACTCACATGGAAGAGCAGCAGCAATTAATAGTTTGAAGCTTGTCTCTCACAGCATCCTGGATCCAAGTCCCTGGTGAGCAGCAAACCTCAGGCTCAGCTGGCACAGAAGCTTCATTGGAGAAAACTCCCCACCCTTTTTCTGCTACCAGGGTACTGACTCCATTCTATAGCTGCAGACGTACAGCTGCAGCCATCCTTCTGGTGCCAGGAGCCACAAGCTTCCAGCCTTCACCGTCATGGGAGCCTCCATTTCCTAGCCACATGGACACAGACTCCACCTGCCCCTCCTATAGGAATGCGGTGGATTCCATTTCCTGGAGTTGCAGGATCTCAGAGAAGATCCAGTTGATCCCTTTCTCATCATCTCTGATGCTGTGTAGGCTGCTGACCTCCTCCCACAGCTCCTGGTGACACACACCTTTCACCTATGCACGCATCCTGCAGGCAAGGAGCCTGTGTGCCATAGCCCCAGCAAGAGGCCCCAGGCACTCCTCTGCAGCCCCAGGACTGGGGAGCTGTACCATCCCTCAGCAGCTCAGTCTGAGCCAAGGCCTCTGATGCACCAGGGACAGCTGATCCAGACAGTGCTGGGGACCGTGACCTGCAGCACACCACCACCACTGAGCATGCATATGCTGCTCTGCAAAGGCCCGCTTCTGCACAAATGGCTGTACCTGCTAACTATACGCGGGAGCTGCACTCCAAGCCAGCTCTTCCATTGGCATACCCTCAACACCTGCTGTAAGGCTGCCTGAAGCCATGACAGGGCTCAGCTGGGACAAAACCTCCCAGCACCCTTTGGCCAGGAGCAGCTCATAGAGCTTGCCAGAAGCTGCTAGATCAGTTGGATCTAGCTAGAGCAGCCACAGCCTCCCTTCCCAAGAGCAGCACCAGACTCCCTCGTGTTCCTCAGTGGGTTCCCAGGAGTCCCCCTGCAATCCCAGAAGAAGCTTTTAGAAGATCTTGAAGCAAAGCCAGGAAACTGTGCTGTCCAGTCAGGGCGGAGGGCGGTGGGCAGCCCCTCACACAGGCCTCAAATCTTCTTCAGCATGAGTTTTAGCTCTTCGGTTTCACTGAAGGTTAATGTATGAACAACAGAGCACAATCACAAAAAAGATTTAAAGCTTAAAAAATTAAATGCTGATGATGACATTTCAGCAAACTTCCACTGTGCGTGAATTGTCAATTTGCTAGGAAAATCACTAAGCCCAAAGCCAAGGTATGGCACAGGCGATGCTCTGAAGAGTGCCAGCCTCTGCTGCCAGCCTCTGCTGCTGTCCCTCCTGTGAGGCTTGGCCACGGGGACATGCAGTCCCCACAGCGAGCCCTTGCTGCAGCCAGCCGCAGCCCCCGCAGCCCCCACAGTCAGCCCTCGCTGCAGACCCACAGCCCCTCAGCCTGCCAGGGGAGGAGGGGCATCCCACTGCTGCCTTGTGCCACAAAATGGCTGACACCGTTTCTTCCTGTGACAGGTACCGCTCTGCTTCCCCACCCACAGACAAGTCCTCGGTGGCAGTAGCCCCCACAGCCAGCCCTCACTGCAGCCCCGCAGCCCCCACAGCCAGCCCTCATCGCAGCCCTGCAGCCCCTCAGCCTGCCGGGGGAGGAGGAGCGTCCCACACATTTGCTGCCTCATGCCACAAAATGGCTGACACCGCTCCTTCCTTGACAGTACTGCACCACTTCCCCCACGCACAGACAAGGTCCTTGGTGGCAGTAGCGCCCGCCCTGCACTGAAGAGCCCCAGATGAGGTCACGGAGGGTAGGCCAGCTCCTCTGCGAGATGAGCGGGTGTGGCAGGGCAGAGCACAGCAACCAGCCCTACAGGGAGGTGGCTGTGGAGAGGCAGGTGGTGGTGTGAGTCCTTGCTGGCTGCTCTGGTGTCTCCCAGGATGGATGGCTTGAGGCTGGACTTTGGCTTGCTGCTGGAGCCTTTGGGCTTTATTAAAGTCCTCGAGTGGGCGAGTAGGGGTGGGGAGGTGTGAGGGGGACTTTGTTCTCTTTGTGGGGCTGTTTCTTCCCCTTTGCTAGGCCTGGCTTTGCTCTGTGCCTCAGTTGGGTAAGCCTGGAGAGGTGTGTGCTAATGGGCTGCCTGCCCCCTGCCTGGTGTTGCTGATGGTGGGTGTTCAACACCAGACTGCTCTTCAGCCAAGCCCTCTGACAGGGAGGGAGAAAACAGTTCTGCGGATACATAAAATCTACGTTAGTTACTGTTAGTTAGTCTGTCATACTGACTTGTGCTGTTGTGTGTTGTGATTGTTGGGGGTTTAGGGTTTTGCTAGGGAACAAAGGGAAAACAAGAGCTAGAGGGTCAAGCTGGTATGGATTACTCTGAGCATGTACCTTCTAGCTACTCCAATCTACAGTTGTAGATGTTTGGGACTCCTAAAAATACTTCTCTTACCCACCACAAGAGGTACTGTGCTGGCTTTTAGTATTAAAAAACAAACAAAAACTTCTGCAGTAGAGCTAAGAAATATAAACAAGAAGAACTTTCAAATGGGCTCTTGCTAGAGGTATTGCTCATGTTTGTGGATTATAGAAACTCAATGTTTTCATTAGTTCTTGACATCACTTCATACTTCAGCATTGCTAACTCTGTCCCCATTTCTTGCCCTCTTTAGCTGTTTCAGCTAAATACTGAGTTTATTTCCTTTGAGCTCTAGAGGTGTGGACTAACATGTCTATGTATCAATTCCTATAGATTTTTTCCATCTTTACTTTTGCCACGTGTGGAGGCTTTCAAGGTGAAACTACCCTTCTAGTTTCCTGCAAAGATGTGGTAAACAAAACAGTTACAGCTGCTTTTGCTTATCCATTCAGGTGAGTATGAGCTCTTCAGTTGTCACTCATATGCTAATTATTTATTATTCAGTCATTCCCCATCTGTCTCCCTTTGAATATGTACCTACTGTATATATCTGAATGAATGTGTGAAACCTTTGATTTGCTCTGTAGTAGCAATAAATAAATATTTAGTCATAATTGTTCAAAGCATTGTAGTTGTCAGTGCCCTATAGAAAGAAGTAGGTAGAAATGGCAACAGGCTGTATTACTGCTTTGTATCGTTCCACCTTAAGCTCCATTATAGCAGTGCATGAATGCTACAGAAGGTAATTAATAAGCAAAGCAACACAATTAATTGTAACAGCCTATTTCTTCATCAATTTTTAGCTGCTTTGGAAGCCCTAATAAGATTATTTTGGATGTGCTGTTATAATATTTTTGTTCAAAGATGGACTAGACAATACTCCTCCATCTGACCCCCTCTCCCCCAAGCCTCAGGGCTATTTAGCCACTTAGCGGGAACGAGCTACACCTGCACATCGTCCATGTCAATCAACCCACTGCCTTCATTCCTCTACATATAGCTGATACCTTCTACAAATATAAATTGCCTTTTGGACTAAACTTACTGAACTAGAATGCTGAAGCATTGTTATTGGAAGTATGACTACATGAAGTTTCCCCTATGTAGTAAACCCTTAACTACATGAAGGTTGTAATCTTTGCAGGTTGAATACTGTTGTATTTAGTGCACCAGACCCAAAACATTGCGGTGGTACTTGGACTGATGTCTATCTCAAGGGCAACTTCTCCTCTTATGCACAATTCTTTGTTACACTTGCAGTGTTGGTATTCCTCTACTGCATTGCTGCACTTGTGGTATATATTGGATATAAGCATGTGTATCGGCAAAATAACAAGCTTCCGCTAACTGTAAGTAATACTAAGGTATCTTGATGTTTTGGCTTTGAAACCAGAAAGAGATGAGAAACACTGTTAATACAAGACTATCTGAATAACTTATGAATATTCAGTAGTTCCAAAGGCTAGATGGAGTGTGAACACAAGTATCTCAGTCTAGTCACTACAGCACTCAAGCAGAAAAGGGGACCCAAAGCCCTTGAACATCCATGGCATCGTACCATATGCAGTTATTGGAGCAGAGTGGAATGAAGTTCCACCTCCTCAGGCAAACAGTGTCTTCAACACAACTTTTCTTTTGTATTATTAATTTAAATATAGAATTGTTCCATAGGCAGAACCTCCTCTGTTAGTCTCTGGGAATTTTCCCTGTGTAGAGCACCTGCTGTGCAGACACAATTGGCAGAGGGAAATAGTTATCTTGTACATTTTAGTCACCTTAAATACCAAAGCCCTGATCCTCGAATGAGAAATTTCAGAGCGTGCCCAGAAACAGACCTAGTGAGCAGATTGAAATCCTCTGTCCTATCTCCTCTACCACCCCCACTTTACTAAACTTTGACTTAAATTTTTGTAACATAAGTTAATATAAATTCATATAATCAGAAATTAGTTTCTAAAATAAGATGCCTAGCACTTGATTTCTTACTAAGGATAAAATTGCTTATGCTTGATAGGTGCAAAAGGCATACAGTTTTGTAGCTGATTATCAACACAGAATATAACTTGTGTTGTAATTACAACATGGTTAACAGCTAAATTTGCTTGTGGTCAGTAACGCTGATGCAGTTATTTCGGAGATATAATTGATACTGTCTCTGCTTTGCTCTCTTATGTTACATTCATGCAAAAATTTTTCACCTAATAATGAGTATTCTTCCGCAGGACTTCACTATCACTGTCATAACAGCCTTTCTGTGGCTCTTCAGTACCTTTGCTTGGGCAAAGGCACTTGCTGACATCAAAATGTCCACAGGGGCCAGCATTATTCCAGGAATTGAATCTTGCAAAGCACTAGGAACAACTTGTCGTTTTGCTTCTGTGACCAGCATGGGAACTCTGAATGTGTCTGTGGTATGTACGCCTTCTGCCATATGGGTACAGTAAACATGTAGAAAATAGCCAATGGCACCTGAGAGCCTTGCTCTACTGATTGCATGTGTTGCTTTATGTGTTAAGATTGGTTTATGGGTTATCAGTCATTCAGGCCCATTAATGCTGTGGTAAAACACTGACCAGACTTCTTTTTCAGAAGGAAATAACTTCTTCAAAGAAATTAAGAGAAAGAACTTGTAGGATCTGTCCCTAGAGCTCTTAGATGCAGCATTTCTAGACATATTTGAGTCTGTTATTTCTGACTGTATGCAAAATAAAATATTGCTGAGCCACCCAAGTGGTTTGACTGATATAAGTAAGGAGGAAACACTATGCTTCCTGCTTTGTCTTTTGGTGTTGAACCTAGCTTTTTAGTCAGCTGTGAGCACTTCTACACATCAAATGGAAGCTCCTTGTAATACAATGATATAAAGCTCATGTTCACAGGAAGAACTCCTCACAGCAGGGCAAATGAGGCTTATTGTATGATCTTCCTAGTGATTCCTGCTTTTCAAAACTCTGGCTGTTATTCGTTGGCCCGGTAGTAGTTAATCACATGCTCTGGATGTACATATGCAGACATGCCAAGTGACTGAAAAGAGCTTGTCTAATTCCATACCAAGGATAGAGTATGATGACTATCTGACTTCCAAAGAAGTCCGTTAAAATGTCTTGTAATACTCTAAAGCATGTGGGAATGTCTTTCCAATCAAAGGGGTGCTAAAGATAGCAATTTTTTCTGGTTTGCCTTGAGGTCATATTCTGTCTTTTTTAAAAAACAAACAAACAAACAAACAAAAACAACTTAATCTCACATTTTTTCTTAACCTACAGGTGTTTGGCTTCCTTAATACGGTTTTATGGGTAGTAAATATTTGGTTTATGTACAAGGACAACAACCTGCACAACCAATCAAACAGAATTTCTCGAAGTCAAGGAACATATCCAGCTCAAACAGGAGTATAAAACCAAGGAGATAATTTGAAGGGCTTCAACTTTTACGTCACGCTGCCACAGAGCATGGAGCCATTATGATTTATTTCAATAATAACTAATAATACTTTGAATAAACTTCTGTTTTCTATGATGGTTTGACATAAGGTCTCGGATAATCCAAGTGTTTAGTTACCTTGAAATATATTATGCCTTTTGAAATTTTGCAGCTTTTTATTACAGTTCTTGATGAGCAAAATGTTGAAGCAATCTGGATGCTGACCCTTCCAGGTTCTTAAATTAGCCTCATAGGAGGGATGGGTGAGAAGCAACTGCATCTGGGTTAGAACTAAAGAAGTTGCAATAATAACAAGCCTTGGCTGAAAAAACAAAAAATAAATGCAGCTAGGGCATGTGAAAAAGCAGTTCAGCTTCTTTCTATCACTGATACCTTGCAAGAGCCATCAGAGTTGAACTTGTAGCTCTGTCAGCATTTTAGCCACCACATGTAGGTTTCTGGATATTCCATTCAGATTATTGTATCAAATCTGCTGACAAGCCTGTCTGGAAGGACACTACTTCTGTGTTTAATATGCTGTTACAGTGGCTTGGGACAATTTCTGAACAAGAAGGTAGCTTATAGTTCCACTGTAAGCTTGTTTAACAGAGTTGAGTGTGTATATGTGTGCAATAGATGACTTGAAAACTTGGAGAGAGGAAAAAAAGTAACGTACGGCCTAAAACTCATACAAGTACTGTAGAAATCAAAGCTGATATATTCTAAATGCTAGTGTCTGGGCTTCTCACATTCCTTGTGAGGTGCATGAACAATGCTTCTGTGTGAAAGTACGTAACTGGAAATATCTTAATATAACTGTCTTCATTTATGTTGTTCAGCTTATTCAGTAGGAGCGGTATTTGGCTTTTGTCACGTGGACTTCTTTATTAAGATATCTGACTCTGAATTGCAAAACAAAAACCAAGCTGTTGAGTGTTTTTTGATCTAAACTGTGATGACAATAGACTTAAGTGTACATATAACAAATCCTAATTGTTCAGTGTGCCAGAGCTACTGATTTTCTGATAGTAAACCTCCAGTCCAAAGAGTATAATAAAATAAGTATGACTGTTGCTGAAAGAATGTGCCTTGCATCCTTACTGCTGGAACAGCAATGCAAGTGTATTGGCTTTGTAGCTTCTGGAACATGGCTCTAGCTATTGCCGTCCTTCCTAGCTGAATGAGTTATCTGTGCTAAAGAAGGGTTTTTACACTGATGCCTCGGGGGTTTTTGTAGAGAGGACTATATCACTCCTGCAGACTAGAGCTGCACTTCAGACACTTCTTTCTGTCAGCCCAAAGTGGGGGCTTTTATTACTGTCCGAAATTTCATTTGAATATCCTTCTGGAACAGCTAAGTGCAGTGTTGAGGTGTCCTTTTCTAAAAGCATGCTCTTCTGTTTCTTCTCTGTTCCTGGATAAAGGATTTGAAAGCAATGAGTTTCTGCTGTTTCTTAAGGACAATACTATCTGTGTTACTGCCATGAGAAAGCAGGCTTGCCTTTTCTCAGTGCTTACCTAAGTACCAAGTATTACAAAGGCCTCTTGAGGGAAGGTAAGAGAAAAGCAGTACTCTGTTCCAGCACTTGCACCAAAAGTATGGCACTCAAAAATCATAATGCTGTCTTCTCAGGACCTTCCCTCTGTGTCCTGGACCTTCTGCAACCCAAGAGGCAATTCTCAGCAGGAGAAGACTAGGGCATAGGGTTTAGGAAGGACAGTACCATTCTTGTATTCAGAAGTGAGATATGAAACCAGTTACTTCTATTATGGGTTTGTTTGGGTTTGTTTTGTTAGCAACACTGTGTTATGATCTAGACCAGGGGTCCTCAAACTACGGCCCGCAGGCCGGATACGGCTCCCCAGGGTCCTCAATCCGGCCCCCCCCACCGGGGGTTGGGGGGGAAACCAAGCAGCCGCAGATGACTGCCTGCCACTGCATCTGTGCGCTGGCCCCCTGGTTAAAAAGTTTGAGGACCCCTGAATTCTAGAGAGCTGATGAAACTGCCAAATGGCTTGACAATGGAGTGGGTTTTTAGGTTCACACTCAAAGGTCTTTAAGCAGATCTGTGTTAATGGAGCGACTGACCCGGTGCCCTCTACATTCTTGCATGAGTAGATGTGTTATGTGAGTGGCCTAGGGCATGTGCGTTCTTCTAGTAGTCCCATGCTGTTTGCACTTCCTTTGCTATCAGAAAATGAATTATGGTTGAGTAGTCTTCTGTCATTTCGGTGGTCTGAACTAGTCTTGAAGCTTCGCTGGAAGTATTGATGATAAAAGATGAATGTGATCTTTTCTTTCATCTCTGCTACCAGGCTCTACACACCAGAACTGCATTGAGCTTTAAATGTAGTGTAACTTTTGTGGAAAGGCTGTGTATATAGCAATTACAATGCTTTGGTGTTAGCTAACATAAAATACAAATCTTTTATTGAAATTTAAAGAACTGAGGCAGTTGATGATAAATACAAGGAAGTGTTATTTCGAAGTGTTCTTGTGCTAGCTGTTCTCCTGCCTCTCAAGAACCTCTGTCAGCAATTACTTTTGTGGTGTCCTTTCTGACCTCTTTGTTTGCATCAGTTCCATGTTCCAAATAGTAACTTTAAACCTTAAATCCTCATTCCTCCTTGAAGCGAGTTCACTTATTGCTGAATGCTGCCCTGAATTCACAGTTGTCACAGATGGCTTGTTTTGCAAGTTATACCTGTACCACTATGAGTAGTTGGGAAGAGCAGGACAGAGAAGAGATGGCCGAAGAGAATTACTTTGTTGCTGTGCATAGGACTGTTTTGTTGGGGTTTTTTTTTCCCTTCTTTCTTTTTTCTGGGCAAGCCAAAACTATTGGACCTTCTCTGTTGCACTCTTCTGAACAGAACTATAGACACCTGAAATAAAAAGCTCTGTGCTGTTTCATCACGGTGAACTATGATAGGATCACTGGTACAACGTTACAAAGATCAGTATCTAGATGTTTTGGTAATTCTGTTATGATATTTTAAACTTCAAAGCTAGACCTGAAGCAAATTGTTTGCCACCTGATCAAAGTTAGCAATGCTTTGAGAGGGAGGTTGTATCAAGTTTTTTTCAGAGGTCCCTTCTTTGTAATGTTTGGAGGTTTTTTTCCTAATTTAGGATAAACTTCTATGAATTTTCATATTGCTTAAGGTTTTTACTATAATATCTATAATTTTTTCAGGTTTTGGGGTTTTAAGGTCACACATGATGTGGCTAAAACACTTTATTAAAACTGTGTTCCTATTTAGTATGTGCTTACCTACCAAATGAAGCTCCGGTTCTATGACAAACTGACTTTGTCACAAATAGCCTTGTTAGTCATTAGGGTGGCTTAGTTACAAAATGGTAATTTTGTGTAGTCTTGCACACATGATAGTAGGAATGAATTAGATCAGTATATGCTTCACTGGTGGCTCAGATCTAGGCAACAACTGAAACTAAAACTGAGTTGGAAAGCTTAGCACACTATGATTGAGTATTTCAACAAAAACTTAAATTTCATATGCACTCAAAGAGACCACCTTGTTTTCCATAGGGCTAAAACTTTCCCTTACACTTCTTGTAGATGAAACCAGTGTGCCCCATCCCCAGAGTGCTTTCCTTCGGAAGACATGGAGACAAAATATGGCAGGCAGGACTATAGCTGGTAAAATACAGATCAACACATCTGTGGTTATGTTTATAGAAATTCAAGCTGCATATGTGTCTGTTCTACACAGCTAAATGTT
This sequence comes from Falco peregrinus, assembly GCF_023634155.1. Lineage (NCBI taxonomy): Eukaryota > Metazoa > Chordata > Aves > Falconiformes > Falconidae > Falco > Falco peregrinus. The sequence continues at coordinate 16,435,928 of NC_073726.1, forward strand.
AACAGCATTCTAGCTCTGCAGGCTAAGGTGAACATGATGTGTAGTCCACAGCAAGCAAGATCTTAAAAAGGAAAAATAACCACATGTGTACTTCTGGCTCATTAGGAGAAGACTTGTTTTCCTTTGCATGGGGGAGACTGATGCAGAACACTGCTGGCTTTGACGTCTGCTAGAGTCCTGCAGCTGAGATGAAATGGAAAGCATCATGCAGCAGCAACAAGCAGCTGCTCTCATTTACCCTGGACACCCACAACGGGCTGAGCAGCCTTTGCCTTTGAATTGACATCCCATGCATGCTGACAGCACCGAAATACTCTGTGCCTTATTTACCCACGGGAGATGGGGGCGGGGGGGGTGGGGGGGGTGGGCAGAAGACACTTTGGCTAATTTACCAGCTTTATCTTGACTGCACAAGAATCACCACTGCTATCAGGAGATGCAGTGTGCTTGATCCCGCTGTACTGAGGGAACAAAGGGCCTGGAAATCTGCCAGATCTCTATAGGTGAGGTATCCTCAGCTGGCAACAGTCTCCCTTGCAGCCATCAATGGAGTAAGCTCATAAAAATCCTTGTATACTGTGTGATTTCTTCTGGTCGCAGGCTATAGTTATGCAGCTCTAGCAGGTGAAATGAATTATGATACCTGGTGGGACGCTAGAGAGAGGGATTGTAATTAGAAACCCATGGCTGGAACAAAGGCTGGATGGTGACAGTGAGGGAAAATGAAGCTGAGTCAGTATAGGATAGCAATAGGGAGCTCCATGGTGGAGAACAAAATCCGCCAGCATCAGGAGGTGTTTAAGGAACAGAGCACTCTGTGGTTTAGGGTGCTGTGACCGGTGATCTGAAGATCAGGCCTCTGTGACAATGCTGAGAAATACTGCGTGTGCCGACCCCCAGGAGTGTCCCTGCTATGGGAGCTGGTGTGGTATTGGTGGTAGCTGACAGCTTTGCCACCAGCCTGCAGGAGAAGTCATATGAAACTCAAGCACAAGAGAGATCTGAATGTCAGATCCCTGGTAGCCAGCGCAGGAAGTGCTGAATGGAGTCACTCTGGGATCTGTATTGCTGTGGTCACTATGGCTCCAGTGAGCAAACCCGTCTCAAATGCAGGCTGGAGCTAGGATGCTGAAATGCCAGCTGGCAGGGCAGCAGTATTAACACCTTTTACTGTACTAGAGCTGAACAGTGTTTTGTGATGTGCAGCAAATTCACTGGGGCTTTGGCTCTGTTTGTGCACCTCCTGTTGCTAGCAGCAGGCGCGGGTGTATAGCTGTCACTGAAAGCAAGAAAAGAGGATAGGTGCCGCCTTGATGTAGAGAGCAGTGAGACTGGGCTCATCACCTGTTTGAGTACACAGGGAAGCTGCAGCCTCTTCATTTTTCCCTATCCTTTAGTGCTGAGCAGCCCATAAAGACGGGGAACTTGGCCATGCTGTGCTGCACTATGCTGGTTTGGCTGTCTGCCCTGCTACAAACTCCTGGGGAGCTGACAACATATCTCACTCTTGGAAGCTGTCTTAAGATAGTCCCTGATGTTTCCATAAATGCCTGAATCGAGCAAGTTGTGACTGCCCATCAGATCATCTACTTTTATTCTTGTGGCAGTACTTAAATGTTTGTTCCTAGAAGATTTGCTGTATAGCCCAAAACAAAGTTGTCACAAAGTCAGAGGCCAGTTTTTGCTGCTTAGTCACGTTTAAATATTAACCAGAATAATGAATTTATTCAAAAGAATGCTGCAGGGTAGGAGTGTGTTCGTTCTACTCTTAAATACTAGTGAATGAGGCAGTTTCTTTCAAGGTTAAGAACAAGTCTGTGTATGTGAGAAACAACTATTCAGAGCTGTATTTTAAAGCCTGACTCAAATGTGGAATCCCTTTTCTGTCTTGTCAAGTGAATCTATGTGTACCCTTAATAACATTGCCCTCCTACAGACACTCAGTATTTAGAGCAGAGAAAAAGAAATGAAAATTTGACCTGTGTTTTTTAGAAGCTTTCCTTGTACTTTTCAGTTGCGACTGCCAAAAACTTGCCTGCGCTCAGTAGCACTCTCTTCTGGATATTTCATTCTTCATCTTGAGTCAGGGAGGAAGTAATATCGAGCTGGGTTGTGCCATTGTTAAAATTTGTGTCCGTGTGGACACAGTCAAAGATTTTTGCCCTTCATTTCAGGGCAAGCACTCTAGGGGCTAGAGAAATATGTGCTAACCTTGACTGTACTTTTCTTGCCTTCTTTCCTTAAGAAAATCTGCCTTAGCCAGATTATATTTTACTGTGGATCCTGCTTGGCTGACACCACTTCTTCCTCCTTGACCAAACCCATAATACTCAGTAAGATTTCAAATTATTTTTCTAGGTATTTAGGTAGGTTCCCTCTCATTCTGCTACATCGGTGCTTGTTGTGAATTGTGGGGATATATTTGGGCAAGCAGTTCTCAATCTATCCCCTGTTCAAGGATTGCTGTTGCTGCCAGAAGAGCTGCAGGTACCTATGCCCCATCAGCAATGCGTGGTTTTACTTGCTATTACATCCTACCAATATTTGAGCAATTCCACATTTATTCATAAAATGTGCTCTGTCTTTTCTTGGCTTGTGGCTTAACGTTGATGCTCCCAACTACGTTTTCTTACCTGTCTGTGCAGCAATTTGCATTAATGCAGTCCTTGAGGAGGCTGTATGCTGATCCTTTACTCACAATCTGAGTTAAACCTGGTGTTAGCACAAACTCTGATCAATTTAGCTTTTATTTCATTTTAATTCAAAGTTTAGAGTAGTTTCTAAAAGGACCACACTCTAGTCCACAGTTGTGCTTGCTTTCTTGGCCCAAGATCAGCAGCTATGTGTCTCAAATTGCCTCTGATATTTATTGTATCGTAAAGCAGCAGTAATCTTACCTGCTGCACTCCCCTGCCTTGGGATGGTAATCTACCTGGTGTTATACATGCTGCTGCTTCCAGCTCCTTTTTTCTTTTCCCATTTATACATATCATCCCCCTAAATCATCTCCCTCTGGTGACTTCAAATCTAATTCTCTACCACTTTCTGCAGATACAGCAGCTCTTTTTAATTTTTGCATCCTGATCTGCTTTTGCAAGCTTCTAATTTTAGCTTCACATTTAATACGTTCAGGTTCCCTTGGAGCTCTCCTTTGCTCTAGGGTGAATGGCTGCACTGTGCATGTTAATCCTTCTGCTGGATTCTGCCGCTTTCTGCTTCTGTGGCTTTTCTTTCCCTTTTTTCTGAATTGAAAATACTGTATTTCACTATTACCTTCTTGAATCACTAGACTGTACTCCTTTTCAAATGTCTTAGCATTTTCTTTTAAACCAGTTTTCAGGTTAAAGCAGTCATTTTCTGCTTTTACTCTGGCTCTATTAGCACAAAATGTTTTAGCTGCTCCCACAGCAGTCACAGTAATACAGAAACTGTATCCTCAAGTTTCACTTTATAAGCTCTACATTAACTAGGGAACACTGCCTCTGTATCATCCCTGGTCCTATGAGCTGAAATGACACACCCTTTCATGGAGAGGTGCCTGTAGCCTGGATGATCCTGGGGTTTTTTTGTTGTTGATTCTCTTATATTGCTCAGACCTTCAGCTGGATAAGTTGGTATCATCTGAGTGGCATTAGTGGTTTGTCAGGGTCACTGCCTGCAGTGACATAAAGTCTGTTGTCCAGCAAAGAAACAAAACCTGGGCAAACTATAAAGGACAGATGCTGGGTAACTAATTAAAAACAAAACATTTTTTCTGGTACCATACAACAACCTAGCCTGAACACAGCAAAAGGAGTCTCTGATGCCTTCAGATGGAAATTGGACTATTCTTACACAAGGGCTTCAAGGAGTATTGCATCTCGGGAGCCTTCCCTCTCTAAAGGGGCCAGTGTTGTCTCTGGGTTCTTTATCTACATGGTGTGCTTCTAGCACTCCTGGAACAAGTCATGTTTACACTATGGAAACAGCCTGCAGTTCAACTGAACATTTCATTTTGTTGAGATAGCCAGCAAAAAAAAAAAAAAAAAAAAATCCTGATCAGAAGTGGAAAAGGACACAATATGCTAATAACAAATCCGAAGCAGAAAAAGAGATACAGTCCCTCAAGCTGTGGAAGCCTAGAGCTGAACTCGGGGTTATCAGAGGTTTCCAGCAGTGACTGTGGCATGCAAGGCATCTTCATGACAGTGTACAAGCAATGACCCCAGGTACAGCGCCAGCAGTACCCCTGGAGAGGACTCATGCAGAAATGGGCGTGGTACTGGTAGGATCTTGTCCTGGAAGGCAACAAATGCAGGTAGATCAAGCAGTTACCATTAGAGAAGAAATGCTAGTAGTGTATAAACAGTATGTGCTAGTAGAGGAGATGAGGGTGATTATTTTTAGCTTTAGTTTCCACAGAGACTGTGCATCGAAAGTAATGAGAAAGGACTGGCAGGCACAGGAGGCTGTGAGGTTTGCACTCAGCTCCATGAGGAGCATCTTGAGGATGAAGCTAGACCAAGAAATGAATTTGAGAAATGCATTACTAAAGCAAAAAAGCCAAAGGGCCCACATTCCCATCCTTGTCCTGAGGCCCTGAAAGCTCTTAATCAAGTAGTTGAATTTTTAACTCTACTGATCGTCTGGTTATAGATGCAGCCAATGTGGGCACTTCAGAGTTTTCAACCTTGCTGGAAATAGAGCAGGATTGCTGGAAACTTGGAAGATCTCTGCTTTCTCCTTCAGAAGACTATGAACCTATTCTCCCATGTGCTGGGCAGTTACTTGTATGGATCTACAGCAAATGCAATAGGGCTTCAGTCTGGAGTGACAGTTTTACCTGCCATGCATCAGTGTTGGTGCCCCAAAACCGGCAGAACTGAGAAGGATCAGTCTCTTCAGGATTAGTCCCTTGGGGTACTGTTCAGTCGCAACCATGTGTCGTGACCTACAGCTAGCAAAGCCAAAAGGACAGCGAACCTTCCACACAGCAGTGTGATTGCAGCTAAATTCTGGCTGGAGGTACCCTGGGGCTGGCTGCTGCTTTGTTTTGCTAAGTGGGTAAGTTCATACTCTTTAACTCGGGGGGGGGGGGGGGGGGGGGGGGGGGGGGGGGGAGCTTCTGGTTCACTGATGGGGCAGGATCTCTTCAGGAGCATGTAAGAACATGGTATTGATTCAGCCTTCGCTGTGCATGAAGAAATCCCTGGGAGCATCCACCTTTGTCCTGACTTACCTGTCAGAACCTGAAATGTTATTTTAGTTCTGTGTTGATTGTTTGAGCAGGCTGCCTGACGCTAAACACAACAGTGATGGGGAGAGGGAACAAAAGGGTATGAAGCCTGGAGGGCACACTAAAGCGGGTTAGCTGTCAGCTGTCCCATGGAGACTATCCACCCGGTGCAGACAGCCAGGGAGGGTTACACCAACACTTTGCTCACTTCCCCCATCCCTCTCATCCCCTCCAGAGCCAGTGGGGTAGGTAGGACCTCAAAACACATCCTGGCATCAGGCAAAGTAGTGGGGGAAATTCCTCACCGAGGCTGATATGTCACTGTTGGACACCATCTGGACTCTGGTCTCTCTAGGCAGGCTAGGAAGTGCATGCTCAGGCAACTGGGGAAGCTTTTGGGGTGGTGATTGACAGACCGAAGTGCCCAGCTCCTTCAGGCACTTGCAGAGCTGGGTAGCAGCTGAACAGGTGAGGCTGCACATCTAGATTTTATTTCTTGCCTTTTAAGCTTTGAAAGCAAACAAATACTGTTGTCTCTCAGTGTAGGGAATAGGAAATAATAGGAAATACCTTCTGACAGAAGGTCGCTGGCAGAAACTGGTGTCTACTCTGAGATCTCTGAATGCTGTCACTTTTCTGAACTGCTTTTTTTTCTCTGGAATTTTAGGGGTGTCTGATCTCATAAGTGCTTCTGCCACAGGCTGCACGCCCTGGTGCCTGTAAGGCTGTTCCAGAGCAAGTGCATTAGATAGTTAGCCCTGGCTGCTGGCAGTTAATGGGGAAAGCTCAGCCTCCCCTGTAGATGTCAGAGGGGTTGTGTTGATTGCATGAAGTGGGAAGCCGTGGTTAGGCTGGATATTGCAGGGAGGAGCATTCAAGAAATTCAGTGTGAAAATGGGTTTAATATGATTCCTTATCACTTTGCTGTCCATGCCGTGCAGAGAAATGCCAGAGCATCCTTCCCTGCCTGCTGGTTGCACCTAGTCTGGATATAAAGACTAGTTGATGAAGACACAGGATGGATGCTCCTGTACATAAACAGTAAGGAACGGGTTGCCTTTGGTGTGGCGAAAGGAAAAGCTCAAGGAAAACACAAAACAGGGCACTTGATGATTCCAGAAGCTTGACCCAGCGTGCTCTGCAAGAAAATTAATCCCATAATGGGATCTTTCTGTGTACGTCTGCACTGCTACGATGCCTCACGACCCGGCTCTCCTCCCTCGTTTTCCCCCAACGTACTTGTTCCTTCTGCCTTGGCTCTCCCTCCTGGGCCCCCGCACACGCCGCCCCGCCCCGCGGGGAGCCCCGCCGGCCGGGCGTGCCGGACCGGCCACGGCAGCGGGAGGGGCCGCCGGGGGTCAGTGTTGCTCCGCGGCAGCGGCGGGGCCGCGCTGCTGCGGGGCGGGGGGGTCGGCCCGGGGCGGGGGGCGGGGGAGCACCGCGCCTCGGTTTCTCCGTCCGAAATGCAGCGCTGTCACCCGCCTCCCTCTGCGCCAGCGGTGCCGGGGGCCCTGGAGAGAGTTTTCAGCTGACTAGTCACTGACCCGATGGCAGAGACCCCTCCCTTTGCTCTTGCTTTTAGTAATTACGGGAGAGATGGCCAGAGCAAGGGGGGATCGGGCCAGCAGAGAGGTTGCTGATGCTTCCCCTTCCCCCGGGGTCCTCGTGCTGTCCTGGCAGCCTGCCTGGCCCCTGTCGGTTGCGGTGCCCAGAGCTCCGCTAAGCGTGCGGATCTGGCAGCACGCAGCCTGCCAGCTCTGCTGCCTGCGCCCGCCAGCTCCCCGGGGTTCGTGTGCAGCGGGCTGTGCTCAGCCCCTCGGGAAACAGCCGGCTGTCACAGCCTGCTGGCAGGGCACTGGGGAGTGAGTCCAGTGCAGACACCTGGGCAGGACAGGCTGTGCTGGGCCCAGTGGGACTAATCCAGGCAGGTCCTGTGCAAACGCAGCGCTGCTTGCTCCTGTGTGCGTGGCCCCAGCTAGCATCTGCCAGAAGGAATGGAAGATCAGGCACAACCGCATGGCTGGACCCAGCCTTGCCTTGCCTGTGTCATTTACCAACTGCTTTTTTCAAGCCCTGAAGTTAAGCAAGGACCTTGCCTCAAAATCAAATCTCAGGGGGTCTATTGACCTGTGGCAGCTGGAATTTTGTACCAGAGAAGTGTGGAGCAGTGGCATCCCAGAATCACATTCAAAGAAATATCTATTCATCTATTTTGTTATCAAGTGTGTCTTTCAGTCAGGACTATGGAGTTTGCTGCGAAAACCTGCAGAAGCTTGTGCGTGTAGTCCTCACTGGCCTGGCCTGGCCCATGCTTTTCTACTCGGCTGCTTTGAAGCACATCCCAATACATGCTTCTAGATGCAAAATGACCACAAAGACAGGTCCCAGAAAGAAGCCTGCAGACCTTGGAGCACTAACAAATCATGGGTGGTGCCCCCATCTCCTCCTGGGATCGGAGCAGGCAGCAGCAGGGCCAGGCTGATCTCCATGCTCAGCTCCACGCTGATTTTCAGCTTCCTCGGGCACTGGTGCAGCAGCACTGACATGCCCTCACCTGAACAACTGGGGCTGAGACTCAGCTGGGCTGCCTTTGTGTGTATGGTGTGTAGGCATCGATACCTGATCAAGTCAGCCAGAAAGAGCTGCTTGTAGGGCACAGTTCACCTGATCTGTTCTAGATAGGTGTGTACTTTGCAGTCAGTCATCCCCAAAGTCTCCTCCTCCCCACTGATGACATGGGGAGCTTGCAGCGTCTGGCTCAGACAAGGTGTGTGCAGGTGAAGCCCAGTGAGCACTGAGCCTGTGCCCAGCCTTTCAGCTGGAGCCTGGCAAAGGGCCGTTGTGGTTGGGGATCTCAGACAACTGATCAACTGGGGCATGTACAAGGTGTCGTCATCACTGCTTTGCTGTTAAAATGTTATATCCATTTTGGTGTTGCAATCTGGGTCTCGTAAAATAACATGGCAGCTGCATCCTTTGCTCAGGAGGAGGAGGATTGTTCCCCTTGTCTGACCTCCCTTCTCTGAGGGAGTTCAAGCCCCATCTCCTGCTCCTAGTGGGCAGGCACAAAGTGGCAGCCTCCTGGCCAGTCCTTTGCCATCTCTAGAGCTGAAACGGTTCTCCTGTGTAGGTCTTTTGGAAACCATGGACAAATACGGTACCAGCACTCTTACATGCCTTGATATAAATGAAGTTATGTGGCCAGAAGCTGAGACTTCTGATGTTTATTGCAAGTGCTATTTATAATACCAACATGAAAGCAGAGCACTTACATGTTAGAAGTACATTCACTTTGGAGAAAAGCACAAGAAAATACCAGTAATACGATCACGCATGAACTGCTGGGGGAACCCGATCTAGTCAGGAAACATGACCTGCGCTCTTCCGTAATCACTCTTGAAACTTCCAGAGCAACGTTAACCCAAAGGTCTCAAAGCACTTCAGGGGTGTCATAGGCAGGGACACAGCAATCAAAAGCTGTGGCAGAACTCGCAATGATTTTTGGAGACTATGGATAAAATTAATGCATAATTTGTAACAGACAGCTGGCAGTCAGGAACTGTTGCCCTCAGCCACTCTCTGAACCAGACACCTTTCTTCCTCTTCTAGCTTCAGCTTATTGGTGTCATCATGCTAAAAAAATGGCACTGAAGTTCACACCTTGTGACTATATGCACAGAGGCTAACAGAGCTGTTGAAGACTAGAGAGGCTGTTCTCATAATCCAGTCTGACCCTCTACAGCACACAGCAGCTGTTCTTGACTTCTAAAGTCTTCAAACGATGGAAAGGCCTCACAGTCTTAGCTAATTGTTCTAATAATTAAATGCTTTTATTGTCTACAGCCTGCACTTAATCCCTGCTCTCAGTCCATCTAGTGCCAGTTTTCAACACTGAACCTGTGTTCTCAAAGACACTTCTGAATGAAAAAAAAAAAAAAGCACAAAAGCTGGTTTAGCAATTAGATGAGGTTTCTAACATTTAAACCTGTACTGCACAGCGTAAGTATTATAATCTATATTTTATGAAACATGTATCTTTTACATATATTCAAAGCATTTTTTCACATATTGTTCCATACAATGTGCAATAAATGTACATCTAGGTCGGTCAGTTCTGTCTTTGCTTTTGCTCTACCAAGGACAGGCCAAAGAAATGAATGGCTGTGAGACCTGAATTAATTATTGATTCCTTCACAGGGAGGAAAGTCATTAGTAGTAGGGGCAGCTGATAGGAAAACTGTGCTGCTTTTGCATAAAGCTGATGCTCCAGTAAAGCCTTGTTATTCCTTGATTTTGTAGGTCCCGAGCAAGGAAAGTAGTCTTGTGCATGGCCAAAATAAGGTCTTACAGTGAAAATCAGGAAGAAGAATTAGTTAGAGCTGGAGATCAGCATTGCACATGTTGAAGCAGCAGTGTGAGTAAGGAAGGATGTAGCTGTGCTTTATGGTCAGCACACCTGTTTCCCCAGGCACGAGGTTGCATCAGATTCACAATATGCCTTATCTTGCCTGAACCTGTCCCCAGAAAGGCTGAGTACACCAATTAAACTCACCTCAACTGGATGGAGGCATCCTGGGCAGCGTTAGCTTTTGGATCTGGCAGCTCTTAGATCCATGGTGCCTCTTTGCAGAGCTGTCGGTTGTTCAGAGGTTAAAGTATGTGAGCATCACAGTGGGGGTAGTTGCTTTTCACTCAGCTGTTGACCAGCTGTGGGACACTATGGCACCAGCAGCGTTGGCTGTGAAAATGTGTTTGCATACATGGATGTTCAGAGCATGCTGTGATACTGTGTTACGCTGCTGTTGGGTTTGGGTTTTTTCCTGAGAAGAAAGGAAAGAACTTCGTGCAGTTCAGCAGCAGGAACAGTAGTAAAGAAAGATGAGATTTCATCCATTTCTTTCCAGGTTTCCTGGCTGAAACTACACCCTGTCTCTGCCTCCCCTTAAAAAAGGGTAATTATTTCTTCATCTGAAAGTAGAATGAGAGGAATCAAGGCAGCAGAGCAGCTGCCCTAAAGAAATGCCCAGGAAAATAAATGCAAAAGACTGTGTGTCTTCCTGCCATGAAAAGAATGCAGCTATCTTCTTTGGGTAATGAAGATTTAATGTTTGTAGGTGCCAGGCGTGCCTGTGGGTAGCTTGGGGTCAGACTGATAGAAAGATCAGTTATAGCAGCACTACCAGTTACTGTAGAATTTCTTCATGTCACCAGAGAATCACCTGCATCGAAACTGAACATACTGTATTTACAGCAAATGAATGCAAACAATGGTGGGTTGGAGCTCTGAACGTGTGGCTAGCCTTGTTGGTGCTGGAGGGTCAAACAGCACTGTAGCAACCACCACAGGCACAGTAAACTGATAACATGCTCCGAGAGTACAAATCACTCCTTCCTGTCTCTATCAGTGTGGTGTTCATGACACGCTGGGTTTCTGGTTACACGATGAAATGGCATTTGACTGAAGACGTTTGGTGTTTGTAAGGGAAGTTGTTTTTGAGCCAAACTGCTCCCTCAGAGCACAGCAAAGCGTTGTAGCACCGTGATGGGTGGTTTTGTAAAGCACTGGATCTGCAGTGAAATTAGCCTGGACATCTCCATCCAGGTCCTCTGTTGTAACATAAAAATCAATGTATGTGACAGATTGGATAAAATCTTCCTTGATTATTCCTGCTCATCTTAGACTGAGTATTTTCTTTTGCCACCTGATATCAATCCCTTGCTACCAGAAAAACTTTTTGTAATCCAGAAAGGAAAGAAGCCAAGACATGGAGTATAAAGTCATCATTTATAATTAATTTTCTTCAAATTAAAATAATTTTCTGAAATCTTGTAGGGTTTGCTTGGTTTATGTCAGGTTTTTAGATAGCACAGACATTATACATTGCCACACAGAAAAGATTATTTTACCCCATGTGTTTGCTGTCATTATTCTTTTGAGTGTGTTCCACTTGATTCTGTAAAACATTAAATATGCCAGAGGAAATACCAAAGGTGAAGATACTGAATGCTGCTAGTGTTACAAAAGATAAATAAGCTGAAAGCATTGACATGACAGCCTGAGATACCATAACAAGCTGTGGGCTTTCTCCACTCCAAAATTGCTTTCAAGCCATGGTCTTTTCTACAGCAAGCTGGGAGGGTGAGGAAGGGCTGAAATAAAATACTCAATGAAAAGAAAATATTTTTACCCTGATGTGCTTTTCACCCATTCTGCTGCTCAGCAGGGACAGGACATCCCATTCACTGGTAAGAAAGCATGTCTGTGTGGATGCTGCCCTCCCCAAAGGCAGTCGGAGGATGTGGCCGTGTTGGTCTCGGGGTGCAGAGCTCTTCCAGGAGGAAACCTCCAGTGGCTGTAGCCCAGGGGCAGAGGGCAGCAGATGCTTCTGTCTGTGACCCCGCTTTTATTTCTTCTTCTCCCCCTTTTACAGTTTCCCCTTCTCTCCCATTCTTACCTGCACCTGCCAAAGGTAAGTCTGGCTTCATCCTGCCTTTTGGTTCCAAGTTTACACAGCAAGAGCCACTTTATGTTTTGCAGCTGAGATATATATAGAGAAAATCACATCTGATTCTGGCTGTTCAGAGTAAGGGTCATTTAGGAGGTACCTTGGAGTCTCATGCACTCTGTTTTAAGGCTGGCTTAATAGCAATGCAGTGTTCATTTTGGGAAAGGAGGTCAGTATCTGCCTTGGGGGGCTAGCGAGGATAACCCCTTGTCCTCAGACTCTTATTTCTGTTTTTGTAATCTCAGCCCATCCTGGCCTGGTATTTCTGATTGCCCTGCTGAGGGCTTGGCATCTAGTTTTGTCCCTGCAGCCGACTCTTTCCCCTTCTCTGAAGGTTCTTTTTTGCTTGGTGCCTCTGCTCTGTCTGTAGCTTGGCCACTACCGTCTGCAGCACTGGATCTTGCTTGTGCAGCCAGCACCGGCTGAAGGGGCTCAGTGCTCTTCTTCCACCTCCGGGCCCCTGACCGCGTATTGAATTCATACATTTTGCCAGTAACTTGCAAGGGAAAAAGACAACCAATTAATAGAATTTAGCAGATTAAGTATGCTTTAGCAGATTAAGACATGACAGTTCTCCTCAGGATGGGGTTGAAATGAGAGATGTGAAGCACCTGGAAAATCAGCTGCATTGGGGAGGTAGCCCCGACAGGGAAAGTCTCCTTTCCACAAGTGAGCATGGGAACCTGGGTGTCATGGTGGCCACTCAGGGGAAATGCTATTCTATCAGTATAAAAACTGGCTCTGCAGTCCAGGGAATAGGAATATTCAAAACATTCCTGTTCCAAAACCCAGGGCCTTCTTATCATCCTATACCTCTTTCCAAGTTACGGCTACCATGGGTTAACATGGGCAGTTTAACACACACATCCATAGTCCTTAGCTGTTAGGACTTACTGTCCCAAAACTTTTGCCTTTAGCCATGCTGAACAAGGCCATTGTGTATGTCTGTGCCTATTTTGCCAAGTAGTTGCCTACCTGAGGTAGAAAAACCTGCTAGGAGCACATACATCTTCCACACCATGTCAGGTTGTCTATGTTGACCCAAGATGTCGAGATCTGGGATCCCCAACAAATTTTGCCTGTATGCATTGCTTCTTCATTTGTACAAAATGCTTTGCTCCAGGCTTGCTGTGCACACTGTCATTAACAGAGTGAAATACTATGCATTTTCTGTTTGTGCAAGTGCATGCATATAAAACGATTATATCTATAATACATATGTATTTACTATATATAAGTATTTCATATATATATAAAACACATATATATTTATTAAAAAAAATGTGGGTTGTTTAGCACACATGGCTACCTTTCCTTGTTAAAAAGATTTTTGGCCACCATCAGATTTTATGGGCAATTTCCACTTGTACTTTAAAAGCAAGTACCTTCTCCTTCAGTTCATTTACTACCTAGAGATAGGTGGAAAAATTGCCATGCATCCAGCATGATTGTCTCACAGTCTAAATCACTGTCTCTAGAGAATCAGGAGCTATAGTGGCATTTCTTGTAATTAAACATTATTAATACGAGACAAACAAAAGACTATTAAGGCTTGGAAAGAAATGGTGGTTACTACATGTTACTACATGTTACAGTTTGTATCAGAACTAATGGTTTCTGACACATTAACACAATTTGAGCAATTAAAGATGAAACTGGGTCTCTTTACATGTTATTTTTTCCGACTGCTTACAAGGCAGGCATGTTAAAGCAGCCCAGAACAGGAAACTGCTCCTGACCATTCCTCCTAATCATATTCAACAGATGATGTCCTGGGAATTATTAAATGTCATTTCCAAACCACCAGCACTTGTTCCTCTAGGATCTGGGATGGGCCATGGAGGGGGGGGAGGGGAGGAGTGGGGAGCACACATTTATCTGCCAACACCACAAAGCTGTGTAACAGCTTAATGCAAGTGAGGCATGACACAGACAATATGGTGGGCGGTTTGGATGGGCTTAGATACCCTTAAGTCGGGTATGGTCAGGTTTGTTGAGGAGCGGAGCCACCATCTGTCCTGCAAAAACACCACGAAGCAACTCTTGCAGCGGCCTAGGGAACATCCATGTTTAATGTATTATGAATACAGTTACACAGGGAAATAGCAAGGACTTTGGAGCCCATCCCTAGAGATCTCTCTATAAATAGCAGGTGGGCTTGGAACTGGACCAAACTGGCCTTGAACAGTCTTGTGGATGGGCTTAATTGCACAGTAGGGTCCCATTTGTTTGCCCAAACTCTACTGAAGTCCCCATGCCCCTAATGCTTCCCATTAGCTCATGGCACCCGACAGCTCTGAACCAGCTAATAAGAAACACAAGGTACAGACACTTGGATGGAAATTTGGCTAGATGAATCCAAGCCTTGAAACAAGCCTGCTTTCTTCTGGATAATTTTTAGACTTATTGTTTCAGACCTATTTTCAGATCTATTTGTTAAAGACCTCTTTTAATTGACTGCCACATTTTGCCAGCCCTGCCTCTCCATGCTGGGGCCCTCAGCCATCAGAGACAGGGGTGGGCACCCTAATGCCAGGCTAAGCATCATGGCGCGGGGCTCAGGCAGGGGCTGTGGTTCAGAGGGACTGAGGTAATGCACATCAACCCTTAGAAAAAAAAAAAATCTTCTGTAATGAACCCTGCTGCAGAGCACAGTGGCCATCACTTGAGGAAGGGTATAAGCAGTATACCTCCTCGGTCATCCTGGCTTTCCTAGCTTTTGTCTTAATTTCACTTTTCCCAGCTGGTTAATCAGATATGCACAGTGCTAGCATAGCTGGAGCCTAGCAACACACTTGGTAGCTGATGCCAACAAAACTGTATCTAAAAGTGAATGGTCTTCCCTTTCCTCCCCAACAAGCAATGCTTGAGCCTTAGATAAACGGCAGCAATGCACTGTTGCTGCAAGGGAGGAAGTTTGTGCAGGAGCGAGCAACTCACCCACCCACCCTGCAGCCAGGGAGAGGTTTAAGAGGCAAAGTTGGTACCTCTGTGGCTGCTGGCCATTTGCTGGCCAACGGCAGCACATTCATCTCTGGGTCATTTCCCAGACATGGGAATGGTGAAACCACATAGCTGTAACAGCACCAGAGCAGGAGGCTTGCAGCGAATTCCTTCTCCCCTCACTCCTTCTTACACCAGATCCATATATTCAGGTTTAGCAGAGTGGTGAATAATCTGGCCATTGGATGTGTGCTGTCAAGGGCCATAGGTATATTCTACCATCAGAAGTGTTACTAGGGCACTGCCTTGATTTTCACTATCTGTGAAATACAGCTCCCATTCTCCTTGGAAACAGCAAACCTGAAATATGAAAAGCAAATGCCAAACCATATTTAAATCAACTAATCTAGTTTTTTTCCAGCCAGGCATTCATATCCACTGTTAATTGCTTTTTATTACCTGGGTCTCTGGCTTCTCCATCAAAGGCAGTGTTTAGCTTTGTCATTGTCTGTGAAGAGAGACAAAATGTAAAATGAATCCTGTGAATTAGTTAAGTAAGAAAGAGCAGCAGTGACTTGGAAACCGTGACCTACATGGATGAAGTTGGATTTGTATGACCTGCACATTGCATTCCTGTAGGCTGGGTTTAATCAGAACTGGCAACAAAAGCCATTTGTGGTGTAGGGTGTTGGCACTAGATGTTCACAGAAGACTTAATAAGGTCTGACATGCTAAATGCCTCCACGTGTGTAACCACAATAGGGTCACCTCCACTCAGAGGAGGCTTGGTAATCCCCTCTCTGAAAAACTTGCGGAGGGAGAGTATACTAATGAAAGTGCCTCGCAGTCTTTATGCTATTATGGCTATGAAAAAGGAAGGAGCCCCAAGAACTAGAAGCAAAGAAATATATATTACAGTGGAAGTAACTGTGGCATTTTGCTGCAAATAGCTCATCAAGACCAAACTCTACAGCTTGGATACACTTGTGTACCTTACTGGTTGCACTCATGTGGGTCAGGGTTAACTGCACAGGTTAGTAGTGTCTCAGCAATGCAACATTGCCATCAGTGAAGCTCGGGCACTTGTCATCCTGCCTCTGTGGCTGCAGTGAGCCTCCTTGTCAATGCTCTGGGCACAGCCTCTCTGGCCTCCTACATAGGGGGCTGCAGAGATTCTAGAAAATTCAGCACTTAAAAGCAAAGCGGCCACAGCGCAGGTAAGCACCCCTCACCTCAATGTTGTCTCCAAATACAGAAGCTACTTGGGGCACTGAAGTGTTTTGCATTTGGGGGCAATCCTTTTTTCCTCACCTATCGTTTGTACACTGTCTTTGGGAAACAGACACCTCTCATAGAAAGGGTCCTACAATCATACTGCATGGTGGGGCTGGGCAAAACTGCATTTTGTTTTGAGGACAGCAGTACTTACCACAACTACTTCTTTCCTAGGTTTCTTCTTTTCTACAGGAAGGAAGATGCACATTGTAAAGGACCAGATTTTTTCTCACAGTGACTATAGACACTAAAGCCAAGACTTCCTCAAACAAACATTCTTGGTACTCAGCTTCTGAGACAACTCAGATGAGCCTTATTTCTTTTCAAAGGCTGATCCCTCAAGCTATTTGAAAAGCAAACTCCTTCATAGTATTTTGGAGTGAGAGTCCAAACTTGTCAATGAGTAATCAAAAGTTTAGCCTTGAAAAGACTTATTCCTTCAGTAATGAATAAATAACAATGGCTTCTTTAACAAATTTCCCTTTCTAAATAATATGAACAGATATAGAAATTCACCCTTGGGGATATTTGAACTACAAATGTAGATTATTCTTTCTCCATGAATGTTTGTAGCGGCAAAGTTTGTGCAATCAAACATGCACTTGGAGACAAAACAGGGAAGTGCTGCAGATCCAGTCAAGTAAAATTCAGATCGAAGTACCGTTTGGTTATGTGTGTTACCACACCATTAACTCATTCCACATGTAAACAAATAGAGCAGCAGTGCCATGGGCATCTCGACAGCATGGATCTGTTGATGATACTCAGCTAGTTGCTGTGATTTCTTCTTGCTCGCTCCTTGCCAATTTGTTGAATGGCCTCTCTTTGAAGAACTGTATGCCTGGCCATGAACGGGCTTTACAGCTTCGTGTGCAATACTCTGAAGTGCTGCAGATGGGTCTCAACCTGAGCACTGATGGGAACCCTGTTCTGTCTGGCCTTTGCTGCCCACCATTTGGAACTAGATTTTCAGAAAGCACCAAGCATCCATTTTTCTGAAAACCAGCCAATGCTGAAATGTCTCAAATTGGGCACCCAAGACAACAGCTAATTTTGTTGGGTTTTGTTAGTCATGTGTTTTTTTCAAGCTGGGAGATACTGAGTGAGGAGAGGGAGTTATAAAAGCAGGGTCTTACTGAGCCCATATGAGCCGTGCTTGCTGGCAGAAAGCTAATGGGACTAAAAAGAACAAGACTGCTTAAAAATCCACTTTCTTTTAATGTACAACTTATGCCCCTGCTAAGTTATAGAAACCTCTTTTAAAAGCAGCAATACTTTAAAAATAAATCTTCAGGTACATAAAGTAATGGTGTCAAGGGAGCAAATGAAGGGATCAGAGAACAGGGAATTAGAGTGGAGAGGACTCTTGAAGGTGCCGTGGAGGGATGGGATTATTTTTTAACAGATAGCATATGAATTGCATGTGAAAAGCACAGTACTTCTTTAGCATCCACACCAGAATACCAGGCTACTCTGAATTTGGAGTTTACCTAATAGTTAGTAGATTTGAAGACCAAAAGGACCATGAAATCACTTAGGCATGCCTCCCATACTCAGCCAGGTTTATTTAATCTCAGTGCTCTTGTACTGGGTCAAATTTATTTGTCTAGAAATGGATTTACAAATTTTATACTGAATCATAAACAAGGTCTTGTTGTGAAGTATTAAAATAAAGAAAAGAGGTACATACCTGGAGCATTTATCCTGTAATGAAAAAAAGATTAAAAGTGTAATTAACGAATGTCATACTTTTGCCTACATAAAAACATCATGCTTTCTTCTCTTTCATTTGGCAAAAAGGATGTGTTTCCTTGCGTTCTGGCATTTGCTTGATTTGTTTGGTTTCTGGTTTTGCTTTCACTGAAGGCCTGCATCATTTAATTCTGCTCTCAAACAAGAAAACAGACCTGAGCATTGCTCTAACACCTCTCCAAGAAGGGTTGATATTAAAAATAAAGTCTTATTGATGACAGCATGATGGATTTATATAATCTGGAAAAATATATTTTCAAATATTATCACCTTGTTCCATGCTTGGAGGAAGGTCAATTTTTTGGATCTAATGTGCTCAGTTAATACCTTTTCAAATATCTGAAATGTTGTAAATGTTTTTGAAAATATATAAATTGCTTTTTAATGGGAGAACCTGGCTTCCGATGAATCACTTGGCCTATTAATAAATAAAAACAATAGCCAAGCTATATGCTGCTAGATTCATTTGTCATTTTTATCACAAATTGCTAAATTCCTTGCACAAACCATTTCAATTATAATCACAGTCATATATTACCTCTTTATATTGACTATAATTTCTAAACTTAGGTCCAAATCCTGAGAATACTTATAAAAATCCTTTTTTTAATATCTCAGTCCACTTAAAGAGCTGCTTATCTTTGTTTTGTGAAGTAAAAAGTCAATTCAGGGGCAGTCTGGCTCCAGCCTGCTGCGAAGGCAGCCAGCAGGGATCTGTGCTGCTTCCCACAGTGAACCAGAGCCAGTCCCAGGTGCTTCCGTGGCTTTTGCCAAGCAGGAGCACTTAGAGGTACCATGAAGCTTTATGGGCCACAGCCTTGCAACGGGCTTGGGTAAAAACTCCAGGAAATCTGCAGAAGTTCTGCCGGAACACAGCATTTGGCATGAGCACCAAGGTTTGGAAAGGACTCTGGGATCCATAGCTGAAAGGGAGGAAAATACATCCAGTAACTACCTAGATGGGAGCTCCCTTGGAGCGGGAGCCAAACACAACCTAAAAACATTTGTGGTTTTGGTCAGCACAGTCAGGTACAGCCTCTGACTGTGCCTCATGAGCATAGCTGCCTTTAGAGGGTCATAATTGTTAATTCCACTATTAACTTCAGCTAATGCTAGTGTTAGTAAATCCATGAAAAAAAATTACATGGAAATTTTTCCTTAATTTCATATCATTAACACCAAATATCACTGTAGCTGGTAATAGCATTTACCAGAGTGAAGGACAGACCACTATAAAATATTCAAAGCATAGATTTCATCACAGCTGAAAGGCCTGAGTTATCTCTGTCATTGCCATGTGCTGCTGGGTATGTCCCCAGCATGACATTTGGGAGGACTCACGGAGCCACGCCATCTGCTTTGCTTGCCGGAGGGCAGCGGGTGCGGACCCACGTCACTAGCAGGAACCCTAGGTACCCCAGCAGTCCCAGGAGCAGCAAACCGTCGAGGGTGATGATGAATGGCACGTACCACGCTGATTCAGAGTAGATGTTTTCCCTTTTTGTCACAACAGTGAAGCCAGGCTTTTAAAACAAGATAGGAAAAGATCCTCAGTGCTGCATACTTGTAAGGTTACTGACACAAATAGCACCTTTCATCTGGTTGAACTTCTGCACTGAAGCACCTGGCCCAAACTTGCCCTGGGGCTCTGCAGATGATGGGCAGAGGGAGATAGTGTCTGCTGGAGACAGTGATTCATCCCATGTACTTGCCTGTTGACTGCCAAGGCAGCTCAGATGACTGAGATGGACCATGGAGGTCCTGAGGCAACCAAAGGCAGGTGAAATGGAGCCCACCCACGATGCAAAAAAGAGGTTCCAGATTACGTTTCAATGTCTTATATTAAAATAAGTATGTGATGGTGAGGTTTAAAAGCCTCAGGTTGCCTGAGAAGCTGCGAGCACACTGTCGAGGGTGAGCAAGTTCAGGGAATACTGCCATTACCAAGATAATGGTTTCTTGTTACCTAAGGCAAAACTGGAAGTAGGTCATCTTCACTGCAGTGATCGTTCCGCTCGCTTCATAAGAGGAGCTAAACCCCAAGGAATTGGGTTATTGTATAGAAAGAAATGAAACTCCTTTTCCCCCCCTGTGACTTGTTCCAAAAGGGAAAACGCAGACTTCCTGAGCAGTTGCAGTCTCCCACATCTTCCCAAGTGCCAGGAGACAAGTCTCTGATCTGGCACGTCACTTGGTGCTACCAACTCATTCATTAAGGTCCCATCATGAAACTATCCTCACATAGATCAGAAATTAATTCTCTCTACCTGGGTCATCATCTAGTGTGGTACTATTAGTTTTGATTGTCTACTGAAGTTTTTTATTTCATTTTCTGTAAGACATTTGTAATCACATTGCGTATGGAATTTAGTAGTGTATCTATTTCTTTCCTGTTTAAGGATACCTTTAGAATAACCTATTTAGCCTTGCATAGAAGATATATCCAATCCTTAGAGTAACTCTCAGATAGTCTCAAGATCACCACTACCACTCCAACCTCGCTGGGACTGAAGTCACAAGTGACTTTTTGTGACGGGGCTTCTTTTCTACACTACCAGCCTTCCAGCACCTGATTCATCAAGTTGCTGCACTGAACACATGTAAGGAGTAGTGATAGGAGAAGCTGCTGTAATGGAAGTGCTCTTCTGGAAAATAGACTGAAAGTGGAAGGCTGATACCTCTGGGGAGGCAGATTTAACGCGGTGGTATGTGGTCTAGACTGTTTGTATTTGTGGTAAAGCACGGGAAAGAAATACAGAAGTTTTGTTATTCAGCTTAACTTTTCATTTCCACAGCAAGTAAAGGGAGGAGAAGGCTGTGAGAAAACCATTTATACCCTCCCAACAGAGCATTAGATAATAACAGGGTTATTAATCAGTCTGCAAGTTTGGATTTAAGCTTTTTCAGAGCAAAGTGTCCAGACTTGCTTATGCTATTTGCAGGATACTCTGGTTCTGGCTCAGTTACCAGTAGCCCCTGGCAGATCCAGACCATTTTACAGTGAATAGCTCTTCTACCCCTTCACCAGCATACTCATATTTTCATTCCTGCATGCAAGAGAAAAAAGGGTAATGCCACCTGCAGACAGGCAGAAAATGGATAGACTCCAGATGATGGAAAGATGGTGCAGCAGGGATGGAGGTGGCAACCAGCACAAGGATGGGGACAGGCTGTGCCACTTCTGCAGGCAGGACAAAAGCAAGATGTCCTCATGTCCTGCATGAGCTTGATGGAAATCAGCTCCAAAATGGAACTGGTGAGCCAGAGCTTGCCTGGGATGGCCGTGCGGAGGACTAGACTATATTGCTGGCACACAAGCCCACAGCTCCTCAGGCTGTGCACAGCCAGATGCCACTCTGGCTGCCAAAAGTTGTGCAAGCCTCCCCAGCTCAGCTATGGACCACCATGTGGGCAGGGAGCTTAAGAAAGACCCATCCCACCTCTCTGGATTTGCTGTCTGAAACCTGCTGAAACCTCAGCAACATGCTGAGGCTGTGCACAACTGCTTCGGTTCCTGACAGGCAGCTCAAATTTTTGTATGACTGTGGTCATATAAAGGTATGGGAAAAGCTCCTTCCAAGTGATTAAGATTTGTTGTTATTGTTGTTGCTCATTTCAACTTTAGTAGCCACAGTTTAATGTGTCCCACTGCTAAAGAAGCACATAGAAGTGCAAGGCACTTGAGGGACTGAATAGCTATGAATAAAAAGTGCAAAATGCATGAGGTAATTTCAAGGTTCTAGGCAAAGGTTAACCCCTACTCTTTCCTTATTAACAAAGCTGCCAAAATCTTTAACTTTCCAGTTGCGTGGTAATGGCAGCATGCCTGGTCCTTTGGCTACTTGCCCTTTTTGTTTTAGAAACTAAAATATAAAATGTATGTTATGACTGTAGCTGGGACCAGTCCTTCATGACACTAAGCACATCAGCCCCCTTTGACTTCAACATAAGAGCACAAGGCTCAGCAGTTCCCAGGGCTGGGCCCACTGAAGGTTTTTGCTTTCCTTTTGCATACACCTACTCTCTTTTCTTCACTTCTGTGGAGATTAGTCCATAAAATAAATGCAGAACTGAACATAAACTTCACTGAACTTACTGTTGTGGTAATGACGGTAGTTGGGTTTGGAATAACTCTGATGCTTAAAGTCAGCATCCCAGTTTTAATTGGGTGTGTAGTTTTGTCCCTGGCAGATAGTAAATTGTCGTCTGTTATATAGACGCGCAGTCTATAAATCCAGTTTGTGTCAAGTCCGCTCTCATAGTCAAACCTTGATGCAAGAATCAATCGAGATGTGTTGGAGCCAGCACTTGGTGAAAAGGTGAAATGATTGTTCACGTTGCCTGCAAAAAAACATTGAAATGCCCAAACGTTTACTTTAAACCCACATTAACGTAAATGAGTGGAACAAGCAAAAAGATCAGTTTCTGTTGACAATTTGCTATGGATCGCTGTACACCTGTACAGCGAAATGGTATCATTGTACCATCTACATGTACATGTACGCTTGTACCGTTGACAAGAATGGCTCCTCGATCTTCCTGGTACCAGATACAATAATTTAAAACAATATAGTCAAAAAAACATTAAGATATAGAATAAGGCCCTCTATGGAGACACAGCTGAGAGGAAGCTATGGAAAGACTTCAGAGCCTTAAGGCACACAAGAGGTCATCTGGATGACCTGCCCTTACAGCTTGAAGAGCACCCAGAAGCAGCAGCACTCGCCCAGGGTGAGGGCCCTATGCTGCTGCAGGGCTCATTCCACTTCTGGGCTATCCCTGGAGAGACCCCTTGGCCACATGGACACCTCCAGTGTCTTCAGAGGCCCCTCCAGCCCCTCTCCATGGGTCCTCTCTCCTGTCAAGAGGCAGAGGCCTTTGAACATGTCCCCCAGAAGAGAGCTAATGACTCGGAGACATTCATTGCCTCGAGGGCTTTGCCTGCCCTGGGGGGGCGGGGAGGGGGGGCATTGGTGATGCTGGCTCCCCAGCCCTCATTTTCAGTTGGGCTAGCTGGATAGCTGCCAGCAGCCTGGGCTGCAGGTGGGCTAGCCCCAGCTCTTAGGCTCTGGACAAACATACAAGAGATCAGAGACATGAAAATGCACCAAATGTGCTTTGGTTTTGCTCTTGTTGCCCCATAGAGCTCCAGAGTTGAAGTGCCCTTGAAGGCCATGTCTATCGTACAATCCAAACCAGTCCATGGCTGCTCTGTGGCTCAGAGGCCAGCTGCATGGCACAGCTAACATCTGCACAGTCAAAACTGGACCTGCAGGCAGACCTTGATTTACTAATACAGACACAGCCCTTGTATGGGTTCATGTGTAAATACCACTGCTGCAGAACTCTCCTGCAGCATTAAGGGGCTGCAATAGGACACAAGTTCTCTCTTTTTACTCTCTCAGAAGTCACCTCAGCAGCAAAAAAAAGGAATTGCCCTAAGAGAGTGCGCTCCCTTTTTTGTGACGCTCTCATCCCATACCATTACAGTTCTCCAAGTGGATGCAGCTGATCATTAAGTTCAAACATACATTCTTAAAATGGGCTTTTAATGCATACAGCATGGACCTAGGATGTGCAGGTTTGCTCAGTTGTTTTGAACTGTGTACCAGCATCTAAAGATGAGGTATGCAGAGTTACAGAACCCACCATCTTTTCTCAAGATTTATTCAGCTGTAATTG
Source organism: Falco peregrinus (assembly GCF_023634155.1). Classification (NCBI taxonomy): domain Eukaryota; kingdom Metazoa; phylum Chordata; class Aves; order Falconiformes; family Falconidae; genus Falco; species Falco peregrinus. Next base: position 16,459,301 of record NC_073726.1, read on the forward strand.
GAAGGGAAATTTGACCCTGCATATCATTCCAGCTCATTCTTCTGAAGTCCTTGTCAACTGTGTAATTAATTGCCAATTAATTAACATGGTAGGCAATCCAGTCTTGCAAGGGAATGGTTCTAGGTGGTAGCACCAGTAGGCAACTTGTGGAGATACAATTATTTTGCTAAGTAGCAAAGTAATGATGTGCAGAACTTGTGGATCACAATGAGTAGCACATAAACTGTGCTAGATTTTTATTTACAAATCAAAGTGAATCATCAGCATTCACTAATTTTTGCACTGCTCCCAGCTCATACACCATGACACAGTACCTTTGTTGATGAAGTAACGGAAAGACCTGGGATCAGAATCGCGATCTTGACATTCAATCCTGAAGCCATTAATATTGGTCCCAACAGCTAAGCTGACTGGAATTTGAAATGAATAGAATCTGGGTGAACAAATTGGTTCTTCATCATTTACTTCCAAAACATTGACAGTTACCTGAAAGAAAAGAGAATAGGAAGCTTAAGGCCCTCCACTGTGCTGAGCCAGGGTTTTATTAACTTCAGAAACTGTTTGGCTTTGCCCATTTTGCTCTTTTGATCAACAGCAGCTGAAGAGCAATGAACCTTCCTTCCAATCTAGTTTCTACCAGAAAATGTCTGTGATCATTTCACCTTCAATTCTTCTTGTGATCAGCACTCTTTTGGGAACAGGTTCCTTAATTTGAACCATCTTCCCAAACTGTGGAGTTTTCAAGCTGATGTGTCTGACTATTTGAATCACTTGAATTGTGTCATAGTTAGAATGAGAAATAATAATAGTAGCATGTATTCATTAAACTTCATTTCAAACCTCTCAAATTGCTCCACAGTCATTAGTTAGACTTCTTAGCATATTTAATAATAATTCAGTGCATGACCCATGGAAGAAAGGAAAACTCCTTATAGACTGCTCCCAGTGAGAGAGAAACGCTTGCAACGGCCTTCTGCATGACTGTGAGCACCCTGGGTAGCACCAGATGTGCTTAATGTCAGCTGGGATTAGCTGGCTGAGAGAAAAAGGTTGCCCTTCTCATAGCTCTTTCCTGTAATGTCTGGTGGTCTTTAACAGGCAACAGATAAACTTGTCATCATTAAAAGCTACTGATGCTGAATTTTCATTAATCATCACCTTGAAATATTATAGGTGATAAAGAGGTTTAATTACCTCCCACTTAGCATCTCTATGGGTGGTTCTTGGCTGGAAGAGAAAGCAAACCTAGCACTTGTACACCACCCCACCCCCCACCCCAACAAATGTTCAAATATCAAATGCAAGGCAGTCATGAGGGAGAAGACGTGAAAAGGAGTAAAAAGAAGTATGTGAAGGATACCAGGATTCTTCGAAATAATTGACTATAAAATACCTTTGTGGGTAAATCGTCTCTATTTTTTCTTCTGAATAAAATGGGTCTGGGCAGCAAACTTGAGCACAACCCTGCTGTTTAACGTTATCATGGTCCTCAGACATGCTCTTGGCTCCTGCCAGATAGCATCATCAGGGAAAAAACTAGACCACGGTCAGGGGAAGGCACGTGTAAGGGTCCATCTCCAGTAAGCCGTGTGGACACAGCTGTACTGGGCTGGGCCCTCTGACATTATCCCGAGAGGCTGTCCAAGCCCTCATCCCATCCCCAAGGTATGCAGCACATCCTCTCTGTCCAACCTCATGAAAACACAACTGGTGGGCTGCAAAATGATTCTCACATTACTTTGGGCACTTTGCAGTGAAAAAACATCACATACAAAATGAAAAATGTATTTGAGAGCCAAGGGGCAGTATACGGGCTCCAAAAAGGGCTTAGTACTAAGCATGACTACAATAAGGTTGTGCTACCTGGCCTCAAGACCCTGTCATTTTTCTATTTTCTGGTACATATGTAGCCATAAAGAATATTTTAAATGGTCTAGAGCACAGAAAACAATTTCACTGCCCAGATGAAATAGAAAAAATAAAGACTGAGAAACAAAAACCAGAGTTAAAAATATAAAAATATTACTTTAATCCTTTCTGAAAGAAATAAAAAAGACTGAGTGAACACCACCTCTTTCATCTGACTAATACACTGCTCTGTGCAGAGGTGGACTTGCCTTTTACTGACCAAAGTGCTTTGCCCAGTATCTCACCATTCTTGCCAGGCAGAAGAGAGAAAAATGTAGATAAAGTGGGAGAAGTAGAGTGGATTTACTCACAGATGCTGTTGCAGTCTTCTCTTGGTCTGAGGCCTGGACTGTGAGGATGTGTTTCTGAGTTGATTCATAGTCTAATCTAGCTAAAAGCTTCACATCTCCTTTGGTTGGGCTGATCCAGAAGATATTTGTGTAATCCCTGGTGCCTTCTCCAGATATAATGGAATAAGTGATGACACTGGGTGGCCTGTCCTTGTCTCTGGCATTCACTCTTCCAATGCTGGATCCAACTGAGAGACAGAAAATCCATATTTCATTAACATTTTAAGGAAAACGAAGTACAGAGTATGTGTTCCAACAGAGTATGTGTCCAGAGTATGTATGTATGGAAGAGCATGTTCACTCTTCCAATGCTGGATCCAACTGAAAGACAAAAAATCCAGAATTCATTAACATTTTAAGGAAAAGGAAGTACAGAGCATGTGTTCCAACTAAAACTTGATAAAACTGAACTAAAGATTTGTTTTAGAGTTTTTCACCTCAAAAAACAAAAGCAAAGGTGTGAGCAATACCAGTTCACCATGCTGTTGTATGGCTCCCCCATGTTTGGGCTTGCCCACTATAGCAATAAATACCAAAACACAAGTAGCCTACAGCAAACCACAATAGAAGTGCTCTGGTGGTGAGGACCACCCCAAGCCCTGCACCAACATGCACAAACTCCCACCTTGTGGCAGCCTGAGCGCTGGCTTGGTTGAAGGAACAAGGCTCTTTGTCTGCTCTGAAAAGTAATTGCTGCTGTTCCTTCCCAGGTGTTTGTTTTCAAAACAACAATTCAGAGCATGATCCATGGAAGTTTTGAATTACCTTCATGCCGAGCATTTATGAAGCAAACTACAAATGGCAGTGCTGTCACTGTAAGAACAAAGATGGAACTGTGCACACCTATCTCTTGATTCAATGCTAAGTGGATCCACATGAACTGGGGATATACAGGATGAATATTCCACATGCACGGAGTAAGACAGAAGGAGGGTGTAAATGAAATGAAAGGTTGGGGTTTTTTTGTTGGTTTTTTTTATTTCCTGACCCCATGAACTGCAGCAAACTTGGCTCCTGTTTGGTACAGCAATAGCAAGCACCCTATTAATGTCAACTCAACCCAAAACAAAAGGCAGTCGAGTCAGAAAAAACATGTTATTTCTCTTGATAGTCTCAGTATCCAGAAAAGTTCTGTGGCTGACACAGAGAGATTTACAGACACATCCATGTCACAGATGGGTTTGAAGTGTTATATTATGAAGAAACATGTCAGTGGCATGCGGAGACACATGCAGGATAGGAAATGCTACAAAATTCACCACATCATGCCCACTGAGAAACAATGAAGAAAGCCAAGCTGCATCCATGCACCATAGAAATAAAAGCTGGGCAAGAACAGGCTGCTGAGCAATGCGAGATGCTGGTATAAACACCTGAAGGTGTCCTGTGACTGCTGGGTGGCTGTCCTGTGCCTCCTCATACCCCCTTAGCCTTCCTTTCCTGACAGTTTGGCTCCTGCAGAAGCCAGGGCTGCCAGGGTTTCTCTGCCAGGCAGAACCCCCTGGAAGCCAGACCCCCTACTCCAGTCTCCCCCGTCTCTCCAGCTCCCTCCCAGGCCATGCCTCCCCACACCAGCTGCAGCTTTGCCATACTCAGCAGTGCCTGATGTCAGCTTCTCTACAGAGCAGGCAGGAGTGATTTTTGCAGACCTGTGGGCCTTGGCAAGATCCTCCTGACCAAAAAAGGAAGAAAACAGATTGATGAGTGTGAGGGCTGGAAACATGGGCTTGGTCCTTTGACCATGGCAAGGGAGAGGAGGTTGTGGGCAGGATGGCAGGGCTACTTGAAGCATTTCCTCCCCACCACCCCCTGCCTCCTGGCTTAGGCAAATGGACACAGAAACACTATAGAGCCCACAGGTCTGCTGACCATAGCCACAGCTGCCTTCACATGTGCTTTAAGCCTGCCCTGACCATAATAATTTGATGAATTCAAGCAGATACTAGATTAGCTGGCTGCTAAACCTCTTGGAGTTCCATGGGCAGCTTCACCATGTCTCACTGAGATGCAGTGGTGCATTTGGACATTCTCCTTGGTCATGTGGCCATTGGGGCAGGTCTGTGAGTAACAGCAGCCTGGGGCAGTGTTGGGTGTGTTGGGGGACAGGGCTGCCACTCAAAGGGGCCCAGCATGCTGGAGCTACTGGCCAACAGGACTCATGGAGCTCAGCACAGGCAAACGCAAAGTCCTGCATCTGGGCCAGAACAAGCCCATTCATCAGTGCAGGCTGAGACGGACTGAGCAGGCAGCAGCTCGGCAGGGCTGGGCCCCAGGCCCTGGGGGACAGGTTCTACATGCCCCACCAGGGCACCCTTGGGGAAATGGGGACTCCATCCTGGGTTGCATTAACAAGTATGTTACCAGCACATGCTGGGAAATGACTAATCCACTCTGCTCACCCCTCATAAAGCTACCTGTGACCAGTTTGGGGGCCCAGGTATGAGAGATATGTTAAAAAAACTGGAGAAAGGCTGGGGAGGGTTGAGCAGAGGATGCAGGAGGAGAAGCTGGTGGGGCTGGGTTTCTTCAGGCTGCAGAAGGGAAGGCAAAAGGGGGATTTAATTGCTGTGCTTCACTACCTAAGCACAAGAATACAGAAAACCAAGATACACTCTTCTCAGAAGGAGACAGTGAAAGGACAATAGAGAACAGACACAAGCCACAACATAGGAAATTATAGCTGGGTACAAGGTAAAACTATCTGGGATTAAGATTGCTTAGATGGAACAGGGGCTCAGAGAGGTTGTGGAGTCGCCATCCTTGGAAATTTTCAAAACACAACTGGATGAGGCCCCAAGCAAGCTGGTCTAGCTTTGAAATTAGCCTCTCTTTGAGCACAAGTTGGACTTGAGACCCCCAGAGATCCCTTACGCCTTAATATTTTTTATGACCCTAGGAAGTTCAGAATGAGGGTCAAGATTTATCCAGCATATATCTAACGTACCTCTCAATTTTTCTTCAGCAAAGAGAATAAAGCCAGTAAGTGAGGTCCTGGGGCAGAAGGCCTGTGTTTGGTACCTCGGGTCATGTGAGGGAGAGACTGAAAGCTAGGGAAAATGCCATTCCTGTGCTAACTCCTCTGTGCACCGAGCAGCACAGCACAGAGCTGGCTGGTGGTCACACCTGGCACACAAGGATTACCAAGGAGGCAAGGTGCTATGTCATTCCTCTGCAAACACATGAGATGCAGGACTCAGCAGGGGACAGGAAGGGTGCTGAGGTGAGAGTCAAGCATGTGAATACTTTCAACAAATGCAGTTTTAAGGCCATGTTTGCAGCTGCTGGTCCTGGGCTGTTGCAGTAGTGGGAGGGACCCTGGCTCCAGGCAGAAGATGCTGCTCTGACTGCCATCTGGCTGAGCACAGACTCCCCATCTGAGCATTCCTATCCCACCCCATCTTCACAGCACCCAGTGCACCCAAGGTGAGCTGGGTCTAAGGGGACAGGGTGCTGGCCATCCTGTACCACGCCTGGGCCAAGGAAGTCCTCACTCATTTGTGTCAGTCTATAATGGTGTCTTTGCACCACTGCAGTCCCTCCAAAAGGTTAATTTAGCAAGAACAGAAAGACGGTCTAAAACAAGGCAGCTGAGTTCAGTTCCTGGCTCTGTCACAGATTTCTTGTGCAATTGCTGAATTTGTCTGTGTCTCAGCTTCCATCTGTACAATTGGAGTTGTTGCCAGTTTTGTCTATTTAAGGGTAGTAGGTGGCTGTATAGAGAGACCCTGGTTGAACTGGAACTTCCAGACATTCTCCTCATTCAAATATATGAAAATCCATTTAGAGCAAAAAGGTAACTACCAACATGACAACACTATTTCTATCATGCCAGTGCTACTTACTGTACCTTTAGTAGTTTCTGGAACATTAAATACATATGATAAATTACTGAAGACAGGAAAAAATTCATTCACTGGCTTTATCCTGATGTAAATGTAGATGATATCTGGAAATATAACAGAAGATTAAATCATAGTTAAGTATGGCTGTGAAATTTTCTCATGCATATATTCAAAATACATATGGTATTCCTCTCTCCATGCTGTTACAGCACAGGAAAATATCAAAGGAAGTGTAAAAGGGATACTTGCTTGAGTAGGTAGGACAGGCAATATCTTGCACTCTGACAGTCAAACAATAAACTTCAACTCCTATATTAGCTGGGCTTTCTAAATCAATACTTTCAGTCATCTAAATTAAAAAGAAACACAATTGTATTTACACTTCCTTATATAAAGTCACTATACACATGATGGCAATTACTTTTTTCAGCTTCCTGTGTGATCTACCCCTTGGATATATAGAATTGCTCTATAGGAGTAATATAGGCTATTAATCAATTACAGGATTGAATTACATATTCACACTCTGGTGTTTCTTGGAAATTCAAAACTCTTTCCTTCTGCCAACACAATTTCTTCCCCTTAAGTGCAAGAAGTTTTATCATTTGGACCATAAAGTCTTGTCCTTTTACCTAGTTAGTTCAAAGCTCATGTAATGAGCTGGCTATTTACTCTGCCCTTTGTGGGCTCAACAAGAATCTGCTATTGCTAAATAGTAATAGTTACTCCTTGAGCTCATGCCTGCAGACATGTATTAAAGGTACTGGGTTCAGCCACAAGTGTTTATCCAGGAACCAAGTTGTTACTAAGTGGTGGCTCACACAGATTTAAATCCTAATCTCCTGAACTCTCTATCCTTCTGTAGAAGCCTCATAAACTTTGGGGCAGCAGGACTAAAGCATAGGCATCCACTGTTGATCATCTACAGGGAAATTCCTGGAGGAACAGGACACTTCAGATAGCCTGTTACATTATACACACATGGTGATTGAAGGGCTAACAACAATCATATCCTGTACAGCAATGAAATTGGCAGATGAAGCAGCTATGGGCAGTGCTCATTGACACATATACCTCTGATCAAACATTAAAGCAAGCCATAAAAATAATTTTACTTCCCTTGTAGCCCTATTGTCTTTTAGACAGAATGCCTATTTTTTGTTATGTTTCCCTTTTTCTGTAGTTGCCCACAGTTCTTTTCAAAGCAAAGAATCAACCACTATTGCACATGTCCAGCAACTGGTGGGGGTTCTGGCCCATGCAAATATGCCTGCGGCTACTAGTATAAGGAACCCATAGTTTAACAATCAGAATCACACAAGTTCAAATCCCACCACACTTTTGTGAAAATTTAGCAATCAAAGTTGTTTTACAATTCTGACCAACGAAGCTGAGAAGTAGTTACTGTGTGTGGGATTTCTCAAGTATTTCAATTGTTGGTGCTGAATAGCAAGGACCTTCCACAGTCTGGCATGAATAAATGGGTATGAAATAGCATCAGATTTCTCTGTTTATCTATATCAAAGCTGGTACTTCTCACTCCCTAAAAAAGGGTATTTTTTTTCAATCACATCTAGCACATTTATTTAAAACTGGAGAAAACAGTTCTCTGTTCATCGAATTCTGTACAATCCATAGAAAGCATCCTATCAAAGGCTATGTAGTTCACATCCAGTCAAAACAGTCATTATCACATCATACCCACTGTGACATGAACTACAGTAATTCTTCGTTTGTCTTGTACAGACAATGAATTCAAAGAACTTACAATATTTCATAAGTTGACTTATGACACGGGACAATCTAACATAAAGCCACAGATGACTGACCACAAGTCTTCCAGACACAGTAGATTCCAGAGCGAAGTTATTGCTTCCAAAACCAGATAATCCAGTGAATTTAAATTGATTGTTTGATGGATCAACATCAATATCTTTACAGTAATTTCTAAGATCAAGAAGAAATGTCCCAGCAGTCATATTTTCATTTGCCTCTTTCCTGTTTAAAACAAACACATTTCCCATCAGAGCAACTTATATTTCTCCTCTTGAACTTTTCACATATCACATGCCAAAACATTGACTTCCATTTATTTACTAAGTGAAATCCTAGAACTAAACAGGCAATAGTTGATGAAGCAACACAGAATCTGATCCATAAGCCGTGGTGGACAACAGCCCTGTACAATGGGCAGGGCAGAAATATTTAACTAGATCTGAACCATAAACCTGAAACTCAGCTAAACTTCAGAAGCTGCCACAAGAACTTAATGTTCAAGATTAGCTTAGTTAACAGCTAGTATTTTTTTTAAATATCTTTACAACACTCATTTCTTCAGTATGTTATGAAGTCCTCCTGCTAAGAAGCTCATTCTTTTCCCCTTAACTAATAGCTGGACCATTCTGCTGTTTTGTGAAACTAGCATTTCTGGCCCTGCTGTTGATAGTGACGGTCCCTGTGATGCACGTGATGGAACTAGGGGCAGAGGGTGTCAATTATATTTTTTTAAATCAAGAGAATTAAATAAATTAAAAAAGAAGAACCAGCTGAAATACCACTAAGCCCTGATTTTGTTCCCTTGTGCAATCTCTGTAAGACTAGTTCTTTATTTGATCACATTTTTTCCCTGAAGATTTTTGCCTCCTTCAGATCAAAATTTAAGCTCACTAGATAACAAACAGACTGTTGTGTTATTGTCATGGATGTTGTAACTAAGCAGCACCCTGAAGAATTGGATTCAATTCCTGCTAGTATGTAAAAGTATGTGATTTAAGTGCAAGACATTTCTCTTAGATAGCGTGCAAGCAATTTAAACAGATACTAACTGGGAAATCCTCATTGCATAAGTTCGTGGCCCAAGATGCTGGGGTTTTATCTACAGGACCATAAACTACCATAAGTACACCTGAAGAACTGCACTATGCAATGTGGTGTACCTTGAAAGCTCACAGCTCAGGCACATCAAACACTTCAGGTGGACAATTTTTACTTCGGTCTTTCTATGACACTCTTCATCTGTAAAACGGAGTTAATGTTATGCCCTCATCTGCAAATATAAACTACTCAATCATCACAAAGGTCTCAGAACATTCATAGCCATAGCAAAGTCCATGACTAAGTTACTGTGTGCAGAGGACACTTATAAGAAGAGGTGATCTGAACTCTGAAGACCTTACAGATTGCATTAGACAAAACCATGCAGGTCACCAGAGAGAAATTCAGAAGAGAAGATCAGGAAGTTTAAAATAAAATTCCAGAACTGACTGGCAAGCTTTCCTTGTTGAATAATTCCCCACGGTTTAACATAAAGTAAGAAAGGAGGAGCCTGGACCTGTATAGGTCAGAAAAGTGACTCTATAACACATCCTAAGGGTTTAGATATCTGAAAGAAACAGAAATAAATAAGCTGACTATACACAGATATTTTTAGTCCAAATTTCCAGTTTGAATATGTCAGGAAATTGAGTTTCATGCCCTAAGACACTTAGAGTGAACACCAGACTTTAAAATCTGATGATAAATGTCCATTCAAACCTCTTGCTGTAAGTCTGGGGACCCTAACTGATGTGCCCTAGACAGCACACTGGTCTGGGGCAACAAGGCAGCACTAAGGCAATGAAAAGCCTCAATACCTGAAGGTAGAAGGATTGCATTCTGGTGGGTTGTCATTGATATCCTCAATAATGACTGTGATTTCAATTTCACTGGTGTGACCACTGCTGGGACTGTCCTCCACCCGGACTATCAATGAGATGTTAGGATGGAGCCGCAGAGGAATGGCATCTCGGTTGATTCTCCCAGTCACCTGCAGTGTTCCTGTTGCTGGGCAAAAAGCAGCCAGAAGTTAGATGTTCTCCAAGAGGGAAAATAACAAACACTCATGCTGTACCTGCAAGAGGACAAGGTAGCTCGGCAGGCAGGTAGCAGAATAAAAAGTCTTCTATTCTGTGCAAATCATGGCTAGTTCAGTCATTTTTTAAAATGATACAAAATGGCTCTGAAAGGTCTGTGTAAGACTTCACGGATAGATACCCATTGCTCAAAAATATGCCATAGGTGGCCTCAGCAGAGGGCTTGGAAAGCAGTTAGATCTCCCTTATGTTCTCAAAGAGCTAGCGCAAATCAGAGTTGAGTGCACTCAGAGCATCAAGGAGAATGAGCTGCTAATGCCTGTGCTGTCGTTGCTCTCCAAGCTAGTAAGGCCGCTTCACTTTCTACTGTTCAAGCATCCTTCAGCACCTCTAAATCTACTCACACATCAACAGAGCAGCTCTTAGCTGTGACAGATTCCACCAAGTACTCTGGTCAGTCATTCACTTCACATATTTTTTTTTCACTTCTGCTAGCCTCTGTTCAAAAAGAGATTTTAATGGCACAGCACAATACTATTCCCAGAGCACAAAGGAGGTAAAGGAACAGTGTGTATGTCCTCTGCCTTTTGGACTGTAATTGAGGGAGAGGGTGGCAATACATGGCCAAAGGGCATAGGGAATCCAAAGCATTTAAGGGTCATCCTGATCCCCCACAGCACTGTGTTGTGTGGAATCTCTTACAGCTGTGATAAGCAGTTCTAAAGCAACAGCAGATAAGGAGCAAAGCAGTCACTGAATGTCAGCCCTGGAGCAGAAACCTCAGGGCACTAGTGTATGCACCCCCAGAGAGCATGAGGAGACAGGACCAGCATGAGAAAGAGGACTCTTTTGGATGGCCTTGCCTGAGGAGGATCATGAATCAAACAATGAAGCTGAGGTGCAGATTTGCTGTGCATCTCAATGCTGGAGCAGATTTCAGGCAGGACAGAGGACATTATGCTTTATGTGCAGCTGTTGCAAGAGCCCCAGAAGGGTCATTGCAGTCCTCGGAGATTAAAAAGAAGACAGCTAATCTTACTACCACTGAAGGGACCTTCACCCTCCAGGCACAAATCAATATTTGTCAAGAAGTCACCTTTGGTCTACTTTCTTCAAGATGTCTTACTGAATCTTGGTCAGCTGACCAAAGAATTTGACCCTAATAATGTATTGAGCATTTCTTATTTCTAGGGGCAGCCACAAAATAAAGTAAGTAAAATTAAAACCAAGGCAAAAATGTTTTCTCCAAAGTAGCCACCCTCTTTTTTTGGGTGCCAGAATGCACATTTTTGTTTGTCTTACATGGATTTATGGAGAAATATCTGTCAGAAGACTGGATGCTGTAGAAAAGTCTGCTGGGAGAGTCTTCATCATCAGGATCTTTAGCTGTTATATTGGCAACAACAGTACCTGGGCTTTGCTCCTCTGGAATCCTGTAGATTCTTTGTTTTCTACAAGATAAAATAAAAATCAGCAAAGCGCACATCTGTGTTTGCAAGGGCAACTGATTACAGACTTAGCTGAGCAGCCAATTGTAGCAGCAGAGCCATAGCCATGCTTGGCTCAGAGAAGGCTATTTGCAAGTCAGGGTAAATGTCCCAGTCACTGGTTCTGCCAGCTGGACGTGTAGCAATAGCTGAACCAGTATGTGGTCATAAAGGATGACATAGCCACACAAATAAGTGTCCTTCCCCTGAAACTTTTTCACAGAAAACCCAATTTGACTTTCACGGAACCATGGAAGTTGAAGATGGAAGAGGCTGTTAAGTCATTCAGTCCATCTCCCTACAGAGCCACCAGCTTGTAAAGCCACTTGCTTTACTTCCTTCATTTTGCAAGAGGAAAACAAAACCAGATGCAGTAATGTAATTAATTATCTTTTGGAATGAATTCTGGAGGCCTTTTGGGGACAACAGTATTACTAAAAATCTGAGTTGCCCCTGCAGTAGGTGGAGGCAGGGAGGAGCACTTCTGTGGGTGCCCAACAGATGAACATGTTCCAAACTCCCAGCAACATCTGTCTGTCTGATTCATTTTACATACAGAAAATGGTTCTTTACTGCTGTTTGGTATGTCACTGCTTCCAAATTTCCCATGACTTAAGTGAATTTTCTATCTCAGATAGAGTCTGGCAGGCAGTTGTGCAGGATTGTTTACAATGGTTGCAGTTGCATGTTCACATGGGTACTCAGGTATGCAATTATGGTACTTAATGTATAAGCAAACCACATGCAAAAGCAGGCATGGGCAAGCACAGTAATTGTGCAAGGATTTTATGAAGGCTGAAACACATACAAACATCTGCTTCAGGAAATCAAAGGGACTTCAAGGTGCTCAAGAGTTCAGAAAAGCATTAGGAGTATGTTTCAAAATTGACTCCTTTTTGCACGTTTTAAACTTCCTATGCCACCACTAAGCTAATGGCCTAGTCTATAGTTCCCATTATAGGAAAGCATGAGCCCTCCATTGTCCTCTGAAAACCAACATCACAGGGCACTTAGCAATTGGAGCAGAGAACTGCAGAGACAGAAGATCCCATGGCTCTGGGTCTTCACTTGCAATTTTAAAAATGGTTAAGAAAACACAGTATCTTCAACTGCTTTTTCAGATCCTACGAAAAGAGGCAAACATACAGGAGGGAAATCACATAGGGTTTTCCCAGTAAATATACCTAACTTACAGCCAGAAGTAAACAAGGAGTTTGTGAAAGCTGTGGAAACAGTGTATTTATTTTTTTTTACTAAGTTTCTATCTCACTTCACTCTTGGCATTGTATCTCTTCCTTGTTCCCCTGTTGCTTTTGGAGTCACTCAGAAACAAAACAAATAGCAACAGATCTCCTTCACTGCTACCAAAAATGCCACCCCAGAATGACTCTCTGATCACTGGGGAATACGGGAGGGACAGATCTAACTGGTTTTGGCTTGAAGTACAGAACTCCCTATGCCCACAGGGACCACAACTCTGTCCTCTCCGTGGACAGTAAACTCACCACAGCTCCACCTTCACAGCCTTACCAGCCCTCCTGCACCCTGCATGGGCCATTGTCCTGTCCCCACCAGATCTTTTGGGCCAAAGCTGGACTTTATTGAATACAACCCCATAGCACTAAGTACTAGTACAGCTGGGAAGGAGTTGGGGGCCACTTCCTACGCAGCTATGTCTGGGCTGTGCCCTGTTGTCCATCTGTCTGCCACCTGTCAGTGGCTTTTTACAGGATGGTTCAAGCAGACATTTTAAACAGTGCAAAGTAGTTGCAAAGGAAGCATGTGTTTGCTTTCTTGTCTTCTCTTTGTTTTCCTGACTCCACAAGTCTTCATTGATTTTAACAGCCAGAAATTCAAAAGGCTGAATGCCAATGTAGTGTTGTGAACACCAAAACCAGATGTGCTTGCATATACTATGGGAACAGTTAAAAAGACCCTTTGAAACTCTGTTCTTGACAGCTTTGATCAGGAGAAAATAAAGAAGGTTTGCTAACTCATCAAGTTTCCCCAGCTCCCATCCCAGCACTAATTATTATAGCATCAGAAAGTACACAGCCCCAGCATGCAGCACACATTTTAGCAGGGGAGAGGCCATACATGTGCATACTGAGGACAGATCATGAACTGTAACTTGAAGTTCTTTACAAACTGAGCTTCTCTTTTTGGTCTGTAGTGTCAATCTAAAAGGGAGAAGATTCAAATACCAGGACTTATTTGTGCCATATGATAACTGAATCTTGGACCTTAGGTGTTATGGATGCTCAAGTCACTGCAACTTTCATTAATTCAAACAAGTAGATAAATGTTTGAAAGAGTTCCTTTAGCATTCCAGACGTAAGGATAAATACATAGAAATAGCAACATTTGGAGGAAATAATCAGTCTAGAACACAATGTGCAAATGTTGACACTGGGAGAAGGATTCTTCCTGCTTGTAGTAGTACAGAAACGTGGAGAAAGCTGTTAACCTTATTGATTATTGCAGACATGAGGTTAAAGTATTAATTAAGTAACAACAACAAAAACGATCCATCTCTGTTTCTAACACTTTATTCTTCTGTTTCTTCAGATTCTCCACCACTTTACCTAGCAAGGTCCAGATCCTTGGCCTCAGCCCAGGAACCATGCATTGTTCTGCCTCCACAAAACACCCAGAAGATTGCTCCAAACAAGTGGCTGAAAACCTCTTGGCATGACCCAGGTGCTACACTGTCTTCTCCTCTGCATAGATGGCAGGAGAGCAGACATGATAAATATTCTCAGCAGGAACCTTATAGAGACTCAGGATCAGAAGACATAAAGAAAGTGTCTTGAATCCCTTCAGAGCCTCATGCAAGTGACAGAGATAAATCATCAGAATTGGATCGACTGTAATAACTGTCAGGCTCCTGCTTCAGAAACAATCACCCATCATGCTTTTCACAACAGCCTGCTGGTGTATATTCTGTAATCATGTATATTCTTTCCCTTTTTTCCAAATTTTCAACAATATTCCTGATTCCAACTAAAACCCCATTAATCTTCAAAATCTATTTCTGTGTATTATGACACAATTCCCTGCTTATGACACAGAAAGAGACAACGGTGTTTCAAAGATCACCAGAATCGTTTACAAGTGTGTCTGGGAAGAAGAGGAAGGCAGATCAAAAGTGAGACCTTTTTATGTCTAGACATTTCTGCATGAATAAACACTATTATGGTGAAATGCACATCTGCATGAGAGGTAAATTCTATATGATTGTATTCACACAGGGTAACATTCATCTCTTTGTCTGAACTTGTCCAAAGGTCTTTGCATAGCTTTAACCTCTCTAAATGCTAACAAATACAACAAGCTTGTTTGGCTGTTCTTAGTATGAAGGCAGAGCCTGGAAAACTTGAAACTATTAAGAATATAAAAAAGAATAAAAGAGGGAAATGAGGGCAAAGCTTTCCAGTACAAGAACAGGAATCATAACAAAATTAAAATACTGTTTTCAGTAGTATTTTGTTGTTATATTTACTTGCCCTTATGTTGGTGCCAAAGCAGTAAACTGGGAAAACATCTACGTTTCAAGTACAATGGAAGTTTTTCACTCACGTGGTAAAATAAGGTCTTTCATCATTGATATTAATTATATTTATGTTCACTGTTTTAGTCGTGTTGAGTCCATCTGGATCTGTTGCTGTTATATTTAAAAGGTAACTGTTAAATAAGAAAACAAAACACAAATCATGCTGTGGCTATACAGGAAAACATTTCTCTGCCTACTGTAAGCTAACAGACCACATGAATAAAATACACTCTCACCAATGTGGATCTTTCTCATAATCAAATTCTTTTGTGGAAAAAATGGCTCCACTTTCCAAGACCAAGAATGGCACTGATGCAGGGAGCAGTGAATACTGAAATGAAGAAAGCAAGGAGTTAGTCTTTGTAACTTTAAATATCCCTCCATTCACTCTTTGCCTTGTAGAACAGGCCAAGTTATAGTACAGCATTTGCCTCAAACTTTGTGTAATGAAACATGCTGACATACAGATGCCAGCACAAGCCCTGATCATCTGAGCTGAAGCAGCTCAGACTTGGTTGTAAGTGCTTTGCCTGTCAGCGAGCGGAGAGTCAGCCACTGAGCTGCATTAAAGCCCACGCTATACCTCTGTGAGCTCCAGGTCTGCAATGAGAATTTAACATAAAGGCCAGCCAGCAGAGCCACAGCGCCATAGGCAAAAATCAGCTTTATGGTGTCAGCAGAGTACATCCATAAAGAAGAGAGAGAAGAATCAGTGAGGCTGGATTTGGGGGACATAAGAGCTATGGAGGAGGCAATGAAGTTTGCGGGTCCGGATGATGGGAGAGGGCAAGAAGGAGAGAGTGGACTTTCACAGAGTACATGAGGGTTGTGAGAGTGAAGCATGTTCACAACAGCCCAGTGTTAACACGGCTGCCCAGCAGCAGCATGTAGCAGCAGCTGCTCTGGACAGTACACAACACAAACGGGTACAACAGCAGCGCGCAGATGTGGGAAGGACTAGAGTACCCCAACACTGTACACGGTAGGGTGGAAGCCAGCACCCTCCTCCCTGTGGCCATGAGGTAGCTACTACATACCCACCATGTCCTCCCCTGCTATCTTCCACATGCCAAGCCATCACCAATAAGCCCTCAAGGACATTTCCTTTGCTAGTGCAGATGCTAATACTACCCATAAAGTCTGAAGTATGCAACATCAGAGGGTCATGCACCATACAAGTAATCTGCAAAATCCACAGAGCAGATCTGTCCAGGGGATGCAACTGCTCTGGTGTTACCTTTTGGGAAAAAAACAGGAGGTACAGAGAGTTGAGTGAAACGACTTGCCTCCTGCAATGATAGATTTAATTGAAATTGCTTTAAAAAAGTGGCTAGGTGATCACAATTCTTTTAACAATTTTTTGCCAGTTGAACTTTTTAAACTCCCTCTCTGGATTATTATTTTACCTGTTGCCCAGCATTTCTATATTTGCAGCTTCTTATCATGCCTGAGATTCATCAGGGGTTAGAAGGCGCATGGAACTCCCTGCTATTGCTTTCAGAAACAAATCAGAGCTAAACCCCCAGGCCTCTGCTTCCTTCCTCACCATCTCAGGTCGGTGGTTTAACTGGGCAAAGCCTGAGGATGGACTTCAAGTTAATTGCTCTCTTGAATAATGCTACACTACTCAGGCATCTTGAACTCCATTTCTTGAATGTGCTGTCTTTTACAAAGCCAAAGCCAATAAAGCAAAGCCACAACACAATTCTTAGGTAAGTGCAGTTACTTACCACTTTCCAGAAATTTTTGCTGATACCAAGAGTATTTTTAGATCAGCTAACATTTTCTTAACGTTTGCCCTGGGATTGTCAAAAAGCTGAGATTCAGTTGCCTTGTAAGTGACTTCCTTACTGTCTCATTTAAAAGAATTTATATTTTGATACAGAAGGTTAAAATTTTTAATTTACTTTTAGTCACTCTCAATTACAAGAAATGTTTTGCAAGCTATGTTACAAAAAAAAAAAAAGACAATTTCTACTGTATCTCTGATTAACTATATCAAACTCTGCCTTAAATATCCCTTAATTTTGGAGGGCTAAGAACTCAAAAAACAATTTGTGTCCAAACACTGAGGCTGGGTTTACTTAGTTTATTATTGAAAATTGTTCTTTTTTCCTGACTAAACCTTTTCCTGTGTTCCTGATAAGGAAGGAAGTTGTTGAAAGATGCTGGCAATTAGCATTTCAGATACAGTGGATTCTATCATCTCTGGGGTTTTTTTTCTTTAATACAACTTACTTTGAGATCAGCATTTTCAGGATCAGCTGCATCAACTTGGTAAATGTGTTCTGGAGGTGTTCCTTCCAAGACATAGATCATTACAGCTGCATGGATAGAAGAGTACTCGGTGTTAATTGGGTAAGAATAAAGGACACAGCAGTAAACGTACTGATACCCTGAAGCTGTCCAGATGAATTATTGCCTATTGCATCTTCTCACTTCACAATTCCAAAATCAACACAAAGAGCACAAACACAAGATAAAAAGAAAACAATTGCAGGTCTGTAAACAGGCAAACATCACCATGAGTTGCAATATTAACTGTGCCCATGAGTTGCAATATTAATTGTGCCTTCAGGGGAAAGACTGATCTTTACATACAGCCTATTTTGAGCTGCTCACAGGGTATGGAATGAAATGATGCATTTGGGCTACATCTGTGTCTTTATGTGCTGGTTTTGGCTGGGATAGTTAATTTTCTCCATAGTAGCTACTAGTATGGGGCTGTGCTTTGGATTTGTGCTGGAAACAATGTTGATAAAGCTGAGATGTTTTCTTTCCACTGAGCAGCACTTGCACAGAGCCAAAGGCTTTTCTGCCCCTCACCTCACCAGCGAGTGCGCTGGAAGGGCACAAGGAGTTGGAGGGGACACAGCCAGGACAGCTGACCCCAACTGACCAAAGGATAGCTCAGACCATATGACATTGTGCCCAGCATACAAACCTGGGGGAAGAAGGAGCAAGGGGGGTACGTTTGGAGTCACGGCTTGTCTGCCCAAGTCTCCATTATGCATAATGAAGCTCTGCTTGTCTGGAGATGGCTGAACCTGCCTGCCCATGGGAAGTGGTGAATGAATTCCTTGTTTTGCTTTGCTTGTGTGTGCAGCTTTTGCTTTAATTATTAAATTGTCTTTATCTCAACCCATGAGTTTTCTCACTTTTAGTCTTCTGATTCCCCCATCGCACCTGGAGGGGAGTGAGTGAGTGGCTGCATCGGGCTTAGATGCCAGCTGGGGTTAAACCACAACACACTTTACTATGCTGATTGGAAGAACATAGTCCTGTACTGGGTCCTCATCACCACCCCCTCCCTGTTCACCCCCTGCACCCTGCCAGGAGAGCTCAGAGACTTTACTCTTCATTTCTGCTTTTCCTTTACACCTGCGAGTTAAATGAATAGTGAAAGGTCTGCTCTGACTTAAATTCTTGCCTTATTAAGGGTGCTAATTCAGTGCAAAGTGTATTTCTTCCCATGCCAGTAATTCTCACATTTGGGCTATCCTGTACTGGGCCACTGGCAATAGGCTTATCTCTCCTTAGGTAGAGCAATTAATAGAATGTCATGGTTTAACCCCAACCAGCAACTAAGTGCCACACGGTTGCTCACTTACTTCCCTCCCCACCCCCCCCCACCAGTGGTGAGATGAGGAGAATGAGAAAGAATGTAAAACCCATGGGTTGAGCTAAAAACAGTTTAATAATTGAAATAAAATGAAATGTAATTATATTAATAATAAAAAATAATTGTAATGAAAAGGGAGTCAGCAAAAAGAGAGAGAGAAATAACCCACCCCAAAACCCAAGTGATGCACAGTACAACTGCTCACTACGCACTGACTGATGCCCAGCCAGTCCCCCAGCAGCAATCAGCACCCCTGGCCAGCTCCCCCCAGTTTATATACTGCGCATGGTGTTCTGTGGTATGGAATATCCCTTTGGCTACTTTGGGTCAGCTGTCCTGGCTGTGCTCCTTCCCAGCTTCTTGAGCACCTCCTTCCTCCTCACTGGCAGAGCATGGGAAAATGCAAAATCCTTGACTTAGGCTAAGCACTACTTAGCAACAACGAAAACATCAGCATGTTACCATTATTCTCATGCTAAATCCAAGGCACAGCACTGTACCAGCTACTAGGAAGAAAATTAACTCTATACCAGCTGAAACCAGGACACAGAACAACATATCTTTAGATCACATTATTTGCTTTATGCCCTTTTGTGTCTGCTGGACCTGCTATTTCTGGACTATTAATTTCCACTGTGACCCCTGATGACTGCTGCTTCTCATCACAGCAGTGGGAATCCCAGGGAAGCACAATGAGTTGTTGCCAGAGGACAACAATATTAATATAAAGTTTAATGAGAGGGAGATGCTTTTTCATAACCAGCGAATGCGCAATTAGTGTCTAATTGTGGCTGGTACTGTTAACTAAAGCCACACAGTTAGACAGATCAGACATCTGTGCTTGCCAATTAATGGCAGCTCTAGCTGAGAGTTAAGCTGATGCACTTATTTGTAACAAGCTCCCACGTAAAGTGTGTTTCATGCTGTGCCGATCCCCTGAAGTGTCACATTTAATTATTATTAGATTCCAGCAGCACCCATGATATGCAAGACACCAGCTATAGTGAGAAGATGACACAGCCTCTTCCCTCAGGGAAGCTAATTTGCTTTACAAACTAAGTAGTGTATGGAAGCAAGAGTGTCAACGTGCTTAGGAGGCATTAGTGAAGCAGGCTGAATTTGAGTGGACCTGGTCCGAAACCGTCCAGGCAGACAAGCCGTGCCCTCTGCAGCCGCACACAAAAATCAAGACTGCAGCCCTGCTGACCACACCAAGGGCTGCGAATCCAGCCTACATAATTCCAGCTGCTAGTCCAGACCTGGAGGGGGGGTCAGCAGCCAGCTCCGAATACCTCCCATGAACAGATCACAGTTTGATATTTTCAGATTTAAAAAAAAAAAGAATATTGAATTATTGAATGCTCTTCAGTACAGTGCTGTTAGAATATCAAGACTTCAAACAGGCTCTCAGTACCTTGTGAAATAATAGGAACATATTTTTACTCACTGCCTGAACTGTTCTGTCTGTGTGTGAATACATAATAAATACATCACTATACTCTGTCACCTCATGGTACAACTTTTCCAGGTCCCTCTCATTAGTAAATGAACAAAACGAGATTGCTCAGAGAGTAAGACAATTATTTCCTATCCTATTGATGGCATTGTCCCTTGTATTAAGTACTGCATGGCATGCAAATCCTGCACTGACAACAGCTGGTGTCCAGACTCTCCAGCCTCATTCCTAAGGCTACTGCATGCTCCTCCCCAATGCACCTTTGCCTGTGGTCTGAAAGTAAACCTGGTTAACACCATCTGCCCCACGCAGGAGAAAGAACTCTTTGATTCTACATTTGCACCACCATAGATCATAATCTCTGAGATCACGCTCTTCAAACTGATTTTCCACTTAATTTCTCATGTGCAGATGCAAATGAAAAATGCAGGTGTAAAATATTGGCAGAGCAGTGTTTTTACTGTTTTCCCTCAGAAATTCTTGCATGTACACAACATACACTTATTTAAATGTGTCTTGCTTTTCCAAATCAGTAACATTTTCAACAAACTACTGAAACATACTCAACAGTTATATCCCCACCAAACATCAAGTTTCTAATACATACAGCTAGGTAGGTATTCATCTTACAAAAAAAAGAACATGTATACTTAATTGTACAAAAAACGTCTTTTTTTTTCTTTTAATTCTTCAGGTGCTTCAAAATGGTCAAATCATTTTTGGTCAAAACTTCAAGAAAACTAAAAGGGCACTTCTTCCAGAGATGAAGTATACCAAATATTTGTGTAAAATAAAGCTCTGATAACCCTTCCTCCCCTGTTTTTCTAAAGGAAAATGCTCAGACCACTTTAACTACATTCACTGTATGCAGCTACATGGGTTTTTAATCTGATGTCATCTTTTCAAATATTGTTCTTTTCAAATACTACCATTATCTTACTTTGAATTGCCATATTTCCTCGAAACACAGGACGCTCATTTTTATCTATTACTTGGACAGTGAGTATGTTAAGGTCAGTTCTTCCAGATGTGTCTTCAACAAAAATTTCTAAATCAAACCTCTTTGGCATAGTTTCATAATCTAGAACAGGGTTTCCAGTGGTAACAACCTGAAAAGAAAAAAAAAAAATACCATTAGCACATGATGCAAAAGATGTAAGTTATAGTCTATATGAATGAAATCAAGTAAAGTGACACTTTCCATCAGTAAATGGTAATTTAGGTCACCTTCTACTTGCTGGCACATTTCTTGCCAGTGGCAGAAACGTGAGAAAAACAGAGTGGAAAGCCCAAAATGTTGTGGCTTCATAGAGCAACTCAAGGACCTCCTGTGTGAAGGACAGTTCGAGGAGGAGAAAGCCTGGAAGGAGCTGTCCTGCCTCACAGGCAATACTTTGCCTTACAGGTCAGGACTATACTTCGCAAGTACTTCTCTGTGCCAAGTCTTCACCTTTCCACACCAAGCTCCAGAAGCAGTTGAGGTGTGACGAGACTGAAAACTGGGAGGAAGCCCTTCAGGACACAAGGGCAGCTTCACTATTTCTGTGAGTCAGGAGCATGAAAGGGAAGACCTTTTACTTGCAATAAGGGGAGAGCGGGGGGCAGGAAACAGTATAGTCTAGCAGGTAGCAGCCCCTGCCTTGTATAAGGTGTGTCTGGGAGAAGACTTGCAGGAAACCACAGGACGAAGGGAGCTGCAAAAGCACACTGTACGAGAGAGGGACCATAACTGTTTGGTGAAAATGCCAAACTCATTTAAAAACAACTTAAGCCTTAAGTTTTACAAGATTGATAAGGCAAATATTTGCTTTGTTTGTTTTTTTAATGCTTCCAGCTTTGCATATTGCCTCAACACAGAATATGTACAAGCACAAGACTGACACTCCATGAAAAAACATTAAATACATTCCTTTTGGAATTAGGATGAGTCCCAAGCAACAGCAGGATGCTGAAAGTTGCGTGCCTCAATCTTCACTGCTGAAGCTAATAAAGAAACAAGAACTTCCCTTTCTTGGACAAGAAAGGAAAATGTGACTGTCAAATTTGCTGTGTAGCTAAAAAACTGTGAAGCTTGAACACAGTAGCAGGGTGCTGTGGAAATGGAGAAGAGTTGAGGCTCAGAAGTATGTGTGACAAGGAGTGTGTCAGTGTATTCACAGTACTGCAGAATGGAGGAGCCTGGAGATGATGCAGGAGAACAACAAAACAAATCCTTGATTTTAGATGAGATGCCATGGCCAGAGGACAAAAGTGATTTCAGCACAATTAGGAGTCAGAAGTCAAAACAGAGCCAATTAATAAAGACAGTTGGAGGAGAGTGAACAGGAACACAAACATTTTATGCCTTCTGGAATGTAAAACAGGTGCTCTCTGGAACCTCATGGATCTTTCTGTTATAGTACAGGAGAAAAAACCTGTGTCCTGGATGGTCTCCTTCTCTCCTATATTGCACAAATAGCAGTTTCCCATAAAAGTGATGCTAACTCAGAAAAAAACATTCTACAAAAGCTTGTAACACCAGTGGGAAGGTTGATCTCCAAAATAAATGTTTGCTGGAGAACTAAATACAGTAAACAGATGCAATTAATTCAAAATGAGAAACTGTCCAATTCTAAGCAGAAATTATGTGCTCTGGGGATTACCCCTCCAGTTCACAGCCAAATATTTTTATTGGTGGTGTAACTACATCCAGACTGCCTAATTATGCATCTTCTATCCTCCTTTATAGAGACCTTGCAAGTGAAGATGTGACTCTAGATGGCCTCTTTCTAGATTGCTTTTGAGAACAGCTTGCCACTGGCATAGGCTGTGAGCCACAGTTCACCTCTCCTCCAGGTAGGAGCAATGCCTACTGATAATGGCAACACTGTACACACTTGAAGCAGCTGCACACTTCATGAAAGGGGATCTAGAGTCATCCCATAACTGTCTACCCCTCATTCCACCTGAGAATTTCACTGCTCCCTGCTCCCCCCTTCACTCCCACGATGCAGAGAGAGCACCACTAACAGCATCAAGGCAGCCGCAGGCAGCAGTATGTTTTCATGCATTCAACATATCTTCTGCCCACGGGATTCTTCAAACAAGAGTAAAGTGAGGAGGAATGGGCAGGGCTCAGATCTCAGAAACTGTGACGTTCTCAGAATCTCAAAATATATCAGAAATTGTGATATTGCCTTGGCTTGCTGCAACAGGAGTAAATGTGCTTCATAAATACAGAAGAGCCTGTGCTAACAGGTACTTAGCTCATCTGCAAACCTCATAATTCATACATGAAATACTGTCTTTTTCTATATCTTAGCAAAGATTTAATGGCAGTAGGTAGAGCTGAAGTATCTCATTTTGGATCACATCACTTTTGCAGAACGTCGTACAGATCTGCCACAACACAGAATAAATAATCAGAAGTAGCAATCCTCATCACATAAATGAACCAAGAATACTTGTGTATTTATCCTTGTCTTATGAGTTGTAATTAGCACTCAGCTGCTAATTTGCAGAATTTGTATGTAGCTTGCTTTATTATTTTCTTATGACTGATATTCACTGGCCCAACTTCTTTGTTCTAGTTCCTCAAGTGAGATTAAAACCCCTGTAAACAGCTACAGTGTAAGCAAGGCATACAACGGCTCACAGGCCATTCTGGTAATGGGGCTGTGGTATGAAATTAATATAAATTGGTGCTTTGGAAGACAGTCTCCAGCCTACACTTTCTTGGCCATTCATTTTCATTATTGTGTCACACTGTGCACTGTGCTTGAACAAGAATTTCTCTATCATGCCTGCCATTAAAAAAAATCAAGAAGAGACCTTTTATCTATTTGCAGACTTATTTTCCCTCCAGATTAATTTCTCAGTCCCACTCAACAAGCAGCAACATAAACTGCTTGTGCTGCACAGCATAGAGAAGGCATGGGACAGGAGCAAACAGGTATAAGAAAGGGCTATGTTTTGCAGCAGAATGGATAGCTTTGATTCAAAATGCCAAAATACAGCCTAGGAAGGGAGTCCCACATTACAAATTCTCTGTCAGCAAAGCCATCTAAAGGTATGTATCCATTTCCTTCTGCCTGTTACATCCCCTCAGCTGACCCAGTTCAGCTGTTTGTGCAACCACATCCTATGCTTCACATGTGAAAGAAGGCTTTTCTGAGAGTTTTTTTTAACCATTTCACTGATCTGGCTGGGGAGCAGGTAAAGAACCAGCAGAGCTGGCACAACCGAGCTTTGTACTGTGCTGGGAGGGAGCAGTGGAACAGCAGCAGCTCCTTGAAGGCAGGTTGAACGAGTGAGCTGCAATTACCTGTGGTCACAGTCTTACTTTTCCCAAATTTCCCCCCCAGAAACACCAGCAAAGACAACAAGAAAAGAGCCCTTGTATCAGTTCTGTGAAAATCTGAAATTTCTTGGAAACACCCAGAAAAATGTATTCAAATTAACTGTTTAAGACTCTGCTCAGTGCCTGTCTGTATCTTTTAAAGACACTGTCACTGTTCAGGCTCAAACACACAAGCAAGTTACAATGGTATAACAAGTTATCATGTGCCTGAACACTCATTGCTAGTGACAAATGTGAGCTAATACTTGCTAATTTATCCAGAAATGAAAATTAGCCTGAAGTAAAAGGAATTGCTTTGCATTTGCCATAGGACAAGAGCATGCAATAAACAGAAAGAGATCACAGATGGGTGGAAGTGTGGTAACTTCTTACCTCAAGATAACTTCCTCATGTGTCACAGCCTTCATTCAGAATTAAATATGATTTTGACCTGACTCAGCTTACTTTATTTTGGAAGCGAGTCAAATTCATTTTAATTCTAGGTGAGAGTGACCCAACAGAAGCTGCATGTAGTTTAACTAAAGCATTTTAAATTCATGGTGACTTTATATAAATTGAAAAACTATGGACAAATCCTCAAAAGAGAAGTAGGTCCTATATGTCCTTCTCCACCTCTTATTTTCCAAAAATCACATTTTTTCTATTATGGAATCAATGGAATTATTGTGATATGTGGGTTTTGTCTAGATGCAATTAAAAATTATAATCACTATTGCTATTCATTTGTCATATCCATTACAGCATGTCCAAATACTACCACAGTCTGCATTTGCAACTCTTTTCTGATTAAATCATAAGGCACTGTGCTCTCGGTGCTTAGTAATCCAGGAAACATCAGCCTACATGACCAAACATTGTTCAAGCTAAAGGTAAAACTCACCCTGTATTCAAGACCTCCTCTTGATTCAATATCAAAAGCCTCTGTAAGTGGATTTGAATTTACTATGGTAGGAAGTATTGCAACGCCTTCAGAAGACAATGGAGAAACAGTTACATTAAAGGTATAAACTGAAACACCAGCTGCTGCATTTTCTTCGACGGTGCTTGTTGCAGGTAAGCCCTTAAGCAACTGGGTTCTTCTTCCTGCAAGATGAAAATGAATGTAAAATTACTTCTGGGAATCTTAGGCTAGCAGGAGCACACAGCTTGTGCCAAAAGCTGCCATTATTAATGCACAAAACAGCCCGATTCTCTTCTTGCTTATGAATGGTGGCATTGCACAGTAGTAAATCCAGTGCTAATGGCAGAAGAATCAGTCTTTTATCTAATTCAGTACTATACTGCTGTCATCTACAGTGGCTGTTGTTAAAGTAGCATTGTTACTGCATCATTTGCCTTCATAGATGCCTTTATACAGAAGCAAAGAAATGGAACATGTTTCTGTTATTTCATTTCACCCCCTCTACTAATTGCTGCCTCTGTGCACTAATCACATCAAAAAGCACCTTGAATCACACTGACCTGGATGTTAAAGAAGCAATCTTTTTTTGTGAATTACACCATCTGCAGTGCCCATTTCTTCCATTTTCCCTCTTATTCTTTCTAGGATAGCTCTGTGCACACCTGGCTCATGGGTAGTGTGAGTCAGCAATAACTTTGGGGGTTGTGCTGTTGTGTCTTCTGCTTTGAGCATGGAAGAGCAACCTCCAGTCCTTGGAGGAGATGCAGGCCCACAAAAGCACCCTATGGTTCAAAACTGCCTGGAAGCAGCATGGACTGCTGTGGCATCCAACAGCTTTGCATGAGCTCCTTGCTTCTCGGGCAGACCTCTGGACTTCCCAAACCAAAATCTTTGCTTCCTTTCTCATTTAGCTTCTGGGGTTTGTTATTTTAACAAATAGTAACATAATATTTTAACAAATTTATCTCATAAAGAATGTCTAGAAAACATAAATCAGGACAGCTTGTAGGGCATGGCCTGAAACATCTTGGTAACCTCACATCCCTGAACTGGCAATTTACCTCAATGTGAGACCATGGCAGGGCTGACCATTGTTTAGGGGAGCTTTGCTGGCTTGTCCAAAACACTTGCCAAGAAAGGCGGCTGTGTTCAGTCAAACTCCCTACACACTGTGTGTGAAGAGGGACGCAGATACTTCTCACACAGCTTGACCAGGCTGTTCATATACCAGCTATTACTGTAGCCAAAACTCCATGAAGTTTTTATTTTTACTGGGCAGCTGCAAGGTAAAAGACTGCTACAGGAACTAGTCTGAGGCCATCAGGGCTGCAACATGCTTATGCTTGGATGCTCAGCCTCAGCCTGGAGCTTGGGAATGTAATGCCAAAGGGCAAGCTTCTGCTTTGCAACACCTCTGTGGTGTGGGACAGAACCATCTCTCTTTGCCCCTCCTCATGTAGCTGGTGACTGACTGATGGCCCGCATCAGCTACCACAGAGGCATTCTAATTGCCATTCCTCCAAGGGCAGCAGGCCTTTTAATCTGGAGTGGAAGAGTTCAGCTCCAATGCTTTCCAATGACATTAGAAGAAGCCTTAGTGACATTTTTTCCCAAACTATCAAAAAATCTTCTTTCCTTACATCCCTAGAAAAATTTTGGAGCATTTTAGTGATAGCCCACATATGGCCTTTGTGTGATAGACATTGCTCCTGTTACTGGCCTCTTAAATAACTGTTCCCTATACGATCAGAGAAGACCTAGGATCCCAGTGCCTTTGCTATATGAGAAGCAAACCCAGTAGCAGTAGATGAGTCCCCAAGACAAAGCATGGAGTCCCACGGTCTCCCTTCTTCTCACATCCTACCCCAGGAGGCACCTGTCCTTGGAGCATTTCCTGGAATGCTGAGTGGCATGACTCCATCAGACACCCCCAGTTCTTTCTCTTGCAGTCTGCATTGTGGGGAGAAGGAGGGAACATGGCAGGTGTTGTTCATGTAACCAGCTGTACGAGGCTGTGGTGAGAGAGTTCGCCTCTGGGAAGGCCTCTTCTGAGCACAGGGCCTCACCAGTAAGAGGCAGAACTGAGGCACTTCCCCGGAGCCTCTCCACAGCTGCATGGAAGTTCCCATGCTCCCACACCCCAGATACATCAGGTCCATGGATCACTGATCTGGTTGGGATTACTCTGGCATTTATGGAAAAAAAGGCCTTGGGGATGCTCTGCAGGTAGGTGAGGTACAGGCTGGGATGTGGGAGACTGTGAGGTAGGAACTGCCTGTAGGAGCTAGTCTGAACAGGTCACACTGACACTGGTAGGACTGAGTTCAGCTGAGCTGTTACTGATTTATGTCAGTGGAAGCAAGACCCAGTGAAGGACCGAGTTTTTATCAATGTCCTTACAGATTCTGGAAAACATCATCAATAAAAATCACCTATGCAAATGAGACTGGGCTGAGACGCACTTTGGGGGATACATTTCCTTAAGTGGAGCTGAACTTTGAATATAATCTCTTGTGGAGAGTACCTGATGAATCCAGTTCCCTCAACAAGCCACAGTTCATTAATGGAAACCATTCATAAAATCAATGAAATTATTTGTAAAATTTAGAGATGTAGAAAGAAAAGAGTTGCCATTTTTATATTATCTCTAAAGATTTCATTGGCTGTTTATTCAGGATTTGTCTTTCTAAATCACAAATTCTTATTTCTTGCTCTTTATTTTCAACTGAAGTTTTTGGTACTGCATCTCAATGGCAACTTCTTCTTCCAACTGATTTTACAAAAGCTCTCCTTCCATATTCACAAGTCCTTGCCTACCTCCTTACTTCGGAGAACAAAACACGCCTGAAGCAATTTAACACATTATTTATCAGAATTACCAACCCCACACATTGACAAATGCTAAGTCTAAGACAAAGCAACCATAAGACTGGCTTTGAGAAGTATATATATATTTAAGTCTTATTTATCTGTGATCTGTTAGTCTTCACAATGTGCTTGAGTCACACCTTCAAGCTTTTCTCTCTCCACAACATGCAGGTTAGAAAAGTGCTGTTTTTCAGGGAAAGCTGAGATTCATATGCAGTGTCCTGCTCAGTGTTTTGGGACATCAGGAAAACAGCCAAATACGGACAGGTTCCTGAGGGCTGGCAGAACTATTTCAGTTCCTTGAGAGCAAAGTGACCCTCCCTGAGCAGCTACCTTACTACAAGTAACACCAAGTGCTCCATGAGCCACACAGACTGCAGTCTGAAGATCTACCTTCAGTTGCTAATGTGCACATATTCATACTGGCTAATCTCCCATGTTTTTAGACTGGGCAAAGACAGTGATACTACCCTACTAATATTCTCCACATGTTTTCCTGTTTGGTCTTGTTTGGTTGCTTGTTTTACTTCATCAAAAAGAAATGTTATCAATATCTGGAAGATGATTATTGGAGTATTAATATTAGATACTGTTTCTTGGAGAGCTGTCCTCCTTTCCCACTCCAACACTGTCACACTGAGCAGTGGTAATTGCACATGAAGTGCCTCATCCAGCAAGGAGTTCTATTCCCTTCTTCATTATACTGCTGTAACCACAGAGCTCAATCTATTTCAGTAGGAAAATAATTGTTACTTGATTTTTTCCATCCGTGTCTGATCCCTAAATATGTATTATAAAGCTCCCAAGAGAAAGTATAACAGCCAACAGTGTTCTAATTTTAGCAGCATAATGAAATCATGTTCTTACCAGATACTACTGCCAGCGAAATGAGGAGAAGGAGCATGCTCTTCATCGTCTTTATGACCCTGTCCTTCATGTTCCCAGGATGCAAACTGAAGGAAGATCATGGTATGTTTTCCCTAGTTTACATTAGCTCCACCTAACCGCTTTCTCTTTTTCATGTTGTAGAGTGAGAAACAAAACAAAGGACCCGTGTCTCTAAGGGAGTTTCTAAACACTGTCACCTTGTTTGCTTGTCAGAAAACTGCTCCTTGCTGACACTCCATCCACAGACCTGGGCCACACTTGAGAAAACAATCATTAATAGGTCTTTCACTGCAATTATTTTATTTATTGAAGCATTATGAAAAGAATCAAGTATGTTCTAATCTGAAAATACCATGCTGCTTTCATCACTGGCAAATTAGGTGCTCTCTTCACACACCAGAATCAAATACTCATGCTTTTTTACTTAAACCAAGAACCTGAAGTTTTCTCATTTCTATGGCTATCAGAGAATTACTCAGGCCACATACACTGCATGCCTGGAGGTGAGATAGCAGCACACATACATGATGAAGTTAGCTTTGCTGTAGCTGTCTCAGGACCCGCATAGACTACTATGCAAAGTGCAGTGTCTCCCTTAGATTAGGCATTTAGCTAGCTAGCCCACAATACACCAGTGAAATGTTTTTGGTGTTGTTTTTTTTTTTTTTTTTTAATATTTAAGGGTAGTCCTAGCATTTTTTTGTCGAGCATAGTATAGAGGTGACACTAATACATGAACTGGATGCAATATAGGTGCATCAGTATCAACTCAGAATAATTTAGCTTGGAAGGGACCTTTGGAGGTCACCTAGTCAAACCCTGCTCAAAGCAGGCTTAATTAGATCAGGTTGCTCAGGGATTCATGTAGTTGATTCTCAAACACCTCCACACAAAGTTAACAGCTCTACTAAGAGGCAGATTTTAGAGATTCAGGTTTAACACAGCTCTGGAGAAACCACACTGATTTGTGAGCTAAGCTAACATCTCTAGATGGTTCTGTATCACATTCTGTGGCTGTCCCAGTGAAAGCTGACAGTAGTTTAGAAAGCTCTGTCCTGTGCTCCTGTGTTTTGTGTAGTATGAGCATGTTAATTGAACATGCTGAACATGAATAGCTAGTTTAACACTGGAGCAGGCATTGCCTATGCTTGCTGCGTGCGTATCTTAAACTATTATACACATGTGCCCTGGAGGATTCACTGATACAATGAAACTGGAAAACATACATCAGTGAAGCCTACTGATAGGAACTGAGCCATACCTACATATCTGATACTGGTTTGGGGAATCATAAGAAAAGTTTATTTCATGGTTGATCTGCATCTATTTAAAAGTGCTTCTAGGGTCTTGCCAAGTTCAGATGCAACCTGGGTTTAAAGTGAATGTGGCCACATCATATCATCTGGGAGCACATACTGCATCAACCTGTAGTACAGAGGAAGCTGGTCTTCCACTGGCCCAGGAAGTGTGTGCCTACACTTTATGTTAGTAAAAAAATTACGGAAAATCCCACCCTCAAATGACCTAGTTATGCTGATAAGATATTAATGTAAATATATTTATACTGGCAAAAGGTCTAACCAGTCCTCTTACCTATCAGATCATTGGCCACCCCTTCATATGAATTTCCTGGGTCCACAAAGAAGCTTTTGATCTTACCAGACATCTCACAAAGATGAGCTCTGTGTGCACAGGCATGAACCAGGCTTGTATAATAAGCCTGTGATCTTTTACTAATTATCAGAGCACTGTAAAACTGCTGCTAGCTTTATTCCCTCCTTTTAGTTGCAATATACAATCTATCCCATTATTCTGTTGATTCTTTTAATATTGAAAGAACTACGGAAACATCTGGACTAAGTTTTAAAGTAGGCAGTCTTTTAGATACGTGTTTAAATTTGTTTAGTATCTAGCTTGAGTGATAGGACTGTTTCCATCCTTCTCCATAACTCAGAGATTACAAATTTTGTCCTTTATTTTCTTTCTCTTACTTCTTAGGCTGGGGTTTTGGGGGAATCGCTTTTGTGTGGGGTTTTTTGTTGTTTGTTTTTTCTGTAAATACATTTTCTATCTTACTTGTTTTGTCCTTCCTTCATCTGAGAATGTACACAGATCTACTTTCAGTAAGAGTTCAACGTCCATACATATAAAGCAGACTTTCCTCTGCACATCTTGTGATAGAGACATCATAGGGGGATATGGGAGACAGCAAAGACATCTGGAACACACATGTGCTTGAAATGCTGCCATTCCCCAGCTTCACCTGGAAGTGTAACAGATAATTGTTTCAGGTGCTATGTGAATACCCATGGAGTGGTTAAGTTCTGTTTTCTCTCTGAGTGTGTCTCCAGGGCTTTCAAGTAGTTCCTGTTAAGCCTCATGGTTCAAGCATGTTGTGAGAAGAGACCATAGAGGTGACCAGGGAGACCGGGGGTAGAGCCAAGAGGAGCACACAGTGAGGGAGGAGAGCATGGAGGGCAGCTCATACAGGTGGAGTGAGTGAGCAGACAGGGCTCTGGCTCCTTCTTTTTCCTTCAGTCACTGCCAGTACCTCTCAATGCCTCCTATAGATCCCTCTTTTCTTATATCCCTCTGCTGAGTGGATTTCTGTGGTTCTCTGATTCATTCTGCCAGGCTATAAGGAATAAAGTGAAAAAGCAGCCAGAGTTAAAAAAGAGCCCCAAACAGGTTGAAAATCAAGTAGAAATAAATATATGCATATCATCAAGTACAGAGCTGGTTAGGAACAGATGAGTTAGGAGAAGGTGAGCAAGGCAGAAGTTCCCTGGTGAGACTAGCAACAGTAACTCTGCCGCTGCAGGAAGGTCAGGAATGAGCTTCCTGGGAATTTAAGG
Organism: Falco peregrinus; assembly: GCF_023634155.1. Classification (NCBI taxonomy): domain Eukaryota; kingdom Metazoa; phylum Chordata; class Aves; order Falconiformes; family Falconidae; genus Falco; species Falco peregrinus. Next base: position 16,491,221 of record NC_073726.1, read on the forward strand.
CAGCTGGATGAAGAGAGGTCAAGGCAGTGCAAGCAAGAATACACCCAGGGAGTTTGCAGGCAGAACAGAGGGAAGAAAAATTAATTGGAGCAAATGAAAAAGTCAAGGAACAATCTGGATTTTTAATCATTCCTTGGTTTTCAAGATTATTTGAAATCAGGGCATTTTAGAGTAGTGCAGAGAAAATGTACTTCTGAAGAAATGTCTTCTGGATTATCAGGTAAGGTGGAGAATGTGAGAAAGATGCTATATCTGCCAAGAAGTTAAATAATCTTCATTTCAAGAGAAAGACCAGCAGATCAAAGTGCAAGAGACTGCACTGGTCTTAGGTTGGGGTGCAGAGAGAAAGAACATGGAAGTGAGGGATGTCGGGTGGGACTGAGCAGAACTGATGTGCAAGCTTTCAATTGCCTGTCCTCAGAAAAGTAAGGGATTTTAACAGAGGCCAGCCTCAGACAAGTAGCCTTGCATAACAAAATGTGCAGGTTCAGGACATTAATCTTTTTTCTATGCATTTAATTCTCAATTGGCTTCCAGTCTGTCAACAGGAAAGAAATGTTCTCTCTTCAAACACATCAGAGGTTCAAGACAATTTCCCCATTAATGGCTATTTCAGCCAGAGTAGTGGCTCTCTTCTTAGCCAACTCACATGAAAGGAAACATTTTGCTCTTCTGTGGTAATTACTCACCAAAAATTGAGCAGCCTAAGGAGAATTTTCACACACTGGTTCCAGCCTCAGTTCAAGCATATTTATTATTGTTATTTTATGAATTAAATCACCTAGACTGTCAGGTTTTATTTTCATCTCCTTTTTCTTTAAACAGTACAGCTTCTCCATCCACTGCCTTGGTAACCTTTCCTAACATATTAAAACAGTACCTTAGCATCCTACACCAAAAACTTATGTACCATTTAATTTGATTTCTCAGCTAAAAGCTTCCTCTGTACTATTTGTGATTGAAAAAAGCAAACTAAAAGTCATGAGTACTACCCACGCTACCTTAATCTCACCTAAAGCAATCCCATCTTAGCAAGGTTAGTAACCCATACAATTAAGCAAAAAAGTCCCAGACAGATCTCTGGGCCATCTATTTTCTAGCACTGACTTGCAGACACATAAACCCACTAGTCACCTCCTAGATAATTAACTTGAGATGTCTGCTAATAAGAATTTATTCCATCACACCAAGAGCTTTTTCTGGGATCCAGGTTTAAGTAAAGAATAGTCTAGAACAGGGGTCCTCAAACTACAGCCCGCAGGCCGGATATGGCCCCCCAGGGTCCTCAATCCAGCCCCCGGTATTTACAGAACGCCCCCGCCCCCCTCCCCCGCTGGGGGCTGGGTGGGGGGAAACCAAGCAGCCGCAGATGACTGCCTGCCACTGCATCTGCATGCCAGCCCCCTGGTTAAAAAGTTTGAGGACCCCTGGTCTAGAATCTGGGTAAGTACACACAGAAGCCCCAAAGCACTGCTGTTGTCAGTGCTGACAAGTTCCTCCCATTGCTCCAGCAGTTATACACCTAAGGGATGAAAGGATTTGTCGGAGAAGGAGGAATCCCGGGCGTCTGTCTTTTGCCACAAAGAATCTGAGCACTTATTTTAGAAGGACTGAGAATATGTAAGGCATTAAGAAGGGGAGATGGTTCTGGTACTTCCCATTCCCTCCACTCTATCTTGACAAATGTGGACTGAGGCAGATAGAAGATTACAAGGATGTAAGTTCAAGAAAGCTCCAGATGTACTTGAATCCTCCCTACACAGAGGTCAAGTGACTTCTCCAAGGCCATACTCCAGAAAAGCCAAAGTTCTCACTCCCAATCTCAGTCACGATGAGTGTAAAAAGCACACTGTTGCCGAATGTTTTTCTCTTTGAGAAGTTCTTGTACTGCTTAAAAATACTTCATTTTTCTTCTGCAATTAACACAACATGAAAGTCAGTGAAATACAAGCTTCAAATATTCATTCACCTGTGCAAAAGTAGACTATATCAGCAACTACTTCGTGTTTTATGGTTCAAGATCAAAAATATGGGGTGGTGTAGAACATTCAATACCTACGAGAAATTATGCCACTTGTCCACACCATTTACATATGTCACTTGAATTTTAATTGTGTGATTTGTCTTCAAAAAAACAGTTGTGCAAGTAATTATTCAGTGAAAAAATGTGTTTAGGCCAATGAAGTCTTCTTCCTGAGTTTAGTAGATATTGGATCAGGACCAAGACCCATGTGGCAATACTTTGTACCTCATGATACAGTATTTACTGCATATTACAAGTTTGTTTGTTATTGTAATTGCTTGGCCACCTGACCTGATTGGTAAATATATAAACAAGGATGTGAAGTAGCAAATTATGCAAATGCAACAAGAAAGAATGCTCTGGGCAAATATGGGTACAGAAACTCTGAGTTTGCTATGTACACAGCATGATGCACTTCACTTAGTCAAGTATTTTAATGTATCACAAAGAGTTCCTTGAACAGGCTTTTGCATCATGCAACATACTCTATTTTATCTATTTTATCATCAAAAGGCATCTGACTATATTTTGCAAAAGCAACCTTGCATTTTAGCACAAATAAAATATTTTCTATTGACTTTGGGAAAAAAAACCCAAACCCAAACCAGTATACAATTAACAAAAAAAGCGTCTCTGAGCAAAGGGTGAGTGCTCGGAGGGTGGAGTTTCACTTGGAGATGGACAGGTTTTTACACCTCAGTTCCTCCATTCTTTGAACTGGAGGAGTGAGAATGATTCACTACTTCCTAACAGTGTGAAAATTTGTTTGTTTATGGTTTCAACAACTGTGAGCTATTCAACTGGGCTCTCTAACTCTCCCAGGGACCAGAGAAGGGGCGTGTGATGAGAGAAGGGCATGTAGATACACTCTAGTTTTGCTTGGGCTGCCAAGGCTGTGGCAGGGACTGACCTGTGCCAGGCCCCTGGGGCACCATGCTGTGTGACAGTCATCTTGTTCACTTCCAGCCCCTCTCAATGGCTGCATCCCCAGAGACACTGGTCAGAAGTAGCTCTGTGCTCTCCTGTGGGATTCTTTAATTTTTTAATCAGATGTAGCACACAAAACTAGCAAATCTCTACCTCAGGTTCTTGCTTTATACCTGATTCTGCTCTTCCCTGATCCTCATCCTTTTCTGGCTTATTGCTCCAGGGCTCCAATGAGCTTTGCCTTAAGTCCCAAAAGGTGCTGAATTTACTCATTTCTCCTTGGCAGATCATAGCCCAACAGCAGCCCATACCTGGAAGAGTAACATTCTCCTCCAGGTATTGGCATGGCAAAGCCAGTGAGGAAAAAAGTACTGCATATACCTCCTACCATAGGCTTCCCCTGGGGGAAAAGTGGCTTCTTCCCTCCTCTGTGGCTGAACCTGACATCTAGAAGACATGTGTAAGGGAGTAAAGAGGGATGTTTCACTCTCTTCGCCATTTGTTTCACAGTATAAGCTGCAGTCTAACTGTTGGACTGAACTGTCTGAAAGAGGACAATACTCTTTTCTGCAGGACTTTAAATAACTGCGAGGTCACTGCTCAAGGCTCTGTACTTCTGGTGTTCCTGTGAGCTTCTGCCCCATCAAATGACTACCCGTCAGCTGACTGATGGCAACTGCAGCATGCATAGTCTCAGTCCTTCCACTACTATGGATCAGAGAGCATGCAGCTGTTTGATACCACCTGAGGATTTAGTGTATCATTTTTGTTTCTGCTCCGTTCACATACTTAGCAATAGTCAATGCAGTAGTACCACAATTTACTCAGCTACATGAGGACATGAGGACAGAGATTTGTGAGGCAGAGGATTAAAGCTGGGGCTTTATGAGCCCCATATGTATCTCATACATATGAAGTATGAGACAGTGAAGGGGCTTGGTGGAGAAAAGGTTGGATCTCTGCTGGGAAAGTTGGGGAGTGAAAGAAAGAAAAGGTTGGGCATGTGAAGCTGGGGTCTTGGTCTGAGGACATGGAGATGTGCAGTAACAGGATGAGGGAGGCAGTGTATGTGGTTTTGAGTTTTTCACTCTAAGAATCATGTGGCAGAACAGCTGTGACAGCACAGACGTAGGTTTATAAATTGGAAAAAAGGCTGAGTGGTGGGGTGAATGGCAAGTGGCAGGCATCTGCTTGAAGAGGAGGCTTTGGTGGTCCTATGACAGTGAGGGAACAAAACCCCCAGCTTTTCCACAATAATTTCTGTTTCTAACTCAATACCTTGCCTGGGACGTACATTGTCTAAAGCCATCCTTGGAATCTTTCCACATTTGGGTAACACTACTATTTCATCTAGGCTACTGGAAAATAATTTTAATAATCCTGATCTCACAAAGATCAATGACAAGCCTGATTTTGAAAGAAGCAGTTTCAACAGACCTGGGCCTGAATAAAGTTGTCTGAAGGCAAACAAAATCTTAATCATGCAAAGAAGACAGATGCAATATTCACCGCTGGCTCTGTTCCTTGCTGCCTGTAAGCTCTGTGACTAGAGAAAGCCTTTAGAAGTATCACACAGGGATAGGGCCAAAATAAACCGGGTGCAGACACAGAATCACTTTTTTACAGTTGCTGAGTTTAGGTTATGCTTATTTTATCTGACAGCAAACACGAGTGAAAAAAATAAGCCACTTATAAGTGACATGAGGCAACATTATATCTGAGTAATGACTTGACTGAGTCAGCCACCAGAGTAATAAGCAAAAGGCAGCAGGAAAGCAGTGCCATAGCCTGGATGTAGATACTTCTTGCCTGTGTATTTGAGCATCAACATCATGGAACAGCCTGAGACCACAGGAGCTTTCTTAATGAAACAGAAGACAACACACAGTAAGCACACTGTCCAACAAATATTTTGACAGAGAGCTGCAAAGCTCTAAAGGTAGGTGGATAGATGCATCGAGAGAAAAAGCCTCTGCAGTCCAGATTGACCTCATTCACATAAAACCCGGCTGTTACAATATGAGCTACATGGGTGATAACAAGTAAACAAGGTCAGAATATGTCCCATTGCTGTGTATGGCTCCCCTGTCCATTTCTGGAGCTGAGGGAATATTGCCATCTAGTGCCACACAGAAATCCAGCTGTCCAAACAGAAAAGTGCCATTTAATTCATGTAGGCGATGGTTACAAAGCATACTAAAAACCAGGGACATTATGTGCCAGGGACATCATTTTGGTCAATATCTTTGCCAAGCTTGTTATTGAAAATGGTACATTTTCTCCTTTAAAAAAATGACATTGTGTTGAGGGAACTAAGTAATAACACTTTGGAGGACATACCCTGTTCACAGTTGTTCAGAGGTCGCCAAAAAAGTGCAAAAGTACTTACATAGTACTTTAGCAAGTAGCAGTCAGAATGATGAGATGCTGTTGAGGATGGGTTTTATCTTACCTACCTTGAATTAACTAAACCACTGACCTGTATATGTTAATGTTATACAGTCACCCTAGGCTTCTTTTGGAAACAAAGAGGCACTACTAGGGCACAACTGGTGTCACCAACTTTAGCCATCGCCTTTAGGATGGGAAGCCCTGTACTTTTGAAACATCTGTTTCTCCACAGTGACAATCTGAAGTTCAGATCCCTCCAACCCCTAGTGCCTGTCTCTCTCTACCATTTTTAACTAGGTAGGCAATAATTTTGATGACCTGTTGGTGGAAAAATAAATATCACTTTCAGAGTCCTAAACCCCATGATTGTAGTTGTGTGATTCTCATTCGGGTGCAGGGGGGCACATGTACTCACACAAGAGTTCCCACTGACCTCAGTGGAAACAAGCGCTGGTCTGTAACATACTGCATTCGCTGCTAGGCAGGCACACCAGACCATAATATATTTTATATTCACCTCTGTGTGCAACAACATTATGAACTTCCTCACATTGTCTTGCCCAAAAGAGCTCTTAGGGGTGACAGAGCAGTTCAGTTTCCCTCAGTCAAGACCCTGCTGAGCCAGAGATGAGGGTTTTTTTTAATCAGTGCGTATGTTTGAGATACTTTTAACGAAGTCATCAACTCACTTATCTATCCTTCCAAATACGTGCCAGATTATAACAATTTTTAGTCATTGCCCATCTGGAGCAGATTCAAACCAGTGGTTGATTTTCAAAAGCAATTTGAAAATCAAAATCAATTAGGCAATCAAATCTTCCAGCTGCAAACAATGTCCAGATTTTCAAGCCAACCATGTGATGTTTATATATGTTGTCTTAAAATTACTTATGTCCCACCAGTACCTCTAAGTTAATTGTCATGTTATTGCTTGTGGTTGTGACTTTCCCACTATTTCTACCCACTAACCATGTAAATAAAAGGATTCACAGAGAGAATCAGAATCAATAATGTAAAAGAGTATTAATTTTCAGCCTGAGAAGGGTTAGAATATTTGAGACACCCACCATTCCATTTTCTTTTAAATAGCACGACTCGAAGTTAAGCAAAAGGCTGCTAAATTCATTTGTTTATATTTTAAAAATTCATTATTTCACATCATCAAATATAAATCCTTACAGGGGATTTTCTCCTTTTCTACACTGTTTTTAAATATGCTGCAAAAAATGAGTATCACAGGTTCCCCCAAATGAGGAATTACTTAGGTAATAAAATGTCTCACAACAATAGTAGTGTATAAAGTTACTGATGTCAAACACTGTCAGTAATTTTTAGGGGTATTTTCTTTGCTTTAGAGGGGCAGTCACTTAGCAAAGTCCTTACATGTGATATTAGAAAAGAAGTAGCATATATACACTGTCCTGAGTGTCAATAAATAATGTTGAATTAAAATTCCATCTAAAAAGGAAACTGAAAAGCAAGGACGGTAGATTTATAAATACACTTTAAAGCACCTAGAAAGGTGACTTTATAAACCCCTCACTCTATCATCTCAGTTCCCCATAACTAAGATTAGCTAAAAAAAATCTAAGCTAACAGCTTCCAGAAATAAATACCAAGAAGCTAGCAGCATATTCTGGAATTCTCCCATACCTCTTAGTCCATGGGGACACAGACTGACCTTTCAGATGCAACATAAACCCAGCTGATTTCCTCAGGCTTTTGCCTGAGATGAAGGCTAGCTCAGACAGTCTGGGTGTTCCAGGCAGGCAGGAAAGGATTACTAACGTTAGCTCAATATCTTAATTGCTGTGCTTAAGAGGCTGCATACTTGCCTACAGCTGGATCCAGCACAGAGAGAAAGCACTCACTGACTTCACCGGGATCTGGATCAGCCTTTTAGGTTTGAGGGAGCTGGGGATGTGTCAGGATGGACATTTTACCTGCTGGTACAAACTGTCATGACCCACTGACATTTGCATTAGCTGAGCCTTTACTGCAGGACATGTGCAGCTTTATGAAGCTATGACATAAGATAAATTCACAAATTGTTTTCCTGTGCTAAGGAGCTGCAGTGACATGACATGCCAAATCTCTTTAAGAATGAAGAGATGGACACCCCAAAATGTTCACACACCCAGTAGTCCAGTTGGATGGACAATCTTAATGCAAAGAAAGGTAATGTCCATGCATGTTTAACAACAGCACCTATGTATCTTTTGTGTTAATTGACACTAATGGCAGACAGTGGGGTTTAGCCATTTTGCTTTACTGATATTTGCAAACCTCTGAGACTGTTTCCTAGCATAAACCATTTTCCTGGACATAGGCATTTTTCTTGACAAAACCAGCCTAAGCTGTACAGTCCACTTAGTTGTTTCATCTCAGCCTGGGGTAGCCCAGGCTAACATGTCCGCACAAATGCTGGTGTTGCCGCACAGGGAACTGAATCTATGAATTGATGCTGGGTAAGAAGTGAGCAAGTGGATGACACAGCCAGGAACAAATAGCCAGGAAACAGGGGGTCTGGGCAACTGCCTGTGGAACCACAGCCTAAAACACTCCATTTGTGTCCAGAGGATGTGGAGTAATGATGATCCAGGCTGTGGGTACACCATAAATGGGTTTTACAGATCCTGAAACCTCTAATGTTGTTCCTGGTTTGTGAATACAGAAATTTAGCTTTGCTTCTGTTAAAAAAAAAAAAAAAAAAAGCTAAACATTACACTATTAGATTTTTCTGTTGAATTTAATGCTCTGGGAAGTATCAGAGGGGCAGTCACCATGTCCCAGCTAAATGGTTTGTAGCAAATTACTTTATATTCTTAAGCAAAAAGAATTTAATCAAGTGTCAGAAACAAACTACATCTTGACAGATTCACAGGGCTGCTGCTGTTTCAATGAATTTGTTGCCAGATTTGTTTACAAAACTTCTTTTTCAGGGATGGGTGAACTTCCTGGAATTTGCCAATCTTTTGAATAAATATTGTGGAGGATTTGTAAAATGAGAATTAATTAGACTTTTCCTCTGAGAGTAAAACAGGCATTTTCTCAGTGTAAAAAATTGCTTGCAAACAAAGGGAAGTATTTTGGTGACGGGTAGAGAGGCAAGGAAACCTAGGCACTCCCTTTCTTTTCCAAAAAAATTCTGGGATATAAGAACTATGACTAATACAGGAACTGTAATTTATACATTAGACTTGATGTATAACTTTTTAACCTTCTTTACAGTTCTGAACTGAGCTCAATACATTTGACTTCAGCTTTCAAATTCCTCAGGTTTTTTATTTTTCTATGATTCTTTTTGCTTTGGCCGCTTCTGTACAATAGGTGGCAGATACGTTCATTTCTGGATGTGGGGCTTTTTGATATTGACTCCTGTATATGACTTGTGTTTCTGTAACGAAGGCCTCTGAGTGTTAGTTTGGACAGGGGGTATCACCATCTCAGACAAAGAAATAAGCTTACTGTCATCATCCTTTCATTCTGCTGGGATATCTGAAAAGGATCAGATAATGAAATGCTCATCCTAGCCAGGGAGAAACAAGTATTTGTATTCCACCTTTTCCCTCACTGCAGGTTGTTTCTTTTGGTGGGATTTTCAGGGGAGTAGATGTTATTGTTTTAAGCGATCATGAGGAAAATATTCTTCATTCATGAAAAAGCAACCCTTCTGCTCTTTCATGTATAAAGTCAAGAAACAGTCGCTAAAGATCTCATCTATTACAATGATTTTGCTGTGGCTCCATTGGAGAGGAATTTCAAAGATGGTAACTGTTCTAATAGAGACAAACAATCCTCTCATTTAAACTAAAAAGAAATATTTTTTTTTTGGTCAAATGCCACTAACATGAGAAATTAGTCTTTGACAAAAGTCTTCACTGCCACTTCACATTTGGAAGATACTGTTTCTGACAAAGCCAGTGGCAGACGTCCGTCTGGCAACAGAAGTCTGCCCATGGCAGCAACAACTTGAGGTACACCAACATCACTGTCCAGGTGAACTAAGCACATGGGTTGTTGGCAGTTACCACAGATAAGTTACAAAAGAGTTCACAGACTTCACAGAAGACACAGGATTTTAAAAGCATGTGGCACTCAGGCAAACATCTTTGATTCTTTAGGTATCAGATCAGGAATATTGATTCTTCCCAGTTACCTTTCCCTAAAAAATTTCCAGCTTTTGAAGTTATCATGACTAGTCTTGAGGTCTGATCAGTCAGAGTTACCAGACACTGCTGCTGTCCTAACTAAATTAAACTCCACTGGGTCCACCCTTCCAAAGCCTTGCTGGGTGCTTTTAAGCAGTGTTTCCCATGGTCATATGCATGAAGCTGTATGTTGGCACGATGGATAAGCATCTCCGTTTTAAAGACAGCCTCAAGCTTTTGCTTAAAGAGGCTAACACTGCCACTAACAACTAGGAAATCCTGGCAGATAGTCCACATGAATATCTCCTTCTATATTTGCACCATGTCAAGCACACTATCAGCACTGAATAAATAATAATCATAGAAACCTGGAGTCAGCCAGAAAATAGCTGTGAATGAGACATTCATATTTCAAAACTTGAAACTGCAAAATTATCTTGTTATGATTCTAGGAAAACTGTTCTTTTCCTTTTCACTGTTGTTTTCTTTTCCTAAAGGAGAAGAAATGCTACCCCAAAAAAAAGGTTCTTTGTCCTCTATTACAGAATTACACATCTGAAGTGTCCTTAATAGATAAAGGAGCTTCAAGGAGCATAACAAAGAACAGTCCTGATTTTAAATTGATAGAATCCATTTCTAACTGGGAAAAAAAAATTAGGAATGGAATGCAAATGTATTATATGGGAGAAAGAGGGAGAGCAGCTGAAAAAGGGTTTTACCCGATAATCTTGCTCTTGATAATGTCTGGACAAAGTCAACTTTTTTCTAAATATGATTGAAACTCCATGTTAAAAGAGATTTATATGAGTCATAAATCTTTGAAACACTGAGCAATATTCATAGGGAATTCAGTGTCCAGCTCTATAAAAATAATAATATTAAAGGGCAAATCCCTTTGGTAAAACAAGTTGAATTTGGTAACTTATTTAGTTCAGACACTTGACAAACATTTAGGGTTGCACTTTCTTCCCAAAAGAATCAATTATGTCACCTTTTCTGTTGAGGTGTAGGGCTCCTGTAGCATACTAAGGGTATTTCAAGACTGTGTTTTTATGGTTACAGATAAGAAGAAACAGATTCTTAAGGTACATTGAAATCTGCTTTTATAATTGCTGCCAGGGATACATGTACAAACATTTTTTTCATGTATTGGTCATATTTAATGGAAATATAAAAAGATGTGAGGAATGCCTCAGTATAATCAAATTGCAATTAAGTTAGTCCAGAAGTATTTGTCAAAAGATATAATGGCAAGGATTATAAAGGAGAAGACTAAACTGAAAACACAGAATGCCAAAAATCACCATCTGCTGATATGATGGAGTATCATGCTCAAAGCTGTTAAGGTGTTACTAGAGCTGTTGTATGTTACAACATTAAACAGTTAATTGGAGTTCATGGATTTTAAGTAAAAGGACTGGGGACTGTTTTTTACCATAGCAACCACAAAAAAGAAATCTCTTAAAGCATGTATGCAATGTGCACCAACAAAAAAGCAAAGAAAATAAATATATTTGGAATTCAGCATTTAAACTATAATTATTTGGAGGAATTCCTCTTTCCAAATTTACATTCAGAGTATCCTGGAGAGAATAAGACATTCATTCCAAAATTACCAAAAGTCTTTCCAAAGGGACAAGAAGATGTATTAAATTCTGTACCTTATCTCACTAACAACTGTTAAGATGACTCCTGCTGCTTAGGTAAACAGAGTAGGGAAGTGAATGGGTAGAAAAGAAAGGAAAACTTCTATCATCTCACTGATGTGTGGCCACTTGTGCTGCAGGCAGGGTGTGGGTATAAACGAATCAGTCAAGATCACATGTGTACCTATTGTAAACTGTTGTTTACCTTTTGCCACTCCAACCATTTCTGTTGTGTGCTGAGGTTAGCCTATATGTGCTCTTTTAGCATGAGAAGCAAGTTACGGTGACATTTCTGATTGTTTAATCCCAGGTCAGTTCAAATTAGAGAGAAGGACAGGAAAAAAAGGAAAGTAAAAGACAACAGTGACATCATCATCATCACCATTCCTTAAATATTAACACATGACATTTTGATACCAATGGAACTTATTATCCATGCTCCCTTTTGAAACAAATTGCTGATGAGTTCAACCATCTTTCCAGCGTAGTTCAGTTTTGATGGAATAGTTATTTTGATGTATGATTCTTCTGAAGCCTTTGCAAAGGCTGGATAGCTGTAGGGGCAGCAGATCAGAGAGGCAGCCCAGCAAATTACCTGAAGCAGTGATCTAAAAGGTGAGACTGGCAGGTGAAGAGCAAGAAGGAGCAAGAAAGATGGACGTCCTGCTGATTGTTTTACCCAGAGGATACACTGAGGGCAGCAGACAACAGGAAGAATTGTATTTCATCAGCCCCGAACTAACTAAAGATTTGAGTAAGGAAATGTTCCTAGAACATCTATTTTAACTGGTGAAAACAATTGCATCTGTGGTATCTGCCAACTCTCATAATTGTCTGCTGTTGTTTTAAACGTGTGTATGGGAAATTTTGCAAAATCTAGGACCAATAATCCCATGGCTGACACAGCATGCTCTTAGACTCTTACACCACAAATGCAGTGTGAGAACAGAACAGAACAGTTGGCTGCATTAAGATTCAGATTGACTGAGGGGATTCTGTAGGCTGATGTAAAAATTTCCACAGGCAAAAATATTAAACCCTGCATAAATGGAAGAATTCACCCACATGAGCACTTTCAGGACCTAGAGATGGCCTTCAGGTTTTCCCCCTGCAAACACAGAATACACATGTTCGTGGTTCCATGCACCCGTAAGTTCTCCAAACAAGACCATTTTCTAACCCCTCCAATGTAGACTCATCTCTCTATTTCAAGGAATTTGTACTGTACTGCTATTAAATGTTGTGTTTATCAAGGGACAGGTGTTAGGTCTTTTCACCACCTTAACTCACTGTTTCCATACAGCCTCTGACTTCATATCTGTATTTGTTTATAACAGCATGACATAAGTTCTGATCCATTGGTTAAGAACAACTTTAGAAATATTTAAAAGTGCCCAATTCTACTGTGACACAAACATAAATTCCATAAAATGCCACTGTTTATGCTACTAATACATTTGACTTGGCTGTACTGATTATGATCATTATGATGGTGGGTGAGGGCACAGAAAAAAGGCTCCACTATTCTTGTAAACGGAAGAGTAGACACCTCTTGCCAGCCAAAATATGTTTAGACAGATAATCTTCCTTGAGATTTTTTAGTCCGCTGTACATAAAGTATACTGATTTTGGTAGCTTTCCAAAAGATAAACTATACAGTCCACTACACATAAAGTACTCTGATTTTTTGTGGCTTTTTTTCACAGGCTACAATCGTAACGGTATTTTGAAGTCACTAATAGGTGCAATGGCCAGAGAAAAATAACATTCTTAGCACAGAAGGAAAACCAAGCACTGTCTTATCAGATTATTATAGTCCTTGAATGTAAATATGAATACAATTAAAAAAGTAATAGCTCAGATTTATTATATGCAGAATAAGACTCCAATTCCACACAAGGAGGAAGAGGAGTTTGTGTTTAGTAAATGGTTTGAATTTAAATATGTTTAATTGATCTATTATTATTGTATATTTTTCAGCAGAATTAAACATAGAGAAAATTCACAGATGCCCACTGTCTCGTAAAGGAAAAACATTTTTTTTTTATCTGTCGATTACAAGATTTGGAAAACAACAGACAGTTCTGGCTATAATCTTGCATCAAACAGGTATCTGAACTACAAAATACTCAAATGCTGATTTTATAATGATTTTTAGTGTGGTTTTTTTCTCCTAAACCAGTATTTCTCACTTTTCATTGGTCTTGCAACTTTTGCATATATCAAATGTCACATGCTGATTATCTACAAAACCAGACAATTCAACACACAGAGCTGCATCACTGGAGGTTATTAGCCAGTTAAAATATTTGATGGCCTTAGACATACAAAGATTTTCTTAATCTAAACCTGCAAAGTTGCAATCTTAGCTCCTAGGCATTTCAGAAGTGTGCACCCTTTACAGGCAACATGGGATATTTTTAATAAAGTCTCAACTTTTACTTTGTCTTCTTGACTAGCTATGTTTTTCCTTCTAACCCCAGAGAATCATTAGTACTTTGTGCTTATACTTTGTCTGCTTGAAGGAAATAGTGCCTTAGGAACACTCATCAAACTACAGGTTTCCAATAAATAGACTATCAAAGGACAACATATTTACATCATTAAGAGGAGGATTTAATTCAAAAATTCATTAGATCTGTGAGACTGTACCTGAGGCCTATCCAGATCTGTTCTTTGCAGCCATGTTGCCTTTGTAAAATGTCTGGTGAAGTCTGATGACAGAAGTGCAAGGTAGCCTGTGAGACGTTTTGAAGGATGGCAGTATCAAAACATCTGTGAAACAACCTCCTATTGCATGTAAGCCAATGCTTAAATATCAAGCAGATTTTTTACTTCAGGTGCCATTAACTGTCAGGCACGTCGCTCACTATACCCAAATTCCTGCTAAGGCCTTGGAGATCCATTTGGGCTGAGTACAGAATTCGCAGTGCTTATCAGAATATACTATCTTTGACTCTTCCAGGTTGGGATGGGGATCTTCTCAGGACAAAGCTCCTCACAAACTTAGCATGGCAATGTGAGGAGCTACAAGAGACTTCTCTGTACAATAGATGAGACACAATTGATTTCTGGCACTCCACTTCCAGCCTCAGCCAGAAATACAAGACGAACAGGCTTGCTTTCTTGTGTGATTTCAACATGTCTGCTTCCTGTACAAGCTGGAAAGAGGACATACCATAACAACTGTCAAAACATTTCAGGACCTCAAGCAATGTGTGATTGGAGCCAGCTTCTGGAAGCAGTGAGTGCTTGGGGAGCTGTGCAAGCGGGCTGAGCCCTCACTGTCTACTTGCCTCGCTATCCGGCTATCGACGGATTTAGGGCCCAAACGTGACCTCCACCAAAGGCATCACTGCGACCTCTTGTCTGGGCAGCCCCAAACTTCCAGAGCCAGGCTGAAGTAAAATTCAACTGTCTCCCAAATGCCAAGGGGCAGTCCACCCAGGCTGAAATCTTTATTTTGCTATTCTGGCAGCCCTTGGAGTGCCTCCCCTCAGCCTACTCACACACGCCGCTTGGCCCTGTCAGGAATGAGCCTCCATTTACAGTGGGAGTCAGTGAGCCCTTGGGACGGGGGAAGCCTGTGCGACAGCACTTACAGAAAATGGCGGGAGGGGAGGCAGGCCCCTGCGCTGAGGGAAAGGGGCCTCCAGCCAGGGCTGGGGGAAGGCTGGGAAGGACTGCTGGCTGCCCAGGGAGAGGCAGAGGAGAACTGGCTGCTGAAAGAAGAGGAGAAGGAAAGAGAGCTTTCCCCCAGACAGGTGAGGAAATGTTTAAAAAGGAGAAGAGGGCAACTCTAAATGGCTTTGTGAGGAGAGAGGCAGCCCACTGGTGGGAGGTGGAGACATGACTCCACTGAGGGAGGCAGGGGAGAGGAGAGGCTCCTAACTGCAAAGCAGGGGACAAAAAGCAAAGGAAGGCATATTAAAGACACGGTAGCGTTTGGTGAGGCAGCTGGGCCCAAGTGTGAGCATGGTGGGTGAGAGGCTGGGAGCAAAAAACAGGCCCCAAGATGGTGCTTCAGCAGAGAAACCCGATGGGAGATGAAAACCTACTCTGCAGTGTTAGGGTAAAAGTGACAGAAAGAAGCAAACAAAATTCAGAGAAGTGAAGCGTCTGGAATAAAGAGGGATACAAACAGGAGAAACATGGCATCTACACTGAGAGGCAACAGAAGCAAATTGACTGCGATGCAGTAAGGGAGATGCAGAAAGTTGCTGTTGTGTGCTGCCAACACACACAGACGTGGCTGGTGAATGGCAAGTTATAATATGCATTATTCAGCAGGGCAAACTTAATTTTTAATGAAAGAATATTTCTATGCCTACCTCATGAGAAATGTTTTAAGATCTTTGGGGAGCCGTATTTTGTGGTTTTTGTTATTCACACGGGCATTGTGAGAGACCAAAGCTTACGAAAGTAGCATGCTGTTTGAATGCAGACTTGATACTGAGGTGAGGGTAACTCCATCCCCCAGTGTTCTTTATCTCTAAATCTAAAGAACTTCGCCATATCTTTAAAAAATGCAGGGAATTCCTACAACTTTCTTCGTTTCTGTCCCAAGTGGACAGTTAAGAGCCTTCCTCTAGACTCTGGATATGGCCTTCAAAGATATTATTGTTGCTGTTATTTACCAAGAAACTGTTTCAAATAAAACAGATAAATATTTAGTAAGTAAAATACAAGTGATTCACTGCACCAGTTCTAGACATGCTTAATAATTTTAAGGAGCAGTAAGAAACATGCCCTGAGGATGTTTTAAAACAATTCCCCTGTTATCTTTCCTGAATACCTGTCAATACAGGGAAACTGAATTTTAGCCTGTCAAGCACTCTGACCTGTCATTCATGTCTCACATCTTCCCAAATAGCCATACTGTTAAGAATCTACCCCTCAGTGTTCTGCAGTGAATACACTCCCCCAACTTGGTCTAATCCTCAGCTCCTTGCCCTAAGTCCACCTGATGAAGTGTTACACCAGGGACCTTGGGTAGTGTGTTTTAAGAAGTTCCAAGTTTGAGATCCATGTTTCATAAGGGTTCATACTATAGCGCTGAGACTGGATATTCAAGTGTTTGGTGGAAGTCAGGACATGGGGAATGTTCTCGAGGGAGAGAAAGTATTGGAAAGGAAGATGGGTCTGAAATGAACTCTCAGCCACTCCTAGATGAAACCTGAAACTGTTGCATAAAATAATGAAACTGCTTTGTTTCTTACAAGCTATTAGTAAGTCCTCACATCCAGTGAAGATGCATGTCTGCACTGTACAAAGCAGTCCTATAATACATTGATACTTGGCGTTACTAGCTTTGGTATCATAAACACTCCAGCTATGGTAATACAGTACATAAGATAAATTATCCTCTTGAAAAGCAGGATAAATTATCTGCAGTACAGTGCTATGTTAATGCATTTAGACTACAACCAATACTTGAGCAAAATTGTTTAGAACAAGCTTTTAGACACTGGAATCAAAGGATGTGCAATTTATTTTTTCACAGTGCTTGCATAACTGTCTTGGGTTTGAAATGTGTAGTAACTGTTGATTTTCACCTCTAGTTCACGGCCTTTTTTTGGTAGCATTTTTACTTGAAACTTTCCAGAGTTTACTGTAATACGTTATCTTATTGTGCATTTTCTGTTCATAGATCTGTGCAATATACCGTTTAGTTATACTTTAGATTTCCCTTTTCATCTGATTAGTGCTGCTGTAGTGTTTGGAGCATTGTTTTGTTTTGTGTGAAGCAATTTGCAACACTTGTTTGAGAAATATGTTTTTGTTAGGATACAAGAGTATCTCACTTAGAATTTCTTTTTCAGTTCTCCATTTTTCTAACTGTTTCTGTTTTGAGTGCTGGCTTCTTTGGCTAAGATGGAACCAAAAGCTTAATTTAGATTTTTTTTCTTGTGCTGCTTCAGAGGACATTAAAATAGATTTCTCTACTATGAGTGTCTATTTAATACAGTTTTCTAGCTCAAGATTTCTAGGATGGCATCCACATGGTGTTTGAGACACCTTCTGAAAATACGAAGAGCTTAGAAATAGTACAGAGACTGAACTTCTGGCTAGAGTGGCTCTGGGGAGCCTGGCTCATAGTGGCTTTTACATTTGGCTTGTTAAGTGCTGAGCTGACTTGTTTTAATGGCCATCCTGTACGCATCTTTTTTGCAGAAACCTAGATAGGGGGAAGAGGGTTAACTATCTGGTTTGTTTAATGAATTTAGCTGTTGACAACGATCACATAGCAGACAAGAATGCTACACCACATTATTATTTTTTTTTTAAATCAGTTTTGCCAGAGAAAGGCAAGACTATCTATCTGGTGGGTTTTGCACCTTCCCGATATAAATGCCTCTGGCATCTTTTCCTCTGAAGTGCTGTTGTAGTATTAAATAGTAACTTGATTTATCCACTGTGGAAAGAGAGAGTACAGATAGTTAATCTACAGGCTAAAATTAGCAAGAGTGTAAAAATCCACTATAAAAATAATTTGCACACAAGTCAACATATAAATTAGTTTTACACTCCTCAAAATCCTGGAGGAGGTTTGATGCTTTTGTAGTTGTGTTACCAACAGCCAGCTAGTTTGCTGGTGATTTTCACATGCAAACTCCATTGGTGACTATCTTTAAGAAAGTCTTGTGATTCATCTACGGTTCCATTCCCACCAAACTAGATACCTGGGTTCATAAAACTGTCTGCTAGGTAATAATTTCTACTATGTAAGTTAAAACCACTATTGTGGTAAATCCATTGCAAAATAGGATCCTGAGAAGTACTAATGAATCTCTTGCCAAACTGCTTAAACAATAATGACTTTGTCACAAAAATATCATATGTTTATAATCTTGTTATAATAGTGAAGCCTTATACAGCTGGGGTTTTTTAATACTTTTGTAGCCCATTAAAAGCCATCTGGTGCACGTACTGCCAGGTGTACATGATTTAAAGCAGAGGGTCACAAATTTTTGTTGTTGTTATTGTGACTACACATGCATCTTCAGCAAAGTCATGTTTTCTCAGCATATGACAGCGGAGTTGATATGGAATCATGTCATTATTTCTACATGGTGACTACATACAATGTTCCTGATAGCCACATGTGAGAACTGCTAGTTTAGTTTGTTATCTTTTAACATTTAGATCCTGAAAATCATATAAAAGTTGGATGAATCTCCACATAAGCCAGAGACTGATACACAGGTTTGGACCTCTTCTAAATGTCGTAACTTTTCCTGTGCTTTTATAAAGCCCAACTCTTTAACTATAATCCTAGTAAGTAGATATAGGACCATATGATTTTTATCTCCTGGTTACTTGGTGGAAAACTTGCATTTGGAAATCATCTTATTAAAAGACCTGTGATATATGGATTAAAAAGATTAGAGTTCAGGTTTCATCTGTATTTTCCTGCTTATTAATTAAAGGTCTTAATTTGCTTATAGTTTACTTTTTTAATTCCATGTTATGATTGGACCACTGTAGTATTTAGAAGCTGCAACTAAGATCAAGGCTGCATTATATTGAATTCTGAAAAAACACATGGTAACAGGAAGCCTCTAGTTGGCAGTTGAAATAAAACAAGATCCATAGGGACTGGGGAGGGAAAGAAGTACCTTTTCTGACTGACTTAATTATTTTTCTATAGCAAAGTGACTTGTTCAAGGTCATAGAAGAATTAAATTTTTGTATTGGTGAGCAGGTGCAAAAGAAACAGAGAATGTTTAATCTGCACTTTCATGTGCAGTTCTTTTGCTCATTTCCTATGGAAGTAATTCTTCTATGATCATGTTTGTGCCTTTCCCTCCCTTTTTTCCTCTCCACCCATAACTTTCAGATCCATTGATTAATAAAAACAAATTTGAAAGAGGAGCAAAAGTCTTAAATAGAACTGTCTTCCTACAAACTTTGTGAAAGCAGATGCCAGGAAAAAGGAAGAAGAAACCATCTGAATGCCCTTGCTATGGTAAAGCTGCAGCCTGAGTTCACAATCACAACAGAGAACTACGGATATTCCCAGCCATGGGAAAAAGTTCTATAATGTCAGATCAGCTCTCTTTGTATTTTGCTACAGGGCTGTAGAGCATAACACAGTTGTCCATGCTCCGTACACTAGTTTGATTTGGTTCCAGTCCGGAGTGAAATAAGTAGTGCTCTTGGGGAAAAGCCCTAGCGCAGAATGGAGGCTACTTTTGTGCAGCTTCAGGACTTGCACCCTACAAACCAATGGACACGAACTGATCTATAGTTTCCTCAGGGATGGGGTTCATTCCTTGGTACAGATAGAGGTAGCATAGACATAATCAGAGCAGAACTTGCACTTTTGAAACAAAAGATGCTGATCGTTAGGAAGTTGGGCAAATCTGTTCTGAAGACTGTGGAACCATTTGTTTAATGATAATGTTGTTCTTGAATACATATGGCTGGGAGGAGGAAGAATTCCTTTGGGAGGGCTTTGGAAACCTTTCTCTTGAACTGTAAGTCACTGGATTGTTTCTTTTTAGGAAGGAATTGGTACATCTTGCATCTTTGATTTAATGCTAATTTTCCTTCATATGGTCTGTTTCTGTTAGAGCCTAGACTGTAGTTCTGCAGTGTGTCATGGTAAGCAGCATGTAGATTAGTGCCATGTGTTAAAGTTGGAAAGTTTCTTCACTTTTTTTGCTTGGTTTGTGGCTGCTTGTATTAAATAGTTTCCCCCTCCCCCTCCTGTTTTTTCTCAGTTGTGTGGTTAGGAATTGCTTTATTGCTTGTGTATCCTGTGGCAGTGTTTAATATTAGATGCTTGGCCATACGTACTTCCCTGAAATCTTACGTTGGTTTTCATTGATGGGGATTTCCTGGGTGCTCACATGACTTGCTTTTGTACCTTCTCTCCAGATACATGTCTTGGGTAATCACAGAAGTGTTATGACATAAGCTGTGCAGTGTAACTTCTTTAATTATGAGACTGTTTGTCCGCTGTAAAGACTTTTGTTCAACTATCCTGCAGTGAATTTGAGCACAAGTGCCAAACATGGTTGACTATTAAGTTCATGTCATTTATCATTCCTTCTAAGGAATTCCATCTTGCTATTCCTAACCACAGAGTTTTATGTGTAGTGAGCAAAGTTTTCATCCTCAACATAAGCACTTTATGTCTATTCTTTATTTTTTCTTCCTCACTGATGATTATGTCTCCTTGTAATTAAAAACATCAATCATATCCATTCCCAGCTGAATTTTGCTAGACTAAGTCAAGCTCTTCTCATATGATAGACTCTTAATTCCTTTGATCATTCTGATAACCCTTTCCACACTTTTTTGTAGGAAGATTAATTTAAACTGGTGGCTAGAACTGTACTTAATATTCCAGGATAGGTCTTGCCTGGGCTGCATATTATACCATGACTAACCTTTCTGCTTCTGGAAATTCCCTGTGTAATGTATCTAAGGTCACGCATCTTACGGCTGCTTCACACTGGTTGCTAATAAGCCTGCTGCCATTGACTGGTTCTCTTTTCAGGCATACTTTGGTGAGCTTTCTGCCTCTCTCTTTTAATTGCGCTCCTGTAGTTTCTTGTAGCTAATGTTACACAACTGGAGACACTCTGGCCAGGCCATAGGGTATGACAGCTTTTAGGCTTGCCTCTGGGTATTACAGATAGGACTTGTATATTCCAGCTACTTTTTGAAAGAGGTGGAGTGTGAATGCTGTCTGTATTTAATACTGCATCCGTTGACAGGATATATAAAGCAAAGGGTTTGTCCTTTGCCCCAGATGTTTATCCATTTTAGCACTGCAAAGAGCCCAGTTCTAATGAAACTGTAAGAAATTTACTTAAATTGATTGTAGACTGTACTACCACGTACCTTTCTGCAGGCAGCAGTGCTGACTTCAGCAACTCCTGTCCTGCCCTTCTGACCACTGCTCCAACCCTTGAGGGAGCCCTAAATGCTGTTCTTTTTTCCTGAGTCTAGATTAATTCCATGCTCTGCTTCAGTGTTGTCCCACCACGGTTTGAACCAGCAAAAAGTGAATGGTGACAAAGGGCCTTAAATGAGAGGCTGGGAAGAGAGGTAGGACGGGGAAGGGACCACATACAGTCCACACCACCACTCTGAGAAGTGTCTGTTGAACCACAAACTTCAATATCAGTACTCCTGCTGGGGCTGTACAGCTGTCTGAAAGATGCTGCATGTGGAGTCAGTGAGGCTGCTTAAATGAAACCAGGTCCTTCACCAGTGAGTGGTGTTTATGTTTGGCTTGATAGGTGTGAGCTGGAGCAATGTGCTTATGCCCTAACTCCTTAGCCAAATTAGGTATATCGAGTACAGAAATCATCACGGTAGTGTTATCTTCTATTCTTATCTCAATACATAAGCCAGAAATGACACGGTCCTAAAATTACATTAGAAGCATGTACATCCCATAGGTTATGTATTGCGAGATGGAAACCTTGGCATTATTGGAGAGGCGCGGGACCTGTGAGTTCAGAGCTGCTGTACTGCAGCCTAAAACATCAAAACAAGAGAAAACCCATTTGCAAACAGACGCAGCCCGTACTCACACACAGATTAGGTAGTATTTGGACAACAAAATGGCTGTGGTTGTGGTTATAGGTGATCCACAGGAGCGCAGCTGGAAGGGGTCGGGAGGAGGGGGAGCCCCTCCACCGCAGTCCGGGCCCGTTTCCGGGCCGCGGGGGCCGTGCCGCAATTACCGAAAGCGCGTCCCAGGGACTTA
Organism: Falco peregrinus; assembly: GCF_023634155.1. NCBI lineage: Eukaryota > Metazoa > Chordata > Aves > Falconiformes > Falconidae > Falco > Falco peregrinus. The sequence continues at coordinate 16,513,088 of NC_073726.1, forward strand.
CTGCGGGGCGCTGCGAGACGCGGGGCACACAACCCCCGGGCGCGCAACCCAGCGGCTGCCTTCCCGGCGAGGCTCTTCGGCCGCCGGCACCGCTCCGCTCCGCTCCACGGGGCGGCGGCGGCGGCTCCGCCGGGCCCGGCCGGGCCGGGCTGGGCCGCGCCAGGCCGGGCCGGGCGGCGACAATGCGCGGGGCCGCGGAGCGCGGCGCGCAGCCGGCGCGGGGCCGGCGCCCCCCTCGGGGCGGGCGGCAGGCCCGGCTGCCGGCGGCGTCGCGGGGCGCGGCGCGCAGGCGCGGGGGGCGCGGGCATGCGCGCTGGGCGGCGGGGAGCCCGATCTGATAGGGAGCAGGGGCTGACACTACCCCCGTGTGGGCGGCGGAACGTCCCGAGGATGACGTGCGGCGTTCTCGAATCCCGTGTCTCGCTCGCTCGCTCGCCGCCGCCGCCGCCGAAGGAAACGGGAAAAGCAACAAGGAGGCAGGAGCAGGCGCGGCGCCATGGCGGCCCTGGAGCGGCCCGTGCCCAGTCCCGAGGCGTTCCTGGGCCAGCCCTGGGCCGCCTGGGTGCGGGAGGCCGCCCCCCCGCACGCGCACGGCGCCGCCCCCCCGCACAGTAAGGGCAGGGACCGGCCCGCGGCTCGGCACGCCGCTCCCCTCCCCCGGAGCGCACGCACGGCGGCGGGGCCAGGGGCCGGGGGCCCGGCCGGGCCGCCCCCCCCTCCCCCCCTCCCCGGGGCCGCGCCGCGCGGCGGGAGGTGCCGCCCCCCCGGGCGCTCAGCTGACGCGCCGAGCCCCCGGTGCCATGTGTGCGGGAGGCGCTGGCGCACGCCGTGCTGTGCCGTGCCGCTGCCCCGCGGCGCGGGCTCCGCCGCTGGGCCGGCGCCGCGGTGGGGGAAGGGGGCGAGGGGGAGGATGCGCGGAGGGGCCGGAGGATGCTGCGGGGGGGGCCGGAGGGTGCTGCCGCGGGGGGCCCGGCGGTTCCGCTCCCTGGCAGATGCTCCGACCATTGTGCTTTTGCTGTTGCAAATAGAAACACTGCTCACCTCCTCACCTCTCCTCCTCCCCCCGCCAAACAATAAATGCACACCTCTGGGCCCTCGGCGCTTCCTGACTCTGCTTCTCTTCTGCAGGTGTAGATCTAGAAGAGACTGGAAAGGAGGGTGGAAAAAGCAGGGAGGTTATGAGGCTTAATAAAGAAGGTAAGTGGATAGTGCTGGCACACCTCTCTACCTGTCTGTCTCTTGGTGGCTGTGGATGACTGTGGTTTGGCCTTGACAGGGTAGCCTAATAGCCTATGGATCTCTGCCGTGAAGAATGTTTCAGGGTTGGATACACACAGATGACTGTCACTGTGTCAACTTCTTTTGAAGTATGGGTATAACAGGTGTATGCGTGCGACTGACAGACGTGGTAAAAGATAAGGCAATTTTAAGTCAAAAGACAACTACACATCAGTGGCCATATTGGATTTTTTTTGAGAAACCTGCCCCTTGGTGCAATGTTTCACATGCTTCTGTGTGAAGATAAGCATATAAACCTGTGCATCAACTTTAAATGTTTTATTATCGTTAGTGACTAGAGTGAAAAACATTTTCATTCACGGAGAGAAGCGGTCTGTTGCGATCTTTGAGTTCATTCAGTTTAGCTCAAGTCGCATTTTGTTCTTTCATTCTCACTGCTGAGTGTGACTTACAGTCAACTGAGTGAGTAACGTCTAATATTATCTTACGTTAGGCCAAGCCATGCATATTGTGCAAAACCAAATATAATAGGTCATTTGGGCCACAAGGTTTTCTTGTACCATAAGTATGAACAGGCAAATTCCACGCTAATGGTATTTGCTCACATGCCATACCTGACACAGTTCTGTCAGTTGCAAAAGGAGAAACTTCAGTGTTGAGCTTAGGCACATCTAATTTACACATTTTGTTTATTTTGTGCATGGCGACATCATGCTGGGGTAACACCTGATGCAACTAGTGAAATGGTTTGGGATATATATTTTTCTGTAGCTTTCTGTTTGTTTCCGGTTTGTTAAGAAAGCAGTATACATTACAGCCTTTCTGTAATGAGAAATATTTCTTGTGAAGTCGGTTTAACAGTCCCATCAGAGTGAAACTTCGGTGTGACTTACTCATGCTGAGAAAAAAACCACTATTACCTGTAATGTCATAATATATATTCTGAAATGATGTTAAGTTTCTCGTTATATTATAGTTGTCGTTACACGTGCGTTCAATTTTGAGCATCTTGGCAGCTTAAATGAATTGTATGTTTTCTAAACAAGCTCTTGAAAAAAGAATGAATTAATCAGTAACGTAGATTTGTGTGGTAAACTATAAAATTGCACAGAGTACACATTAAATAAAATTATTTAAAATATCCTAAAACCTCCCTTTTGAAAGACCTTTATAGAGATGCCAAGCTTGATTGTATTCCTGTCTTCATTCTTACATGCCTGAACCTATCTTATTTTGCCAGCCCCAAAATAAGTGAGAGGCAGAACTGGGGTTTTCATGTAGTATATTTATAGGTAAAAGATTCAAGGCTCAAAGAACTTGTACGTCTTATCAGTAATGTTGAATGTACATTTGTTTCTGAATTAATCGGAACAAAAATCTTGCTACTAGAGCTTGGCCTTAATAAGGAGCTTAATTTGTTGAGGTAAAATACTTTGCACCTAGAAGTTCTTGAACACTAATTCCTACTATAAGCTTACTTGAGATATAAAGATTGAAGCACATCCCTGCTCCTTAGTCATAGATAATATGCAGATTGTTTCCTAGAAAGATTCGGTTTAGATTATCAGCTCTAATCTCTCATTGTTTGTTTTTTGGGGGGGTTAGAGACTCTGTCAAAGGAGCTCTATTTAAACTCGCTGTCCAGAAAAATTATTTCCAAACAAAGTGTGATGTCATTGCTGACAGTGACAGGTGTGAAGCACTCTACTAGCTTTTATAGTACTTATGTTGTAATATGGTTTAAAAAGCCCAAATTGACTGTTAGATTTAGAAAATAAAAAGCTTTAGGAATTTTATTGCTTCTGAGTAGTAACTTGCTTTGGATCACTTAGAAAGAACTTTCACAGTTTGAATAAATTAGTACGTGTTGAAATATTTCTACTGTATTCACTTCAGCAGTCTGTTAATAGAGGTGTTTTCACTGCACCCATCTGTGTGTCTGAACACCCACTGTAAATCTTCCTTGAGCCTCACTGTCCTTATTAATAAAGGTGGAGAAAAATTTGAATAGTTAGATTGGTTTGCAGAAAATATTGCTCACGTACTTGTGGAAATGCTTGTGCGCTTATTCTGATCTTGTACGCATCTGTCATGTGACATGTTGGCATTTTTGCCTGCTTTGGTCATAGACAAGGGTTGTGGCCATGGTAGGTCTTAATACCAGACCCAACGCATTTTATTTTGCAATCTTATCTGAATTGCACCACCACTTCTTATGACGTTTGTGGTGCCAGAAGATTGTAAGCCGTGTTTTAGAAAAATAAGACTTTACTTGTATAAGGTAACAGGAGGATGACAGATGGACAGGACTTTTAAGTATCAAAAACTACTGTCCTGATTCATAAAGACAGTGTAAAATGTGATCTCACTGCATTTACTTCTTGTAATATTTGTCTGCTTAATAATGTCAACTTCAGTTGATAACAACCAGATTTACATGGCTGTTCCCTTGAAAGCAGTTAAGCAAGGAACCTTTTTAGACTAGTGAAACTGTGTGTGGAGAACCTGGTTGAGGGAGGGGCTGGGAAGATGGTGGTCTCCTCTGGACCATGATAAGGTGTTCCACTTCACTTTTGTAGAAGAAAATTATATCAGATGTCAAAAAGTGCTTCCAGCTAGCTTCATCCTTGCGTTGCTGCCTCCTTTCTAGGTGTGCCCGATATGTGTTTAGAGTGGTGGGCTGCTCTTCCGCCTCCTGTTGACCCAGGCAGGGACCCAGGAGGCAGCGTTCCCCTGTGGTAGTGGGGAGAAGCACTGCCAAACCTCTGCCTGCCAAAGTGGTTGGTACTTCTTAGTGCATGTCTGAGCAAAGGGGTCGCAGTCTGGCTATGCTGTTCATTTCTGCAATGCAAGAGATGCACTGAGGCCATGTGCCCCATCTTTAGGGCAGAAATAAAGATGTAGAAATACTGCTTGCTGCTTTCCTTTATTCTACAGCGTATATGTAGGCAGCACAGAGGGAGAGAAATTTCCTGAACGTTTGTTCAGTTTTGTAGACAGAATTGCTTTTTGCATGCTAATACTTACTTTATGTTTTCCTTTAGCAAATGCAGTATGGCCGTGGTTGACTTCTACTGGCATGTAGATTTGTGGAGAAGGGATTAGAAAGTTGCAAGTGTTCACAGAAAATGAAAAATTTTATGCATAAGTGTTTGTGCCAGGAAAAAAAAAATATCTGCTTATCTAATCAGGAAACAGAAACAGTATTGTGTAACTTATCTGACAAATCACTACCAACCAACTGGCTTAGCTAAAAGAGGGGTTATCAGAATTAGAACAGCATTTAGAATTTATATTGAATTTTAAAAAGTTGAATGGCATATTTGAAGAATTGAAGATTTTCTTGTAGATAGCATGCATACTACAAGGAGTCTATATTTATTTGACAGTTTATGTCCTCTAAAAAGTCACAGTAACTGTATGCCTGAGATAGATCCGTCATAACCTGTAACTGATTTTAGATTGATTTTTGGAGGCATGTGTTTTACTTTATACAATACTTAAGAAAGTAATAGAATAATGAGATTTTTTGGTTTTATGTGCAGATCTCTTATTAATAATCGGTTAGTAAATGTCCAAGCATTAAGTGATTATTTCTAGGTAGGCAGAGGCTGTAAAGAAGCAAAAGATACCCTGTGTTATCTTCATCAACTACAGCAGGGTTAAATATGACCTATGGGATTCAGATCTATATTTGAGTATTTGGTGTTGTACTCAACTTCAGTTTCACAGTTCAGTGGGTTTGTATTATTAAGGTTTCAATCTGATGTGTGTGTTTTGTCGTAGATAATCTTCTCACTAACTGTACTGATTCGTTATTGTTTAACGTTAAGGATGTATGTGAAAAATTCTATTTTCTTTTTCTCATGTTGTGTTAAAATTAAGAGATTATCTATCATAATTGCGCAGCCCCAAACTTGACCATTTTGCTTGATGATTACACATGCAAATCACATGTTTTAAATCTCTTGGATAGTTGTTTACAATATATTTTTCCTATTTTGACTTCCCACATAAATATCTGATGGAAAGCTTTTTGGTAAATTCTTTGGCAACATCAGAACAAAATTAAAGGGATACTGATTAGTTTTGCTTTCAGTGTTTTTTTTTATTCTTCAGAAAAATATCTTGAAGATTTTATCATTCTTTGTGGAAAAATAAGTTAAGGAGGTTGGGCGATGGTAGGGAACACTTCTATAGGAAAGAAAGGATGTAGCATACAGTATTCTACTTTTTGAAAGGCAAGAGGAAGAGAGCTAAAATTATTTATGAGATTGTGAAAGAAGAAAAGACGAGATAAAACCAGCTGGTTAATGTAAGCATGGGGATTCGAGTTGATCTTTTCTTTCAACTTTTTTGTTTTGTTCTGTTCACTAGTGGTTTGCCAACAGTGCTGTTTGTCTCCTTTAAAAACATACCAAACAAAGGCTTAAGAATAAAATATTCTTGGTTTTCTTAGCAAACTTCATCTTTCACCTTTTTGTGGTGGTAGGGGATGCTGGAAAGGGTTGAGAGGGAAGAGAAATTATAATAATGTTTTAAACACATACCCCAAAAGAAAGAGGTGAGGTTATTGAATTAGACCACCTTAGTTAGTGATTTGGAGTTGGTTTTGGTTTTGCAGTGAGCAAAAGAGAGGGGTGAATGTTGTATAATTTTTTCTCTTCACTGTAAGCTAATAATGTGTTCCATAGATACTGGTTCTTAAAACAGATGTCGTATTCAGGTGGACCTTGATGAGTGAAAGAACTGAGAATTATCAGGGTACAAAATTGTGGCTGTTGTCAAGAGAAACTTTTTCTTACCATTCTTGTCTCTCTGCTGGGAACAAGAATAGTGAGCAAAGGTCCCCAGGTGGGGTTTCTTTAGGATGAGAAATGAGAGTGGGATTCAACTCTGGTGTTCATTCTGGTATTTAAATGCCTGATCAGCTCACACATGATATCTGATGCCAAATATTTTTATTTTTTTTCCCCCATGGACAGCTTCTGCAAGGGGGTGGCGTGGCTTCTGGTTGTGGCTGTCACCTCATTTAATGTGTCTTAAGGAATGGTGACAGAGGAAGAATGAAACATTATGTATGTTAGCGCCCAGAAATTTAGTCAGAATTGTAGTTTATCCTCATAGTTATTTTCTGAAACCTGTCCTTTAGTTCATCAACCCACACACTGGATGAAAAGAGTGGAGTAATGATAAGGCTTTCTGATCAGGCATTCTGTGTTTTGAATCAGGATTTTGGTTTTTTTAATATGTATCTAAAACTGTTGTTCTATAAATTACTTCTTTAAAAATTCTGGTTTTGTTATGTGGCACATACTTTGATGGAGTTCAGGTGATGTTTCTCTCAGCATGTCTGCAACAGTTACTCTGAAGAGGTTAGATCTCCTGTAGGCTAAGGTACCTCTTTTGATCATTGATGAGGAATCTGTGTATGACTTTTTGTCAGCTGATAGCACTGTCACTAAGGATCTGTCTTTGACATTCTTTCTACTTGTAAATTATAAGCAGACTTGAGAAAGAGGGAAGTGATGTGTTTACTGGAGTGTACCCCAAGCCCTTCTGTCACCATGGAAAGTGAAATGACTCCTTGTGTGTGTTTCCTTGTTGATCTGCCTCTGTATGTGGTTAATAGTTTATAGATGAAATATATGTTTCCACATATAAACAAAGATGACTCCAAGACTTGAACCATTTCCGCTGTGAAAGGAGTAATTTCCTGGAAATGGCCTTTTCTAGCTAATTAAAAATTAGGACATTATCAGGTTCTGTTTTGCCTTTAGGGCAAAAAATGTTAGCCATTTGAGCAAGGCTGAGGTGTATGAGATGGAAGCAGTGGAAAATCCTGTAGAAAACATTTTTCAAGTCACATTTTATGTTCTGTACACAGAAAGCATAAGTTTCTGGTAGTCCCAATGAAAGTTCAGATTTACAACACTGCATGCATTACTGAGAAAGATCACCTTTAGTAAAAATAGTGTATTGGTATGAGTACTTCTTAGAGAGTTAACTCCACCATAAGGTTATATGAGTGCCACGATAACTTGTTAGGAGTAATTTTGGAATAACTAGCAAGAAAGATTTTCAGTTTATGTGGCGTGGGTTAAGTTACTGCATCTTTCTGTCTTCCAAGTTCAACTTAGTGCAGAAGTTCTCCAGCTTGTCCTTGAAAAAGCTGATTCAGGAGTTAATGGTGCAGAATGCCAGGTGAAGCCGGTGTCTCTAGGTAATTTATATGCCAAAAAACCTCTGGCAAATGCTGTCATGACACAGTAATGGGGCTTGACAGAGGTCTTTCAGCAAGTTTATAGCAAGAAGTCTTTGATGGTTCTCTTGCTGGATGAGAAAGAGATGCTATGGGGGTAAAATTTTTTATTTATTTTTTTTATTTATACCATTTTTTTATTGTAGTCCTGTGCAACTGTCTAAGCAAACTCAAAATGGAGATGGAATCCAGCACAGTTACTTAGGACTGATAGGGGGCAATGGAAAAACACCTATTGCATACATCATTTCTCACTTTCTCTTTTTTGTGTCACTTTCTATGGTTGAATGTTGATGATTTTAAGGGATTGGTGTTATCATATCTTTTTGTATGGCATATTAAAAGCTATGCTTGAAAGCCACTGATGTTGCTAGAAAAGTGAGCTTTCTGATTACTCTTGGTCTTGCACTCAACAGAACTAGTGATGCCTTCCTTCTGAAATGTTGTGTATGTTATTCAGCAATTTCCTTTCAGATTTAACTAAGCTGTATTAATAACACAGCCCTTAAGCCTGAAACATCTTCCTATTTATCTGCCTTCTTGACAGCAGTTAGAATTTAGAATTGTTTGCTCTTCCTGCTTTTTGGTTTCAGCATGCAGGTATTTATAAAATGTGTAGTGTTTAGCAAAAAAGTGGAATTTTCCCAGATCAGAAAGAGCATCAGCCAGAAGCAGCAAAGAGCTTGAAGACAAAAGTTTTAGTATCTGCACAACTGTTGTTACCAGTGTACGTCTAGTGCAGTTTCACTTAATCCTCAGGCCTCTCCTGAATAATCTGTAAAACGGAAGCAGTTGTATTGTGACAGAGCTGTGCACAGTACACAAGGGGTTTAGGCTTGCTTCCCTTTCCGCTCCCTTGGAGCAGGTGTTCAGCAGAAGAGACAGAAGGGTGACTGATGAGTAACATCAAGACCTAAGAATGACTGGCAAAGGGCAAGAGTTCATGGGGTTTGATTCTCTGTGGTGATCATTGCTGTGCTCTTTGTTTTGTTTTGTTTATAATTTTTTCTAATATACAGTGTTTGATTTTTTTTTTTTCCTTTCCAGCCATTCTTTCTCTTCCTTTTCCTACTGCAGGGGCTAGACGTAGCAGGCAGGCAGAGACTGGGAAACTGCAGTTATATTTGTATTGAACATTAATAACATCGTATAAGTAATAGTTGTTGACAAGTTTGTTGGGTCAAAAGTGTCTTCTCTAGCAAGACACAGCAGGATGGGACTGGATCTCTCTAGTGGCAGAATAAGGTGACTTCAGCTTGTCGTTGTTCTGAGCTGAAATGGTCAGAATGGAAGCAGAGATTTACAGAAGTGTAATTCATCATGTGTGTTCATCTTTGAATCTCTGATAGGTATTCTGTCCTCAAGTGGCCTTTAGGCTGGCCCCATGTGATTGTCCAGATTAGATAGATTATCAGATGATAGTTAGCCTATTCAGTTATTTTTTAAGATGCTCTTAGTTATGTCTCATGCAGACAGGATGTCACTGATGATTTAAATCTGAAAAGTTTGTTGGACCCACACCACCACAACAACCACTGACAGAGCAAAAACCTTGTTTGCTTGGGGCTGATAATGGGAGACATTCAGAGGACAATGATCTGGGTGAATATAGGTAATTTTATCTGTTACTGCCATGATTAGGGAGGCAGTATTATTATTTGCATGATCCTAATGCCTAGCAGCCCCATCAGAGACTAAATACTACCAAGCAGAGTACCAGTGCAGAGAGGTTGTGTTGTGAAATTATTGTGCTGCAGAGAACTAGTTTTTTAATATGTGACGAAGCAGGAGTTTTAATGTTGACACACAGAAGCACTTAGTTGCTCAACATGACAGGTGGTAGACTCTAGCCTAAACTGTGGCTTTCTTAGAACTGTGGCAAGGAAAGATTTAAGGTGATGTTCGAAGGGCAGTGAAGTAGTTTTGCAAGAGCTTGGAAGGTATACTTACTCGTGTCCAAGTTGGCCTGAATGAGGACACAGACTGGTTGGTAAAAGCTTAGTAAATGGATACTGAATCACGAGCCAACTAGAAATGTGAGCAAATATTGTGATAGCAAGTAGGATGTGGACAGTATAGTGTAGGTAAGATAGAGGAGCCTGGAAAGCAAACACGAGTAGTTTCCAGTGTTTAGAGTTGGAACGGAGGATTAGGATTGTGCAGAGAGAGTAATGGTAGATTGATATGACAGTATAGAAGAAAGAACTTCTGGAGCAGTGTGAACGACAAGGATAATGTTTGTCAAGATGAACAAGAAGAGAATTTTAGTAACTAATGTGAGGTGAAGGCCCAGACAAACCTTTAGCTCTGAAGGTGTTTAGAGAAGACTTTGTCCTACAGATCCAAGACAAGAAGAATTACTTAGATATAGATGTAGCCTGAATGAACAGATCAAGAGATGACATAGTATTTCTTATCTGAATGATGGGCAAGGTGATAATGCTGTCCACAATGATCAAGAGAGGAGGTGGAGAGAAGAGGGTGGGAGAGGAGACATCTAAGTTCTGTTCTAGCAGTATTGAGCTGAAGCTGACAGTTACTCAGTGAAAAGAGGTGTCAAAAAGACAGACTGAGATTTTTCTGTTTAGTCATAAATCTACTCTATTTGAGATCTGCCTCCTTAGGAGCTGAGTTTGTGTATGAAATTCCCAGACATAAGGGAAGGGGCAAAAGATGTAGCTCAGTGGAGCCCTTCTAGAAGACAAAGGAGGATAAGGAGCCTCCCGGTAACCTGTGAGGGAGTTGATACAGGGAGGAAGGGAAACAGGAGAGGGTAGAGTCGTGGAAGTGAGAAAAGAATCAGCGCTTCAAAAGGAGAAATGCATTTAATTTTTATGAAGAATGCACAAGGATTATGTGTGATGGAAATTATTAAGCTATTTTGATGTTGCAATAGTGAAAGACTTTAGACATTTTAGTGAAAATAGTTTCAGTGTAGTGCAGGGGACAGCTGAAGGGAATTCAGACTAAAGTTAGAGGCAAATTAAAAGTGTAATTTGTTATAAAATAGTTCATAATGTGTTTAAAGGTGAAAGAAGGATAGAAAAAGAAACAGTGTAGTTAGAGAAGCTAGGGGTCAGAAGTAGATTTCCAAATATATGAAAGACTGATTGGCTGTCCCATTGCTCCATCAGAGCAAGAGGGGAAAAGGAGAAGTGAGGTATGGGGTGATGTGAGTGAGGCAAGTGGAAAGTGGGATAGATGTGTTTCATATCTATGGTGCGAGGAAGAAGGGAGAGCTCTAAGGGGGAGAAAGAGAGTGGGAAGAGAGAAGGTGAAATTATTATTATGTTTCCTGGCTTTCTCTTGCAATAAATATTTGCATTCTATTGTGGAGAAAGAAATGGATACAAGAGAAAAGGTTTGAGGAGTGAGTCAAAAGTAGGAGGAAAAAAGGCTGAAATAGCAGGTGTGGGTTCAGCTCAACTGGAAGAATGGCACAGCTTAGTAAGCAGCAGGAGAGAAAGAGAGAGAAAGAGAGAATGTGCAATAACCTCATTTCCAGACTGGTTACCCTTTCCACTGCAAATTCTAGGACAGGCAAAAATAAAGCGAAAGAAGTGGATATTTAAGATGAGCATGGGTTCAGGATTAGTAGAGTTGGGCCTAGTTGTGGAAAGGAGAAGCAAAACCATAAAGGGTGGAAACAAAACAGGCAAAAAATGTTGTGTCAGTGTGAAAGAGGGTGGAGTCCTGGGTATCGGAAATAATGGGATGTGAATAATGAACAGTGCTGAGAGAGTAAATTGGTGCCATTCAGTATATGCCAGGTCAGCCTTTGAGTCACATTCTTGGATGAAAGATTCTTTGGAGATTACTGGAGTGAAGACTCCTGGCAGTTTGTGCTCTCTGACAACTTCATGCTTGAATCCATAACGCACCTTTAAGAAAGTTCAAAACCTTGAAGAGAAGCAGCATTTTGGAGAAGTCCAGAGGATATTGCCTTTTCTCCAAGGAGAGAGAAGAGTGTGTAGACCATGGCTGTGGCAGCAGGGTGCCTTAGTGACTGGTCATATCTATCACATTGCATGATGGACATGAAAGTACTTTGCTTGCTGGTTTATAGCTCAGTCATTCTGTTCTTTGCAGTGCATTGTAAGTAGATAATAAGTCTACATGATCATATACTGATATTGACCTGTGCTTCATGCTTCCAGAGCCAAGACAAGGCCATAATGGGATTACATTATCATGGACTGGGCCCCAGCTAGTGTCTACTGTGCAGGGTGTATCAGCAGAGCTTGAGTGCAGTGCTGCGGTAAACATGGTTGTATGGCTTTTGCTTGTCTTGCAGGACAAAACAAGCTTGTTTCTGTCTACATGCTATGGGCAGGCATGCTTTATGATACAGCACTTCCCACCCCCCCCCACCCCCCCCCGCCCGAGAAAGCAGGACTTCGTTATTTTTGAGGTTTTGTATAGAATGGCTGTCATTCATAATGCAGGCTTCTCAGTATTTAAGAAATTATCTCAGGTTTTTACATCTCTCTACTAAATCTAAACATCTGTCTAAGGAAAGAGCCAGGAAGAGGAGAATGCTGCGAGATAGAGTTGTTCACTCATGCACAAAGGATTGAGCTGATCCTTTGAGCTGGAAGGTTTTATCCATTACCTTGCCTGCTTTTACTAAGCAACTTTCTGCCTGTCCCTGTATGTTACTACTGTTCAGTCATCCCAACAGCTTACATACATTGTATTGCAGAGTTCCTGAGGAAAAAAAGGAAAGGAAAAAAAAGTCTTCAGATTTTCACTTCAGGGTCTCTCGGGGTTTTTTGTGCACTATCATAAAGTTTGTGGTTCTAATCTGTATTCATGCTTTGTTTTATTTTTGGCTTTTTAGAAGACTTGAAGAACCTTGGGCAAATACACTAAGAAACTGAATGCATGACAATGGGAAAACATAAGGAGAAATAGGAGAAAAAATGTTTTAGCTCTTGAAATTATGGTGAGCTGTGTGTATAGCACTTTCAATAGAGTCTTTGTACATTCTGAGCTTGGTGTAAGTTTTCTTCAGCTACACTCATAACTCAGGACACGCTGGGTGTGAACATTACCAAGACTTGTAGGTATTTAAACTTTGAAAGAGGTAGTGTAGCTTTACATATTTTGGGGTTTTGTGTTCACCAGAAAAAGCTATTCTTGACTGCATTACAGAAGGAAGGAGTGGTACAAGTTTTATTTTGCAGCATTTATTATTGTTTCCAGCCTTCTACCAACACTGTCAGATAACTGTCATTATTCTGACTGTTTTCCAAGTTCTTTGGCAAATCAAAGCTATTGTAAACCTTTATCACTTCCTGGAAGTTAAGAGTGAATCCTGAATGTGAGTTTTTGTGGGGTTTGGTTTTTCTTGGGTTTGTTTTTTTTAAAAATTTTTTGTTATTAAGTATATATTTGGAAAAGTTGTGAAGAGATGCACAACGTGTTCAAATGATGCAACGTGTGTAGAAGTGGTAGCTTCTAAAAACCAGGAAGGTATGGTCTATATCTCAGAGAGCTTACAATGCACTTCAAACAAAACCATAAGCAGTGTATGTTACAAAGACAAAAATCAGTCTATGAATGTTGAGAAATTTAATGCAGGCAGCTATTTTAAAGGAGGAATTTGAAGGAGATGGAGGATAATTAGTTGATGTGGAGGAAGGAGGCATCAAAGCTAATAGTATAGCACACAGGAAAGCAGTGTACAGAACAGATTTCTAGTGAAAGCAGTTTATTTGTAAAAATAAACTCTCCCTGTTTTGTTAATACTGTCTTACTGTCTTGGAGATGGAAAGCGAAACTAATTGTAATTGTCAAACTGCAAAAATAACATAAATATTGAAAGATAAATCTTAATCTTCCCTAACCATGCCCTCTGTCCTCCAAGTACTTAAAACACTCCCTTTCTTATTAGGTTTCAACCTCATCTATTCTTTTGAATGGTGCCCTAGTTTTGATACTGGGCAAAAAGTGAAGAGAAACTAACACATTATGTATGGAACATTGGTCATTCTTCCATACTCCTCCTCCTTCCTCTGTATTAGTACTTTTATGCCTATTTGTTTGTATATTACAGAATTGGAGAGTAAATGACATGTGAAATTCTAAGCAGCTTTGACTCTTGTTATGAACTTTCAGCCTTAGAGTGAGTCCTGTTGTGTCCGAATTCCTCTGAAGATTGAATTTTTCTGGTGCACCATGTGCAAGCATAGAGTGCTATGAAAACAATACATAGAACAAGTGCTTTTAAAAGCTTGTTTGTTTTAACGCTGAATTTGTGAGACTTTCCCTGTATTTAAAATCATCTATTAAAACTGTTTTGAGTAGTAATCGGGACAGTGTGTTTATATACAGGCAAAGGGTATAAAATGTGATTCATGCCTACAGCCCACCTATCGGTGTGAGGAGAGAGGCAGAGAGAGCAAGTGGATGGGAAGAAATAATGAGAATAAACAAGCTGACTACTGATAATGTTTATAGATCACCTTTCATTAGAAAAAGACCCAAAGTGTTCTACCAGATATGTGCAAAAATTAATCCATTTATCACTGAAAGGGGGCAGGAGTGTCTCTGAACATAGGTATGGCTGCTGCTTAAAGCTTTATCCTACCTGCACTGGAATTAAATGAAAGAAGGCTGAAAGCCTACTGTGTACTGATAGGGTGTAATCCAGTCCTCACTGAAATATATTATTGCATGATTATTTGGAAAGGAAAGGAACAATACCCTATTTCTAGATTACACAGAGAATACAGGTACATAGAATGAATTTATTTGCAAACAACAGCAAAAGTAAAATGACAAAAGCATGTTACTTTTCCCTGTGAGAGGTCATGGCATGCTCTATTGACTAGCAATCGTTTCCTGGTTTCCAAAATACGATGCTCCCATATTTTGCTCATTAAAATTAAGCAGTGATCAAAGAGTGCCATTTTTTCAAAATACATCGTTGTGGTTAATCTTTCTATCAAAGAAAGGTTATCCAAACCAAGCTTACAAAAATAGGCCAGTTTTTATGGCAAAAAATCACAGTCCTTCACTATATTTTAGCAAGTCACCACAAATACTAGTATGGTGGGTTTCTATCATTTTAAAATTACTTAGAAGTAGAATTTGATGTTACTGCTCCAAAAGCTAGATTGCTTGCTCCTTTCCTGTGCAAACATCACTAGCAGCATCTTTCCTGCACCTGCCCTGCCAATGGGGACCATGTATACTTTATGAGATATGATCTTGTCTCTATTTTGATTTTTTTTGGGGGAGGCAGTTTGCTTTTTGTTTCTGTTTGTGGAAATGTCATCCTAGATACTTCGTGATTTTACTTGGGTTCTTTTTTCATCCAGCATAGGAAGGGAAACTAGCTGGTGATACAGTAATAATTGAAGATTATAACTGGCAATTAATTTTCACTACATGAGTAGATTTATAACATTAGCAAATCCTCCATGACTAGCCTGCAGCTCTGCCTTTTGTCTGGTAGAACACTGCCTCTAGCCTGAAGCAATCTTTCGTTGTGCCCACTGGATTTTGCTGAAAGTAAAATCTACTGTGGCCACCCAGCACCTTAAGAGGTGAATAATACACAAGTGAGCATCAGAATGCCATGTGCAGAATAGGTTGGAAGTGGTGAATTTATTCAATGAAATAGTTTGAAGAGGTAGCTTTAAATTGGGTAACCATTACATGATTACAATGTAATCTTTTTCTCTGCGGTTTTTCTCTTGTTAAATGTAGACACTGAATTCATAGGATCTTATGCAGTTGAGGTTAAAAAAATAAATGTTTTTCTTTATAACAAGTGGAAGTACATTTGTTCATGATCTGTTCTGAATTTGTTGTATTAGGAAGAACTATCTAGAATATAAGTAGGGATGGAAGAATTACCTTAGAGAGTTGATTAAGTATTACTCTCTGTGCAAAGCAGTCTTGAAGAAGGCTGAATATGCATGACCTGGAGAGTAGGAAGGAAGTGAATACTACTACTTTTTATACAGCTTTACTGAAATGCTGTATCACAGTTATGATGAGCACATCAGGTGTCAGGAAAAGTGGAAGGAGTTCTAAAAAATCTACCTTAATTTGAGGTCTGGATAATCAGCTTTAGAATGGAAGATTTAAGAAGCTCAGTCTATTTAGTTTATCAACAGACGGTAGAGGCTACCTGATAAGTCTATAAGTACTTAGACAGGGTGAAGGTATCTGACAGTTAGATGGTTCTTTGTCAGCTAGATTAAGGGGATTCTCATGGCTGAAAGCTGAAGCTAGATCAGTTCAGAGTAGAAATAAGGTGCAGTTTTCTAATGATACAATTAAATAGGAACAGCTTATCAAGGGATGTAGAGGCTCTCTGTCGCACAAAACACTCGCATAAGGCTCTATGCTTTCCCAGGAAGCACCTGGTTCTCTAGCCAGCCAGAAGGCTTGGGTTTGAAGCTAGAATAATATGGAATTCTATGTCCTGTTTTAACATAGAGATTCAGTACAGATCATAGGGAAGATTTTTGTTCTTAATTCCTGTCTTCCCTAAGATTTCACAATTTTTTTAAATGCTGCTTTTGTTAAAACTTTTTTTGTCCTGGTTTTACAAAAGAAATAGCGGGAATCTTTTGAAGCACTTGCATAATTTAGTTTGCCTCTTTGTAAAATCATCACCAGTCTGAAAGTGTCACCTTTTCTCTTGGTTATGCCCACAGTAAGGCCTATCAATGCTGATTTAAGGTACCATTCAACTTACATGAGAGATGTTGTGTATGTGGGGTTAAAGGAAACACATAAGCTACTTTCAGTGTAGACATACTTCCAGAGGTTTCCACAGCATTGGTGGTCTTGTAACTCTTGTAAGTACTATATACGAAATAAGTGGAAAGCAAAAGAAGTCAGCATAAATTGACATTCTAAAAAAGAAAACGTGCAATATTGGATTTGATTTCATGAAATCATTGTGTTTTGGGCCTACAGACTGAACAAAAACTAAAGAATTTCAGGACTGCAGAACAGGTGTGGGGTTTTTGTTGGGTTTTTTTGTTTGGTTTGGTTTGTGGTTTGTTTTTTGATGAGTTCCCCCACCCACCCACCCCCCAGTCAGGAAAGGCTAAAACTGTGAACTGGAAGATGAGATTTGCTTCAAATGTGTGTCAGTGTGTGTTCGTTCTAGAACCATGTGAATTCTCTGTGTGTGAGCTTGGGCTGTTTTGGTCAGGAATGTGCAGGGTCACACATGTGCTGCCTTGTGGTACCATGAGGGGATTCTAAAGGTCCAGTGAATCTAAATCTTCTTAGTTCCTTGTTGTTGCCTGTGACAAGGTGGCGCAGCTTGATAAGTGTCTGATCCATCAGTTCTTAGCTGAGTAGTTACAAAATATTTGGAAGTCTACACTTGGAGTTGCCTTTAGTGTGTTACTTGTGTAGTGCGCTGGACTGAATGTTTGGACTGAGTGTCCCTGTCATGGCCCTCTCACTGTGTAGATCCCTTTATCCACAATTTCACAAATGTTACATTGGGCCAGGATCTGCCTATTAGGCCAGTATTCTTTGCAGAATACTAACAACCATGCTATCAATCAAGCAGATGATTGGTCTACTTAACCTTTCCAGCATCATTTAATCCATACCTGCATTCAGGTAAATTGTATTTGAGACTATGGCAAATGCAACAACAAATGATTATATTTGCTTTGATCTAGGGCACTGAAAAGGGTAATTTCTAATCTGAAAGCAGGAGTTTTAAGGAGACTGATACCCTGCAGTGGAGACAGATTCATTAAAAACTGAAGGAAGTGGTCAGATAAAGTTACTCTACCTGCACAGTGTGACTGGTCAAGGCAGTGGATTGATGGGCTGTGTGTTAGGCAGAGCTATATCACTATTATTATCAGATAAAGGTCTTTTAAAAACTCCATTGTACTGTAGAAAGCTTAAGGTTTCACCTTCCTTTGAGGTAGTGTTCCTCATGGCTATTATTCAAGCTGGAAGCTAACAGCACCACACTTCTTATTTCACTTACCTTCTACAAGAACAAAGTACATGTTGAAAAAAATCATGCTCTAGATTGTCATGCCACAGTCTCAAAGTCTAAATGGATCAGAACCATCATCTTCCAAAAGTTGTGCTTGCTTCAGGAGAAATGAGCTGCAGAGCTTCAGAACCTGTATGATGTTCTGAACCTTCAGAACATATAGCATATGATGGCACAAAACCGTTCTGAGTATTTCCCTGGCTTTTTCTGTCAGTATCCTGCCTACCAAAAGGCAGGGCATCTTAAACCACGTGTTTCCATCTGATGTCTGTTGATCATGAGGAAGCCCTTCTTCTCTTTCCCACTCCCATTACTAAAATGTCAAGGTGTGCTTCTGCAGGAGACAAATGACAGCAATCACTTGCAGCGGAAAAGTTCCTGTCCTGAACAGCAGCAATGTGACGAAGCCCATTAGCTCTTGCTGAGCAGTATGTACTTGATATGGCACATAAGTCAGATGCCAGCTCCAGGAGACGAGTACTTCATCTCTGTGCATCCGGTTGAACTGGAACTCTACTTTCTTACTGCCAGTCACCTGCTGAGAGTGAGCCACACTGACCTGTCAGGAGGAAAAAATGTTACCTGTGCTGTAGTGACTCTTCAGGATGCTATGGGCAGGGTATTTTCCACAGTGTGGACTTGGAAGTGTGGAACTGAAATACTTTGTACTGATGCGGGAGCTTAGGGATGCAGAGAGCTAGTGCACAATCCTGACAGTTGTATCAGGCCATCTTTTAAATTGTGTGCTGGATAAACTAGCAACAAAGTGTAGCACAAATACACGTTTGCAGTCTGGAAAAGATATAAAGCACACCAAAAGGTTAGCATGAACAAGATGAAGGATGCCACTGCAGTATGGCCATATTTATATGCTGAAAATCTACAGGCAGATACCCTAAAAATATATGTATGTATATACATATATTCATATATTTAGAAAATTCTCTGTAATCACATTTGCTTTTGGGTTTTGAGATTTTTCTTAAGTATCTGGTGATTCAAAATGACCCTCTTGCAAGGCATAAGTTATGTTCCTTCATCTGATCTTACAAATTTTATACAGTGTGCTGGAGTTCTTTTGTCTAAATGAAAGCTGGTTTTAATCTGGATATGTGGGATAATGTTTGTCTTATTTGGCTATTCATGTTTTAATAATTTGAAAATTTACAGGAAATAAGTAGTTAGTCTCTTGAGTTTCTTATTTTGTTTCAGCTGTCTCTTTTATAGCAACTGGTTTTATCTATAAAAAGTATATATTACATACTCGTAAGTGTTCTTAAGTGGAACTAGTGTTTGGGAGTTGGTCAATGTGGCTGTATTGTATAGCCAGTATTTTGAGATGATCCTTGTCCATTGTCAGTATTTTAGGTGGACTGTTTCTTTTGCTAGGAATGGCTTCGTGGGAATTCTCTCAGTGATAATTGCAGCAAAAGCAACATTTACAAAAGAGCAAAAGTCTGAACCTTGGGTTTGTATAGATACAAAACTTCCATGTGGATACTGCTTTGAAAGAAGTCTAGTGCTTAAACAGTGTTCACTGCCAGTGTTGAATCTGTTGTCTCTTGCAGGTGTTGGGAACAGTTTGCTTTTGTCTGCATTAGCATCCAGACTGTTTCTGCCCAGATCAGGCAAGCTGTAGTTGACATCTGCTGTCAGTTGAAGATTGCTGACAGGCCTTGGTGTGTAGAGGTCTTCCCCTGTGGCCTGGGGACTGAGAGTCTGGCTGGGCATGTGTTACTTTCATTTGGTGTTACTGACGCGTTTCTCTCTGCTGATCACCTCCTTTAGGAGTGTAACAGTAAATGGAGGGAAAGGGGGTTCAGAAGAAAGTGAGTTCTCTGATGTCCTAGAATACCTGTAGTCTGGAGATTTTTGTTGTATAAAGGCAAATAAGGTAAACATGATGCTTCTACATTTAAAAAGTGTAGCCTTCTTTTAAGGATATTGTGGGTTTTATTTTGGTTTGACTTAACGATTTACCCTTTCAGAACCAAAGAACACAGTTTTAATGCTTTAGTAACACACTTTTCTAAAGCACTTGGCAGGCTGCTTAATAAATTAAGCCTCTCAAGCTTTCTGTGAAGTGTCACAGATGGAGAAACAGAAACATGGAGAGGCCAAGTGACTTGCTCCAAACGTATACAATAAATCTCCGGTTGTGTTGCTAGAGTAGTTTGCTGAAATGCGTCTTCATTTGGAGATTGTATGGGGCTGAAGTAAAAAAAATAAAATAAATTGCTGCGTGTAATGGCAGCACATGGCGAGTTTTCAACCATATTCCCCAAAAGATCTGTATCTTATTATTTACATTGTATCTAGTTGCATCCGTACAGAGGCTCCATCCCTTTTTGCCTCACTTTGGGTAACAATTGATACTTTTCTGAAAAGCAGGGGGATGGAGGACCATGTACATATGTAGGAACATGGAAACTGAGAGGAGCCACAGCTTTACGCTGCTACTGGCAAGTTTTAATTCTTCTTTTGTTTGAGGAGAGGAAAAACTGCTTTTCTGTATCTCTTCAGAAAGTGCCAATCTTACTGGGCTATCTTAGGGGGTAAAAAAATTGTCATCAGTATAGTTGAACTTTCCTGTCGTTGTTGTTTTCTTGTGTTTGATATTTTGCTATACTTGCAGTCAAACAAAGTCAGGTGCTTAGCAAAAACTACATTCTGTCCAGACAGCACTGCAAACCTTGCCTTGGAATTTATTATTTATACAGGAATATCTGTGGACTGCATTCTACTATCCAGTGTATTGAAACCTCAGATAGCTTTGAATTGTGGGGGAGTTTTTGCTCAGAATTTGTGCTTAGATCCTAGGAGACTACAGAGTAGCAATTGGATGCTACAGTATATGTTCCATGGCTTGAATGAGGCTTTCCGTCACTTGAGCAGGTATCAGTTCATTATTTTCTCTTTATGAGAGCATACTGACTCAAGAGTGCTGCTATGGAGTTGGTTCATTCAGAGAGATATTTTGCAGCAAGGAACTTGCTGTTGTATGTGATACCTTCTTTTACTTGGTTTTGAGTTGCTCCTGACATTTTCTGCCATAGGTTTGTTTTTAATTAGAGGGGTTTGGGCAGGTGAAAGGGCACAGGGGGCTAGAGGTGAGAGGAAATTACCCTGGAGAAGGATAGGGAAGAGGAGCTGGGGGGATTTCACACAGTGGTAGAGTTCTGGGAGCATATCTTCTTAAGTTTCAGGTGATGTGTCCTTGCTAATAGTGTGCCCTCTTGCCTAATTTGCTTTATGTGTAAGTGCTTCAGATATGCCTAATGGGAATACTATGGGAGTTTGCAGATTACCAGAATCTGTTTGAAGGAATCAAGAAGAGTGGTAAATGATTAAATTTTTGTTTGGTTGAAGTGTTCCTAGTTTTGATGGTGTGTCGGTTACTGATGGCTTACAGTTCCTTTAGTATGTGTGTTCAGTGCTCTGCACAGCAAAATAGAGGACAAAGTTTTCATTAACAGCAGGATAGCTCCCATTATGAATAATCTTGCTTACCCTATGTGTCCAAGATCTTTCCTAAAAGTTCAGAATATTGACTGTTTTGAAAATGAGAACACTTCTTTTTCATTTGTGTTCGGAGATTGTAAAATCTAGTCATCTTCTGAATGTAATTGAAAGCCACACAGTCAAATCAATGCATTTCATTTTTAAGGGGATCCTTTTATCCTTGTATGCAGATGTCATGATGATAATATAGTAATCTGGTCATTAAAATATGTTTAGGCCTTGGCAAAGCTCTGCAACATTAATAAAGTGAAATGCAATCCCAGTGTGTGAAATACAGTTGATGATAGAACTGGAAAAAATAGTCCTGTATTATTTACATAAATTTTAATGTATTTTTTTGCAAAGAAGAAATATTCACATGGGAGGAATGCTTTAATTTGTTTTTGCATAGCATATTTGTTTGGTGGAATTGTAGCAGAGAGGATCTTATTTGTATTTTCATCAGTGGTTTTGCAACATGTTTGACATTTTGTGATCCTCTGTTTCCACACAGGAATAAAAGTCCTTGTCAGGTTATTGATACATGCAGTTGTAAAGCACTTGTGAATTATCTTGGAATGTAAACAGTGATTGTGAACTGGCCATGAATATGTTATTCTAATAAGAATTGGGCCATGTTGTGATAATTAACTGGGCATGAATGATTACTAGCAATTTTTATTGTATTATAATTTGTTTTTCATGATTGCTCCCTTTTTTTTTTTTCTCCACCCCCACCCCCACCCTCTTTCTTTGGTTTGTTTTTTTTTCCTCCTTTCTTTCACAAGGGGGAAGGTTGTCACCTCTTAATTTCTGGTAGCCACCCTCTTGATACTGAACCAAAATAACTGTGATAGACAAATAGCCAGCTTCTAAGCTGTAAGTGGGTAGATAGTTGCAACATTCTCCTTGCTGTAAAATATAACTCTAGATGAAACTAAATCTTCTCACTTCACGTACGTGCTGTTATAGACTAAGATTTTGAATTTAGGTTTGGATCTTAGTTATGCCCATGTTTTCCATTGAAATTGTTAGTGCATTGTTGTATTTAATCGCTGATGACTTTGATAATGTTAGCTGTAAAATTCAGCTAGTGCATTAAATGGAAACTGCTTCCACTTAAGCGTTAAAGAAATAGAATTGTAATTAGCAAGTTCTGATTTGTGTTCATGAAGAGTTTAGTATGCTACAGTTAGAAAGAAAAAAATTATCTCTTTTTTGTTATTCACTAACCTAAAACTATGTTGAGAAAATGTAATATTACAAAATTTTTAATGGCTAAAGAGATGTTGCAAGTGTCCTTCAAGTATCGCAAATACAGGTGATGAGTGAAAAATTTATAAAGGAGTGTTTCAGACATTAAAGAAACTCATCAAATCAGTAAAGAAATTTATATGTAAGGTATCCAGACTGCCTTAACTCCTACTGTATACTCATGTAGCAACTATGCATCCTAGTAACTTAGAGTATGTGCTTCCCCATAGATAGTGTTGGGGTTTTTTTCAGCTCTTGTAGGCTTTTTATATTGCAGAAGCGTGTTATAACCAAAACAGAGTTCAGTTTTACAAACTACAAAGATTCCGGACTCTGATGCTTGCAATTGAGATACAGGGTTTAAAGTCTTTGGACTCTGTTTAAGTATCAAATGGTATACTGCACTTGAACTTGGAGACTTGAAAGAGCAAATGTACTCTGAGGTATGAAACAGGTTTAGGAATCCTCTGCCCAATACTTTGGAGATGCTTCATATTTTAATATTGTGGAAGAAAACGTATTCTGGGCTTAAGAGTTCTACTTAGGCAGAGGCTTTCTATCACAAATCCTGTTTAAAAGGACTGTTTAGTCTTTCTGCTCTGATAACTACAGAATATCCTTTCTGTTGGAAAGTTGTTGGAAAACATACCTATGATGATCTCAGAAACAGAATGGTATCTAATTGCTGAGTAGTTGAATAGATCATTTACAGAACCTTCATTAACAGGGAGTTTACCTTAGCAAGTGGTGTCTTATGCCAGTCAGATACAGCACGTCTATCAAACAGGAGATTGAGAAGGAAGGTGCACATCACTAACTTAGAGGTTTTGTGAGTGATGGATGCTCCACATATGTACCTTACAGATGTATATGGTCATTCCTTGTACTGTGCTGAGTGGGGTGTTAGTGCATACTGCATTTTTTTCTATACTCAGATATTTAGCCTCCTTAACAAAGAATTTCATGGCCTCTTTTGGTTAGAATAGGGATTCTGTCTGACACTATATTCATTTACCCTTCATTAAATCCGTGTACCACGTTAATCTCTCACCCAACTGCTGCCAAGAGCCCTGAGGCAGGTACCTTCCACAGGTCTGGTGCTGCAACAGCATACACAGTGCAGTCCTGCGCTGAACTATGTTGCATCCCTCAAGATATGTATGTATGTACCTCTTTCACAATAAAGTAGCTTCAGCTCACACAAGCAGCTCCAGAGGTTGCTTCTGATCCTCGATACATTTCCACCTGGAGGACATGCAAACAATTCTCAGTGGACAGATATTTGCTCACATGGCTGCTATACTGTATTTAGGCTATTTTCTGTTAGGTTTTTTGGGGTTTGGATTGTGGGTTGGGTTTGGGTGGTTGGTTTTTTTTTTTCAGAAGCTGAATTTTGTTGAACTCAGTCTTCTGGAAAAGTGGCTTTTTCCAGATGAGATGTTGTGATAGGAATTAGCTGTCACTCATGCCATTGTAATTACACTTAAACTTGCAGATGAGGTGTTAACATATATTAAGATACAAGTTATAATGGATATACTTCTTTTCGTGTATGATGCTTTTCATCAGTAAATTTGAAAGTATTTAATTAGGAGTTACAATGTACATAATTGCTCCTGATGTACAAGGAAAGACAGTAAGAATTCAAGAAATCTGGCTAAAAGTTTTCCCAGTAGGCAATGAAGGAATGCGGGGTTTGACGACTCCTCTGTCCACTGACAGGTCTGTTGGATTGTGAGGTAATTAGTAAAAGCCCTCCAAGGACCCATACTGTTACAGTAAATGGGGGTAAAATTTGTTCCTTGTAATAGTGTGGAGGATATTTTTGTTTAATGGGTTTGGTGAAAAGGTCTCTTAAGTGGTCTCTGTCCATGAATCTTGATGACGTTTTATTGCTTTATGATGCTGGAGTGTACCTTAAATGCATGAGACAAGGCAGTGCATTTTTGCTTCTCTATTTCCTTTTTCTTCTCTCTATTCAAGGCGCTATCACCGCTGAAGACAAGTGTGTGCCAGGGAATTGACAGTGTCTCTGAAAACTTGTGTCTTGGACTCTATCTAGGAAACCTCTTATTCCACTGATCCTACAATTAGGTAAATCATGGAGTACTAGTAGCCACAGCAGACTTGAAGAAAAGCTGAAAAAAAGTGGATTCTAAACACATGAAGAATCAGTCTTTAAACAGAACTGTTTTGTTGTTTGGTATTTTTAACAATTACAGAGCTAGCACAACGCTGTAATGCTGGCTGAAATAAATTAGTAAATGCTTTGCTACACCCAAATCCTCAGAATAGTATAATGCTGGAAGGGAGATGCCTTCTAAGCAAAGTTGACTGGCATCGGGCTGCAGCATAAGAAGTGTTAAGTGGTCTGCTCATGTCGGTGAGCTGTTAGGTGGATGAGATTATCTGGGACGCTGGGTGCTGGTGAAAGCATGGATTCTGGGATGAGGTCATGTCAGCAAATGTTGCTGCTGACCTTTTGCATGTTTGTGTGAAGAACCTGAGACAGTCAATGAGCAGACCCATTTTCGGCAGCTTGCTTTAATCTCGGTGCAGTTTTCTTTGTGTGTTTTCCTAGGATGTTCTTAGCTCCCCAGTAAAAATGGCTGAGCCATTTGAATCCTAATCTCAGTCAGGTGTCAACAGTAATGAAGCTGCAGGTACCCACTGCAAGGGAACTGGGCTCAAGCGCCTGCATTGAGAAGCCAACTTCCTACCTTCATGGTCAGATGGCTTCAGTCAGCGTAGCACATCTCAAGATCTGAATCAGCCCGCTGATTTTTGATTACATTCAATGGTCTTGCTTTAAAAAGAAAGACTTTCCAAGCCTCAGAAATGCTACCTTGTGGTATTCGAGTTACCTTCTGAATTACTAGCCAAGTGCTGATAAGTTATTGCTGCAGTGAAAAAATGGAAAGTGAGGTCACGTTCTGAAGAAGAGTGAGCTGGAAAGATCCTTGCAGTAGTCATATACTTAAGACTATAATTAGGAAAAAACAGTTGTCTTTCTCTATTTTGAGTAGTTCATTCCCCAAAAGCCACAGTTTTCTCCTGTCCAGGAAACAAACAAACCAGCTCCAAAGAAAACTAAAGCTTTTCCAAGTCTCTGTTTAAGAATGTGAAAATTAAATCGTTTCATAATTTTTTCGTTTGTTAAACAGCAAGAATTACATAGGTGCAGGTCAGAATATGACTTGTGCAGTATTCAGTATGGCAGAAATTGAAACAGAACAATAACATGATTGAACTAATAAACTGCTGCTTTCTTTCATTGAAAGAGCCCCATTAATAGCTTTTATTGTATTAGTGAGTATGTCTTTGAGTGATGATATTAAACTGGTGATTTGTATTATGAATAGGTACTGTGCAGCATAACAACTGCAGATTTTTATATTTTTTTTGACAGATAAAAATAATGTGTCTTCCGTTGCTTTTTAATTTCTTTTGCTTTTTCAGTACTACTATATGAGCAGGTTTCTTTAGACTTGCTCTGTAAATTTTTTGAAAGATGTCAGAACTGAAACATCCTGATATTTCAGTGGTGAAATACTTACAGTTTCTTTTGCTTATTCCTTAGTTGGTAAAAACTCCTCAAGTTTCTTAAGGCCTTTTTTGCCTGATGTAGCAACAACAAAAAAATTCTCATTTTTCTTTCATCTAGTGGCAGTGAATCTCATGAGTATGTCTTGGTAGCGGAGTTTGTGCCTTCATAGGGTGATTGCTTTAACCGCAGAGCTTTATTTTGAGGCTTTAAATTGTGATTGATCCTGCACCTGTGACAAACTGTAACTTAATTAGTAGCACCCCTGGAAGAAGGAGGGAGCAGAAAGGAAGGGAATACCTCTGAATGCAGCATGTACATGTGCTTAAGGATGTTCATATTGAGGATTTGATGGACACTTCAGTGGCATACAGACTTGCACTGACCTAAGCTGTTTGTGACTGTGTTCTTCTTTAGGGTTGTGTCTCTTGGAAGCAAGAACACTCCCTGAGGTGTGCAGCAAGCTCTTGGCATGGGCTCAGTTAGTCGAGCAAAACTGTGCTTTTATCTCTTGCAATATGGAAGAGACTACTGTACCAGTGCAAAGTGCTGCATTGCCAGACTAGTTTTTCTATACTTAACATGTTTAACCAGGAGGAGCATATTCCTATACTGGAAAATGTGGTGTACATGTAACTGTACTGTATAAATCTCAGTGTAAGAGCTGATGATGTATGTATGCTTTTTCAGACAGTAGAAGTATTTGACTGATTGTACTTGCAAGGATAATTATTCCCTTGAGAGGAGAATTCTTAAAACAAGAGAGCTATTTTCTGGAGTTGTATGTTAGTGGAACTAAAGACTTCAATCTGCAGGAAATATTAACGTCTGTTTTACTGTTTTGCCGAAGTGGCCTTAGGATGAAGTTTTGGTATGTTTGGATTTTGGTTAAAAAGTTTCTCATTCATATTTCCATATCCTGTTACCCATTAATGAACTTTTTCTCATATTTTTCTTTGGCATAAAGTCCCCTAACTGAAAAAAAAGTGCAGTTGAGCATTTTAAGTGGTACCTCAATCTGCAGGCCAACAAGGAAGAGAATTAAATCAATTTCATTTGGAATTGTGTGAAGGAAAAAGATGATTGTACTGAAAGTCTATCTGTCTGTCATAGAAGTTACTTTCAAGTTACGTGAGAGGCAATATTCCTGGAGAGGTGCTGTTATAAGTGTAGGAGGCAATACATAAGAAGCACAGAGAATTGGCATAAGAATTATTTGTGTCCTTTTAGACAATGTTTTCATTTAATACCCAGCAGTTGATTAAGAACAAGCCGATACTTTCCATCTTGAGTGAGAAGAGAGTTGTTAAATTAAAAAAAATAATAATCTTATGTTCTTGCCCTTGACTTTTATTGAGGGGAGAAGTGAAGTGACAAAATAGAAACACCTTTGGCAATGGACGTGGGGATTGCAAAAAGCTAGGCAATTATTGGGGGGGAAGGAAAAAAAAAAAATAGAAATTGATATACATGGCTGCATAGAAAGTGCCCTCTTCAATTCGTTCAGTCAGGTTTTGAATGTTGCAGATTGTTTTGCTTGTAAAATGCATGTGTTGTAAATGTCATGGCTAATTAGTTTCAGAGGGTGCTTCTGATTGCTTTGAGATGCAAAGTATTTAGATATTTAGTTATGTTTGACTTTTTTTTTAGCTATGCTTTTGAAGAGCTGACAGACCCAGAAACTGAAGTTGACTATAGAGCAGGTAAACAGCAAATTCCCTCATAGTATCTTATGATGTGATTTGCTGAAGATGAGTTCCTTTTCTGTTATAGTGTACCAGTGATGTCGTGGATCTGTCTGTGATTATTTCTGTTGGCAACCTTATTCTGAACAAACTTAGGTATACAGTGGTCACCAAATATTTAACGGACAGTACTACTACTGATTTGCTTTGAAGTAGCAACTTAGTAGTGAAAGATGATATACACCAAACATGCTCTATTACTGGATATAGCATCTTTTTCTTAGGTCTACTGAAGCAACAGGGGTTTTCCTTACTTGGCATTAAGAAATAGTGACTTGACTGTAAAACTGTACAGAACACTTTGGGAGGTGAGGAACTGGATTTGAGTTTTCTATGGACTTTCTGGTGGCTGAGTTGTGGAGTATAAAGAAATACTGACTTTCCTCAGCAGCAATGGATACTATGACAGCAGTAAAGGCACCCATAACAGCACTTGATGAAATGGGAACAACATGTAGGTCCACTCTTCCTGTACATTGACAAGCAATGAGATACTTAGCATTTTCAAAATTACATAGGTGAGATTAGGGATTTTGTTTTTGTCAATATTTTTTGCTCATTTACTCAATATTTTCTCTCATAGAAAAATTAGAAGAGTATATTCATTAGCCATTGTCTGAGAAATATTTTCCTGATGATGCTATCTTTATTAAACTTTTATTATAAAAACAATAATAATCTTGTTATTAAAGAGCTGAGCTAAAAAGCTGTGAAAATTTTCATTTTTATAGGACTTCTAGTAACACATGTTCTTATTCAAAAAAGCGGGATTTCTATAAAAAATGCGTAGCAAAAGTTTTGTTTGAAAATGTCAACAAAGACGAATATATGCTGCAATTATATATGCCCCTTGGATATGAAAACACTCCTTTAAACATTATTAAGACTTCTTTAATAAATCTTTGTGATAGCATCCCAATTGTCACACACCACTTCTAAAACATACTGAAAGTTATCTTATTCATTGCTTGTTCTATAGTCATAGTGAGGTCCCAGCCAAAATGAAGGGCCCCATTGTGGCCACAGTGTATGGACAAATAGTAAGAGAATACTGAAAGGCTGCAATCTAAACAGGCAGGGCAAACAAAGAGCATATTATCCTGATTTTAGAGATGGGATACTGAGGCACAGAAAAATCTAATCGGGGTCATGCAAGAATGCTGTTCAGGAGCCAGGAATTAAGCCAGCTCTCTGCTTTAGTCCAGTTGTACTGCCTTAAACCAGAGTTGCTCTTCTGCAGAAGATAATACAGCTTTGCAGGCTAGCAGCATGTGAGTGCCAGTTGTGTCTTGCTGAGTGTTTATGAAGAAAACACCAGTTGGAGGATTAAATTCTGTTTCATGGCAGTCTGCACAGAAGAAATAGGAGTGAAGGGTTGTTTCGGTCATGGGTGTTTTCTCCTGAGGACTGCTTTACTACATAGATAACATTTTGTTGTTAGTGTGCATTAATAAGGAAATGAAAGAAGAAAAAGTGCAATCCTTGTAGTATGTCATTACTGGTATTCCAAAAGATGGGATTACTAAAATAAAGTATTACAAATTAGTTGTATTTAAAAGATTTCTGGGGGATTGTTCCACATTTCAGTATTCAACATTTCCTTAATGTAAGATCATTGAAGATGTGGCTTTAGCAAATGGGGGAAAAAAACTTTAGTACTCACTCTGACCCACTGTAAACATAGTCCGTAGCACAGTTGTACTGTTGTGCAGTTTACAGATGGGTTATTAATTTATTTTATCAAGTATTTATTTTCATTTGCACAATGGGAAGCTTCAGGTCTTTGCCCTAAGTCCATGTAGAAGCCCTGCTGGTTTGAAATCAAATAATAGCATAGCTACATCATTAGTAAATACTTATTGATTATAGTGAACACTTAGGATTATTGTGCTATGATATGGAAGACAAATTGACAGTATTTTATGCTGTCTTCTCACCTCTTCAGCCAGCCACAATCAGAAGTGATATTTATGGTGAACTAAGAACTAAATTTCTCTGGTTACTCTGGCTGATCCTCAGCTATTTTAATAGCCTCACAGGATTTTTGTTCTCTGAGGTAGTCAGCTAGCAATTGTCAACTAAATTTGGACATTAGAAGATATTTGCAAGATTTGCTTTGCAGTAGAGAAAGACCTGCGTTTTTTCCAGTATGAAATTTCTTGCATTTTTCTTTCTTTTAAAAAGTCTTAATTGGTTTCCCATAAGGAGGAAATGTCTTACGCACATGGAACAGGTTCTTGGAGTAGATGCTGCTGCTGGTCCCACTGCAGTAGCACTTGCCACTGGTATGCGAGACTTAAGTATTTTTAACTGTGTCCAGTTCTTCTTTTAGCTTGGAAAGCTGAAGTCTTCTGTTTACAAAGTCAGGAGGTTGCGATAACAGTTGCAACTTTCCCCTAGTTTCCTGTCACAACAGCAAGGTTGTACTTTGTGAATTTCTTGTGTTCCTAAGCTGAAGTTAAACATGCCCATTCTCAACCTTTTATCTTTTGTTTCAACTGCTGTGTTCTGATGATCACTATACTCTGGCCTAAGCTTTGCTGCTTATGTAAGTAGCACCAAATGGGATCAAACCAAGTGCTGACCAAGAAGCTCAGAAAGAAAAGAGATCAGCCTTTTAACAAAAGGAACAGGGAAGCTTTGTAACAACCTGGATCTAAAGAGAAGCGTCAGACTGCTAGGCAGGGTGTTAGCAGTGTTCTTCCAACTAAATCTGCCTTCCGGGAGCAAGACTAAGGCAGATCCAGCTCTGCTGGTACCAGTCTGTAACCTGCATTAATACAGACTCTGTAATAAACCACAATGCCTTGTATATAGACAACTTCCTGAAAGAATAGTTGTTCTCTGTTACCATAAAATAGGTGTGTTTTCCCATCTGTCAAGCAGAACTGTCTCCTTCAAATTCTGCACGTTTTGCTTTGAAGGACCTGAAATGCCTTTTTTTTCCATTCCCTCAACTACCATTTGCCTTGTTGTCTGAATTGGTGCCAATCTTGGCGGTCTTGGCAATCACCTATGTTAGGATAGATAGACTTTGTAGAGCTGTGGAGGTATGAAGAAGAAGGTCTTAATCACAGATAAAAGGGAAGAAGTCTCATTCCTCGTTAGCATTCTTAGCCAGACTCTTGGTAGGAGTATTTGAATGGCCCATCTTTCCAGCAAGAGATTCCCTCATTTTCACTGATACTGTGTTTTCACCTTTGGCTCTAGACAGACTAATATAATTGGATTTTCAGGGCTCTAATGACTTGCAGAAGTCCAGTATGCTTTTCTGAAACCTGTTAACATCTCAGGCTCCAAAAAGGATTGATCACTCCACGAATGAAGGACAGCAATACCAAGTTACTGCCCTGTGACAATTATCAGCTGCTGAAATGCCAAAGGTGAAAGCTGAGAAGGAGTCCTGGTTGAGTACTTTTGTAGCTTAGTAATATGCTGTCCTGAAGATTTCCAGACATAAGCGAGATGAAATTTGTAGCTGGAGGTGATATCTTTAATTAGAACAACTGTAGTGGGCAGGGAAAATAGACACATTTTGGGGCATCCATCTCCTTAAAGCCCAAAAGCCAGATCTAACTGTTTACCTGTTGGTCTAAGTGAAGATACTGTCTATATTTACATGACTCTTCTAGCTTGCTTTTAAACACATGAAAGCCTATTTCTTCCTTGTATTTTGCTCACCTTGATTTTTGAGGAAAAATTCAAAAAGAACCCATATATTTCAACCAGCATTTCATATATCTCCAGGTCTTCACTTTACTCAGTATTGTTATGTTGTTGCCTTGCCTCTTTAGTTTATTTGGCTAGGCATCAGAAAGCTTTGACCATCTTATGCCAGAAAATCAAAAGCTGAAACACTATTTCTGTGAGTTATTGTAATTAACTTGTAGACCTGTTATCTCTTCCTGTGTCGAGGTGTGCTCTCCCAGCAGAGAGGCTGACAGAGTCCACCTGCTGTAGAAGTCTCTGGGAAAGTATGTATGTGGTGCAACCCTCTAACTATTGCTACAGGTCAAACATCAAATTCAGGAGAGCCATACATCAATCTGAGCTGAAATTTAGTCCCATCATCCATGAAGGATACTACTTGTGCTGACAAATCTCATTTGCAGTGAGACTTCTCTTGATATATGTTCAAGGAAGAAAGAATTGTTCTGTTGCTATATAGTAGTTCATGGAGACACTCTACTCAAGGTGCATGATGCTTACTTTGAATTATGAGGGAAATGAAGATGATTTCCAGCCATTCCTTCCCTTATGCCTGCCTATGGGAAATTGAGAAATTTGAACTCTTATCCAGAGACTGATAATCCTCCTGCACATTCCCTATCCTTTGTATGCACAGCTGTGTGCAGCCATGCTCACTGTACAGGGTTTTGGATAGTGATGTATGTGAGCATCTAAGAGAAATCCACTGTTTCTGAAGGGTGAGAAAGTCTCCTGATCAGGACTTCTTTGCCATGCTTTCCATACTCAGGAGTCAGGATAGTTATTCTCTATGTTCTACAAACAGGGTGTCACCTCTGCTTCTGGATATGGAGTGTGTAGTCTGGATCCTTATAAATAATGTATCTTTTAATGTTTCCTTGCCCTCAGTAGTTTAATTTTTGCTGTCATTTAATAATACTGTTGCTGTCCTGAAGATTTCCAGACATAAGCGAGATGAAATTTGTAGCTGGAGGTGATATCTTTAATTAGAACAACTGTAGTGGGCAGGGAAAATAGACACATTTTGGGGCATCCATCTCCTTAAAGCCCAAAAGCCAGATCTAACTGTTTACCTGTTGGTCTAAGTGAAGATACTGTCTATATTTACATGACTCTTCTAGCTTGCTTTTAAATACATGAAAGCCTATTTCTTCCTTGTATTTTGCTCACCTTGATTTTTGAGGCATGTTATTTAACTGAGGTGTAGAAGAAGGTTTGGGGTTCATTTTTCTTTTGTTTCTGACTTTGGACCTTAATATGCTTAACTGGTATCTATTTTACTGCATAACGGGATTTTTTTCCAGGTAGTGACTTTATACAATTTTACAATAGTAGACTTTGTAAGCAGTTGCTTTAGCTCCTGGAAGATGATGTTATATGTAAAATGGGAGGCAACTCAAAATCCAGGTTCATGAGAAGGATGCTCCTTGAGATGATTTCCCTGAAGTGTAATCTAATAATGAAAGAGAAACATAAGAATAGTTACAATTTTGTAGGCAATAGTTTCATGTTACCAGAGTTGTTACAATTGCCTCATGTTCATGTTATGATTACACTTACCTAGTTAAAACTGAATATTATGTAATCCAGTTATGTCCATTTCAATTACAAGCATGTGTTTTATTGCCTGTCACCCTGCTAAAACTGTATTTTGCCTTGCCTTTCAGCCTTGTTCCACTTCCCAAATTCTTCCTTGCAGACTTGCAGGAGAAGGGCTGGTGCAGACCATGGCCAAGGCAGTGAACGGTCTGTCTCTGCTCTTGCTGTCCCTTTCCAGGACCATCCCCTGTCATTCCAGCCCTTAGCTGCAGCAGCCAAATGCTAATGTTCACTAACTTCGTTAATATATTTTAGCAGCTTTAATGTCTGTATTTGCCTTGTAGTTTAAACTCTGATGATAAAAAACTAAAAAGAAGGTGTTAACCAGAATTCTCATAACCATCCAAACAGATCTCAGTGTTATATGACGCTCTCTTAATGTGCACTCTTTTCTTAGCAGTATTACCTACATCCTTTACATCAGAAATGAGGCGGCTCTTTGACTGAAGGACAGGCAGGTAAAGCCAGTGTGTTCAGGAACTGAAAAGGTAAAAGTTAATCTGTCTGGTTACACTGCACAAAATAACTGAGAAGTTAAGTGGTGAAGTGAGAACCTGGGTTTGAAGATTAGTTCAGTAATCTGAAGTGTTAGAAACAAAGAATTATGTAAAAGGAGATTTTATGCTTCTGAGTGTTGTTATACAGTACAGATCAATGAACTTGTTTACTGCTATCTTTAATTGAGGGACAGGTAGCCTTATTCTTACAAAGTTTCTTTTGGAGCCACGTGTATTCCCTTAATATTGCATATATAATCTGTGTGACAGATTTCAGTGGGAGCTAGAGAGGCACCACTGCTCCACAGTGGTTTTAACTGATCTTGATCCTGTTGGTCCTGCTCTCCAGTTCTGGGCTCTCCATTTCCTTCCCCTCACTTAACGCTAGCCTTCATCAGGTTCTGCAGTAGGGCAACTCATGAAATTAAACTGTAAGAAAACCTTTACCTGTTTTTTGTCCTTCCTGTTGTTACTTTGCTCCTGGTTCAGAGCAAACTATTGTCTCTAATTTGACTCCTTGTATAATCAGTTAATTGACAGTACAAGCACAAGGGAGGGGCAAAAATACGAAGTTTGGCGTCAAAAAGGACCATACCAGTGCCTAACTGATCAGTTTAAATTCTTGTGATGCTGCACAAAATTGCAAACCAGCATTTGTTTTTAGTGTCATACAGGGTTAAAGAAAGAAGATTGTTACAGGAGAAATTAAATGCCTTTGCAAACACAGAAGAGTAGCTGAGCATTTACTAGGTTTTTTGGTGTTGGAAGCTCTATTTGAGTTGTGTACAGAGATTGAAATAAAGACTCCATACCATAATCAGATGAGCTGTCTTCTGCCTGCTCCAAGGAGTAAGGGGCTGTATGCCTCCATATAAACAAGTTGTAAGAACTAGGTTTTTCAAGGAGAAAAACCTTACGTTAGCTACTGTCTTATCCTCTAGATGTCTTAGATGTAAAAAGCTGAGATTTCTTGGTGTCATGAGGCATACTTTCTAGACCTGTGAGTTGTGGGTTTTCTCCTCCAGTATTCTTATGATGCATTAGTCTGCTAGCCCAGGCAGTTCTGGTCCTGTGTTGCCAAATTATTTTAGACTGGAATGGCAGATAGCCTACATAAATTAATAAAAGTCTTCCAAATTGTAGAAGAAAAGCTTTGTCATGTTTTCCCATGTTTATTTCTTTTTTCTTTTTATTTAATATATAGTGTCTTGTGCAAAAACTAGTGTCAATGACGTGTAGTTTACTTTATAATCCCTTCCACACATGTTGTTACAAAAGGTATGCGAATACTCTTAATCTGCAATATTCATTTAGATCAGTAATTCCCAATCATGAACTTTTCTGGTTTTCTCTTCTGTTACGGGTCTTTGGGAATGGAAGGCATCACTTCCATCTTCAGTAGTTTCAAAGCACCTAGATAAAACAGTGTAGTACAAAAGCTTTCCAAGTCATTGGGAGTAGTATTTCCTGTATGAACGGTAATTAATGAAAAATTCCCAACATTCTTTAGGATTGCCAGCATCCTTATGCTTGCTGTAACCTAGGAGGCAGCATACCATTCAGAGTTACTGGTCTGATTTAAAAGGTGTCATGACCTTGACTCTTTACCGCCCTGACTCTTGTTAAATGTATTTACTGTTTTTTCCCTGCATTTTTTTTTTCTTTGTCACTATTGTGTTTCATTTATTATTGTTGTTGTTGAAAAGTCCAGTATTTCTGTTCTCATTAATTACTTGATTTTTTTAGCATGCAGAATCTTTAGTTCCTTGTATTAACATCCAAAGGATGTCTATCAGTCAGGACTTATGACAGTTGTGTTTGGCCCTATGTTAGTTCTGTCCTGAATATTTTAATTTTACTTTTTTCCTCAATTTCTTGATTACTTCATCCATGACCTGCATTTTTTTCATCAGAAAAGAAATGAGCTTGAGCATTCCTTCATGGTTCTGATCCTGAAGTTAGCTGTGATTTCAGCAGGGTCTTGGAGTAAATGACATCCAGTAATCTCTTTTAGCTTAAACTCTTCTGTGATTAATTGCAACTGTGACTCTGCCATTTTCAGGGGTAAAATGCAATTTATACTGGCTAACTAATTGCTGAAACAACCTACTGATTTTTGTGTAAAAAAAGGAAAACTAAAGGAAAACCATACTTGGGGGAGAATAAAGTTAAATGGAAAGTGTGTGACATTTATTTCTAAGATAAAACTATCGTGTCTATGCAAGCATGTTTAACTGCTTTCTGAGTAATACCCTGAAGATGTCTTTTTATTGTTTCAGCTTCAAGTTTCAATTCGGCATTCAAATTACTTATTTTTTAAAGTAATCTAATGCACTGAAAGATTTTGTGCTTGCCTCCATTTTTGATTGATGGATCAATTTGTCACTTCTATGGAACAAGAGGGAGATATTGAGCACATTTCTAGACACAGAGTTTAAAAATCTGTATCTCCAGGAGCTGGAGAAACCATGTGGATTTGGTTTTGTCCACTGCCATTGCCTTTTTTTGTAACTTTGCTTTGTTAATTTTAAGCTAGTGTTGAATAGTCCTCCTCTCTCCCCTCCTCCCTCTCCTTCTCTCTGTTTACACATAAACATCACTAATTTTCAAAGCAGACTTTGTGTGTATATTTAGTGGAGCAACAGAGATTTATGAGAATGTTTAAAGTGTGTATAATTTATAGCAAAAGATCACAATTAAAAATTTAATTTCCCACACAATATTATGAGGCCTTACTGTTTGACAACGCCAATTCTTCAGTGGCAGAATGTTTTGGATTGTTTCTAGTGTGTGTTTTATTATACAGTTGGATGTAAATTATTATGAATTATATAATAATAGAGAATGAACATCATATAAGTCATCTGGCTTTGATTATTGCTAAAAATAGTTCCTTTGTGTGTTTTATTGGAGAAGATAAGTCATATCTGACACCTGAATTTTTGTGTTTGTGCCACAATTTGCAAGAAGCAACATTTTCTTTTGTTTCTATGGTATTTGTGTTTTTAATGCACATTTTACCAAGCCGATGTCTTATAAAACTGTCATATGGCTACAGCTGTCTTTTTATTTGCAAATGTTAGTAATATAAAAACTATAAGCAGAAGTTATATTTTTTACAAGTGCCATAGCAAAGTATACACAAAGTAATACTTGGTTTAAGATTTTAATCTAGGAAGGTCGTATTTCTTACACTCAGCATTCACTGTCTCTGATTTCCACCTATCTTGCATATTTTTCATATGATATGGGACACTCTCACATCCTGTTAGTCAAATAGCTCATTTTCAAGCAAGACCTTTGTCAGTGTACAGTATCAAAAGGCATGAGTGGCCAAAAGATTTCATTGCCAGGGGAGGATGATTCAGTACTGCGGGGAGTGGGGTGTGTATAGGCAGCACTTCTGCAAAGTGTGTACATACTGGAAAATGAGTTATCAGTTCTCTCTTGCCATCAAGACTCTTCTTTGAATCCATCAAAAACATCATCCAGTGAAACGAAGTAACTGCGATGGGGGCTGTGGACTGCTTTTACTTACCAGAAGGGCTTTTACTTACCAGCTCTTCCTGTCCAGACTTCTAGGTGTCTGTATTTACACATAGGGAACAATCTGGTCACAAGCAGTGGTAGAGATCACCATGCTAGTCTGGGGTGAGTCATGCAGACCTTGGTCACTTTGTTTCCCTGTTAGGGGAGACCCAAGTTTTGGTAGAAAATAAATATTCTTTGCAGTTGCTCTTCAGTCCTTCCCTGTTCTTTTTGTACTTTAATAATTATTTCAGTACTGTTTGATAGATGCTCACCTTATCCACCAGTTATCTG
Source organism: Falco peregrinus (assembly GCF_023634155.1). Lineage (NCBI taxonomy): Eukaryota > Metazoa > Chordata > Aves > Falconiformes > Falconidae > Falco > Falco peregrinus. The sequence continues at coordinate 16,550,256 of NC_073726.1, forward strand.
CTGTCTTCCTCAGTGGTCTTGCCTTTTCCTATGAAGAAGTCTTTCCTCAGCTAACTTTGGAGAAAGACGTTTTCTCCTCCAAAATTAATCTTTTCTGAAAAGCTTATCACCATTGCATATTCACACATGCAGGGAGGTGTGATTGTTGCCTTTAGCAGACAAATTCTTTGGAGAGGCCATTGTCTTTTTTGCTACACGTACAAGGTCTAGATTGTCAAGTGGCTGTAATCTGATCTAGGAATGATAGCAGTGTCCAGAATAACCCTACAGTCGTGGTCCCTTTGAGTAGGACATGGTAACATTGACCTACTCTTATTAAAAACAAGAAAACATGTATCAAAAGATACATATAGTTAGTTATATTTTCTGCTTGCTTTTTCATTTCAGCTTTCCTTGTTTTCTTCATTGTAAATTCTCTGATCTGGATTGCATTTGTAATATTGTTATGCCTAGTAAAGTGTGTCCCCAGTTGGAATTTCTAGTGCAATATTAATGCTCCATACAGTTTTAATTAAAAAGTAATTTATATATACTCTTATATATACTGTGTGTGCTTACAAATCATGACTTTAATCATGAAAACTGGTTTGTGCCTATCTTGTTAACACTGATGAACTAATAGAATTAGTTAAACCTGCTTGGACTTGGTGAATTTTCCTTTCTTACAAACCTCTGCATAGTGAGGCTTTTAAGGAATCCAGTCTGAAAGGTAGTGTTTAAGTTTTTTAGCTGTTCAGATTCAACAATAATGATTTATTTCTGTATTGTGATTTCTATTTCTGGTTTCCAACCTGTGGTCTTGTGTCCTTGAGATTCTTGGATTAATTTAAGTGGACTTTTAACAGGTAGCTAATAACTTCAGTTCATATCAGAAGACTCACAATTAAAATAGATGCTTGCACCTCCACTGGGCTGTTCCTAGGCATCTGCAAAATGAAAAAACTTCCAAAGCACTGTTTCAGGATGTCACTTACTCTGCATCTGTGCATCATTTTGATGCTTTGTATCTCACAGACATTTTGGTGCGTTCTCCTACACGTCTGTAGGATGTTTCTTTGCATGTCAACTTCTGCCACCTCGGTATCATAAAATCTTAAATGGTGCTGTTTACCTGTTAGGTGTGGTGCAGTTTGCCAGGGTTGTGCAGAGAGCTTGTAAGTACGGGGACTTTTCCTTCATTGCTCTGTCTCCTTGACAGTGCCTGTGAAAATGTAGATGATTTTGTGATCCTGTGAACTAACCTGATTTCTTATTCCATCTATGTCCTTGGATAGATTTCTCCAGTATTAATACCTTCTGTGTTTTCATAAGTTACTCCCTGCAGCCAGGCTTCATAAAGACTCAGACCCAGCCAGACTTCATAAGCCTCTAGAACTGGGCATGTTTGAAAGACTAGTAGTATACAGAGCTGTGAAGGCTGAATGGACTTCAGGAATATAAAATGAAAAAAAGTTGTAACTCTTGTGTTTGTAATGTGCAAAGTCTGGATGTTTTCTTAAGAAGATTGCCACCAGACCATTCAAACAACAGAAAAACATGTTTTTAAGTTGAGTTGTTTTAACCATTTTTGAAGTATTTCATAACTGTAATTAAATATATGTTTTCAAGCTGAGACTGTGTGTCAATTTATACCTGGAAGAAATACTTTACGTTGTGGAGTTTACAATGCTGTTAGTGGAAATCTGTAAGTTCTGATCAAAAATATCCTTGGCTAAGAATTGCCAATGTGAAGTGATTTTTAAGATCACTGACTTACGAAATTAAAACAAGAAATAAAATGAACAGGCCAGAGGAGTGCCTGCTTAGGGTTTTGTTTGTTTGTTTTAGCAGTAGGGAGGATTTTATTTGTTCTTAACTGTGCAGTTTTGGCTTCATCAGTACTAATGCTAACTACACCAAGAAGTTACCAAAGAAGTTTATATCTCACCATTGCTGTTCCTTTAAATGTATGTTGAAGTGTTGATGGTATTCATTTGGGTGTAAGGTATTTAAAGGCTTGGTTAATTGAAGACCAGCACTGCAAAGGGGTCATGATGGGTTAACCTTTCAACTGGATTTCATAGCTTGGTATGAGCAGTAACATAGAGAGAGACTTTTGGTTTTCAGGGGATAAAGGAATGATTCTCATCATATCAGACTACAAAATATCTGTGGGTTTGTGGTGCTGATTTGTGCCCAAGGATGCTTGAACAAACTTGTTTGGATCTACTTGTGAGTACTACCTGAACTACCGTGAGGGGGCTCCTCTGTGAGGTTTTCAGGGACACTTTGCACCTCATCATGCCAAGGTCAGGGCAGAATTACTTACAAAAATAGTTCTAGGGCCAAAATGTTTGCTGTGGTTAAGAACTAATGAAATAAGGTATCTGCTTGAATGTCTTTTTGAAAGAAAACACTGTTTTTAAAGAAAAATAAGACTAATTGGAGAAGTAGGATTTAGTCATTGACGTTTATCAATTTGCGTGCATGCTGTTGTGCATCTTTGTCTTCATTCAGGGTCTTCCAGTTTTTCCTCCTGTTTATAAGGCCCTAGGTTGGTATTTCAGTCTGAGTCAGAAACCACATTCTCAGTGCTGAATAACACTGGAATGCCATTTTATGACATCTTTAAATAAAGATGTCACTGCCTTGTTCTGAGAGGTAGTGCAATCTGTGCAGCCAATACTCTGCATGGGTTTACTAATGCAGCAACACTTTTGTTAACAACACTTTGTATGGTGACATGGTCACACTGAAGTGCATGAAAGTGACTGGAGTTTCTGCCTTCTAAGCTGAGCTGTGGTGGATGAGTATGTGTGCTTGTTTTTAACTTACAGCAATGCAGAGTGAAACAAGTTACCTCAATTGTAATGTTAGAGCTCTGAGGCCTTCAGTAGTAATTTAAGCCTATTTTAATCTGTGTTTGTAATGGCTTAAGAATGCATGTATTGCATTATGTGTTTCAGCTGAGAGGGACAAGTGCCTGTCATCATCTGACTGTACCCATCTTTTGATTTAATGAAATTCCTCGTGCTGTCACTGAGAAATACCTCATTAATCAACTTTGTCTCTCCCCAGAGCTTTTGTTGGGGAAACAAACAGCAGGGCATTTGATCTACATGGAATCAGAAATTTCATGTCATGACATATTTGGTTCAAAACAGGGATGACATTCCTAACTGCATTTTGAGCTGTAGGATTGTTGACCTTGGTTACTATAACTGGCTTTTAAACAGGAGATTTCTCTAGCGATCTGTAGTCAAGTTTGGAATATTGTAACGTGGAGCATAACCTGGGCACCATGTTTCCTAAAAGGATCTTTAGGCAGAGATTTTAAAAAACTTATTCTTTTACTGTTTCAACAGTTGACCGGTTCAGAAATGCTTATTCTACTTCTTGGCAGTGAGTGTTAAGACAAAGGTGTTGCTGCCTGTGTTCTGACTCAGACTGAGGGATGAGGCTGCAGCATTAGTATAGGACCTTGAAACCCAGAAGAGGAAAAAAAATATCTCTTTAACATAGTAAGAAGCTCTTATGGAGCAGTGTATAAATTTGTTTTGTATAAATTAATATAACAGTAGTGGCCCTACAGTATTTTCCTTTTTTTTTTCTTAATACATATTTAAAGCATAATTTCTAATTCTTGTATATATTTTTAACTTTCCCACAGATATGCACTTATTTGGCCATTATCCAGCTCATGATGATTTCTATCTTGTAGTGTGCAATATCTGCAATCAGGTAGTCAAGCCACAGGTTTTCCAGTCACACTGCGGTAAGTGAATGTTTTCTTTCCTGAATTACAGTGCCAAATTGGCGTATGGCTCTCTTAAGAATCACTGCATACGATCATGACAGAGGCATTGCAGATACACTTTTCTGGTTATCTTATGTTCTTTCCACAGAAAATAGCAGCAATGCCTTCAAATAAGCGTATTTCCTGTAGAGGAAGTTAAATTAGTTGTTCTAGAAGCTGGGCTTTTCAAGTTGAATTTGTTATACTAAATTAATGTATTACAACAAATAAATCCTGTTAGTTAAATACTAGCTAGGCTAAAACTATTATGATGTTAACATTGGATTGTCTTTTATCAAAGCTGTAAAGTGAGGGTTGCAATACTGTTCTACGTTAACTACAAGTTGGATGTTACGGATTGTTTTCTGATGGGATTTATGCATGGGTGTATATAGGGTTTATTTTTATATTTATCATAGGGCTTCATTTTTTACATAATTGGCATGTTGAGTCATGTTTCTTAAGATTCTCTTGAAAAATGTTCATTTGAGAAGCTGCAGAAATGTGCAGATATTTATTTCTCAATTAGTGTGACAGCAGCAAGGTGACAATTTTTATGTTGATTATTTGTAAGCAGAACTACTTTAGTTAGAAATTTTTGCTATTGATTAACAAACTACTTTGAAATATTCTTGAAAAACTTCATCCCAAGGTCAGCTTTATTTATTACTTGTCCAGTGCTTTATTTGTTGTTTGTCCAGTGGTTTGTTTCTGTGGTGGTTTGGTTGGGGTTTTTTTGTTTGTTTGTTTTGGTTTTCTTTTTAAAGAATTGTAGAGTGTGACTGGAATGGCTAGCTTTGCATAAGGTTTAATCAAATTAATTTGAAGGTGATTGCATAATAATGAAAGACAGCTAGTATTGAGGATGGAATCGATTAAATACATTAAGGGGAGAAAAAAAAAGATTTTCCTTGCCTACAGACAACAAATAAACATAAATCCTGTGGTCCTTTCAGTCTTCTTGACAGCAAAGCAAGTCAGTAAATGGAAAATGTAAGTGGGATGAGCAGAAAATATAAAAAGTTTATTTACTTTTAAAGAGATATTACCAAAACTTTACCTTGGGTTTGTGAATGGACTGCTAACAACCAAACAGGAGTAACTAACTGCATTCATGCTAATGAGAGGCAGTTGTACGACTCACCACTACCTTTGGCCTGGACTGAAATAATTGTGCAAAAATGGTCATAGTAGAATGTAGCATTTATATCCAGTGAATAAGAAAAGATCTGGAAGTATTAATGTAGTGAGATAAGAACTTACTAATTTAATGGTAGGGGCAGGTGTTAATTTCAGTGTTTTAACAAGCTGTCCTGCTATTATTTTCAAAATTTGTTTCTTGCCCTTAGTCATATATGGCTTCTTCCTGCCCAGCTTCAGGTATCTTATGCTTCTTTCACTGATAGAAGAGCATCTCTGCGTATGGTCATAGGTACAGTGGGTACCATAAACATTGAACTGGTGCATTAATAAAGCTCCGCTACAGAACAGAGGAACCTATATAACACCTTGCCATAGTCTTCCATAGTTGTGCTGGTTCCGACATGACGTTCTGGTTTCGAGAGCAGATGAAAGTTGGTCCTGTTTTCATGTAGGAGGCATATAGAATGGTGTTTTTTCTAGTGTCAGTAAATTAATCCATGTTAGAAGGAACTTTCTGAGCTTTTTCGAAGTAACAGGTTACCATCAGTGTATATTGCCTGTAAACTGCAAAGATCATGTGAGTCACTGCCCTTTTTTCTTCTTCTCTTTTCTCCATTACTCCATTTCTTATTCAATTCCTTTTACTTCATCTTCATTATAGCAATCCTGTTACACTGAAAATTGGGCATTAAATTCTGAATTGCTTGATTTAACAGCCTAAGGTCAACAAAGACTTTAAAAAAATAAAAAAAAAGTAGACTGTGTTAAGAGAAATGGAGAATACTGAAAATAATTGACCAAAAGTGCTACCTTTTGAAGATTGTACTTAATCTAGTCAGACTTGTTTCAGAAAAGGTTTACTGGAATATTGCTGAAAGGCCTGTGGAAGAACTTTAAATATATAGATAACATTTTCTGCTTTAAAGAAAAAGCAGTAAAGGTGAAGGTGCTGTACTAGAATGATATAAAAGAAGTTTTACAAGAGAGAAAGTTTCTTGGAGATCCTGAGAACTATTGTAAAATGACTAATAATTTATTTTAAAAAAAATTATCAAATATCTGTTCAAAGTACTCATATAAGTGACATGCATCTACTAACATGTAGTTGTTTTCATAAGAAATTAGTAAGATATAAAGAAGAGCTATACATGGATCTTCTTAATTGATCTGTAGTTGCATTACATGGTGAGAAAATGGTAAAAATCTTGCATTAGAGAAGATTAACTGTGAGCTGCTTGTGGCTGAATAATCGCTCACTGGATAAGTTATGTTACCAGTAGTCCATTGAGAAAGGTCTAGAGAAGGCTTCATTTGAGATGCTTGTTCTGGCTGCACTAGGCTCTTCTGTGAAACAGGAATGTTTAATTTTCACATTTATTTAGTGTTTTATCACCTGTTGAACACAATTTGGTGGATCAGTTTTTGTTAGGTTAGTTAGGCCATCCAGCAGTATACCTGTAAATTCAGTGATGCTGAACATACCTGTCAATAGACTCTGAGGTGGTTTAGACTATCGTATGTATGATAAACCACATTATTTTACATGTCTTGAACTGCAGCTGTAAAGTTGTAACAAAGACAGTGGAATGAGAAAACATTAGAAGCCACTACTGTTTTTTTGGCTCTTGAAGGCTGCGACATGGGGAGTCTTTATTGCTACTGACAAGGACTTGTAGAGATCTATCCCAGAATCTCCCACAAAGTGTGGTTTGTTACTAATATCCCTGGTAAGATCCAGTCCATAGTCTCTCAGTAAGGATTTAGGTCTGTGCCAGATGCGTGCTTTATGTTTCTAGGTTCCCTGCATTGTAACTGGAAGGTCTTGGCTTTTTGAAACAGCACTGGAATGCTTAGTTTAGCAAACGTTTTTGTAACACTGCTCTTGAGCCCTTACTGGTATTTGCCTTCCTCCAGAGTGTAAGAAGGCCCACTGTTTCATTTGTCTCTAATTTCAGACCTGTGGCAGCCATCCTTGATGGCTCTGGGAAGTTGTGAAGGTTATAGAGGGAGATGTTGTTACTTAACTTTTAAGGGTTTGATTCCTGGAGTATCAAGCAGAAAAAGAGAAAAATCTGGTTGTGGTTCAGGCTTTTTTTAATGGGAGGCAATGAACGCATCATACAACCTTAGACCGGTAGAAATCAGGAAGGTAAAAGAAGACAACTGGCTAATTAGAGGGCTAGCTTGCTGGACTTCGGAGTCTTTGTAATAAAAACAGTGTAAAGCTCAGTGTTGCAAAGTAGTAGATCTGTTCTAGCCTCTTAAGTTAGAGAAATACTGAATTATTTTTAAGAGCAGTTTCACATCCTTTTATCTGTGGGATAAACATTTATATCCATTTGTAAGGATTAAACCGTTCATGTACATATGGTGTAAGCCCAACTGAAAGAGAGACTTACTGTTATAGGCTGCTGGATAAACCATATAAATCAAATAATATCTTGAGGTCATTCAGTATTATTGTGCACTTAGAAAATAATATATCATAATGTCATCAACAATAGGGTTGAAATACTGTTGTTTGCTTCTGAAGCTAGTTCTTTTGAGTAACTTGTTGCAGTGGTACAAGATGTGAACATGTAGTTGTATTTATTTCTCTGTAAAATAGTTTGAAACGAGCAGTCAATCTAGTTATGCAGCTAGGAGCATTTCTAAGTGTACTTGGCATGTGGGGAATTTTAGTTTCGAGATTTTGTTCTCAGATTCCAACTTCAGTGAAGATACTGAGTACTTCTTGGGACACCAGAAATGTTGTGGTTTAGTATCTCTCAATACCATAATGTTCTTGCTGTTTGTTTGGAGGTTTTTGTCCAATATATCTGTTTTCTAGGAGGTTTTTAGGGTGGCAGCCTATGCTGAGCTCTGTCCATATGACTTCGGTTAACTCCAGTTCTGTGACAGTCTGTCTTTTACTTAAGATGGGACCCGTACCATTTCCCAGTTGTTTCTATTTTCCTTTGGCCCGGAAGAGAGTAAAGCTTCATATTCTTATACTGTGTTGCCCTTTACTAGACTAAAGAGCATCAGATGCAGTTCTGGTTTTGGTTGGTGTTTTGAGGTTTTTTTTTTAATGTTCCATATGATAATAGGCTTGTTAACTTTGCTCTTTTCCTGTTGAAAGGAGAATCTCTCCTAAAAGGTAGCTCTGGCACAGTGAAGAACAAGCACTGTACATATAGAGAGCTTGTCAAAACTTCTTTCCTTCCTCTAATATGAGGAAATAAATTAATTATGGGAAAGTGTTAAAAGTGGGGGGAAGAGGTGAACTATCAAGCTAAATAATGCAGCTTGGTTAAACAATAACTGCAGTATAATCATCGAAGAAGGTTTCCAAACATACTGTGGAACAGTTTCCAAAACTGTGGAGGGTATCTTAATGAACTCAATAGTTAAGATCCCCATTTGATGCAGTTGTAGCATACAGAGGAGAACAAATTTCCTTCGTCAAGGAGAAATGACCATGAAGATCTCTTCTTTTGCTGATTTATTTATTGGAGGTTCATTGCTGTCTGTCCTGCCTGTCTCTGAGGTTATTCTAACAGGTTTCTAATTAAGAAGTAGAAGTTCTTATTCCTTAAAAAAAGAAAAAAACCTACACTTGTTTTTCATTACTTCCGAGTTATAAATCCTTGGATGGACATCCTTGTGTTCTCATGAAGGTTGGAAAAGGATATTTCCTTTTTATTCTTCTGTTTGGCTGTATAAGCATCATTTAAAAGAAAAACAAACTAGAAAGCAATGGAGTACTGAAGAATCTAAATAAATTATTTTCATGTTCATATCATAATAAGTTTCCTAAGAGAGGTTATATGTTTTTAATCACTCAGACTAAGTATTGTACATTGTACTGGTTGTATGTTACGATCTAATGAACCACGAATGAAGACAAAAAGGCTGAGCTTACTGTATGAATAAGAATTATTTGCTTTCTTAACACTAGCTGGAACATTACTAGCTGGCATCTTTTTTTGCATAAGGATTTTGATACAGGAATCACTGTCACATTTGATGGATTAGTCTCAGTTTTTATATTATTTTCAATTATTCAATGCCTTGTTTTTTATTAAATACAGCTGTTCAGGGTTCTGTAATTGTTAATATTTTATCCATTGCATTTGGCCTTTTAGCAGGGGGAGTGCTCTTGTGCCCTTCAAAACAATGGCATTTTGAGTGATTCTCCTTCTGTTACTGAGATTTTCATTTTTCACAGCCTTGTCAAAACTTGTTATATGATATCATTATTGATTGAATAACTTTCTGGTTGTTACATGGTTAGGCTTCACTGCATAAAAGAATTAGAATAATGAAAATTACCCTTGTTCCTCCTGCTTTTTGTTAAATATGGAAATAGTACCAGCTAGACTTACAAGAATCCCAGTTTTCTTTTGGTGGGGTGGGAGGAGAAGTAATTGAATGTTCTGTATGTACCTTATTTATTTGTATATTTTTACTTGTGTAATTGCCTAGGATACACTGATTTTGTCTGTAACTTTCATTTCCATTACTTTAAATTGGAACCCCCTAGTAGCTGAAAGCATACAAAAAATTCCCTTCAGCTTTACAGTCTTTCTATCAGAAATCTTTTTCTTGAGACCAAAGTACAGCCAGTGGCGTAAACCTCTTGTCTCCTATCTGCAATGAAAATCTAAGCTGTAGTTCCTGCAATTGTACATTCAGGTTATGTGGGTCTGTTGTGTCCATATCATTGCAAGTTCTCCAAACCCAGTGTAATGGCAGTCACTGTGAAACTGCAGTCACAAGCCATCTTTTGCACCATTCCCATAGAACTTCAGTACCTTGCTGTATGAACAATCCAGGTAGAATGAATATTACCTTTGAAGAGGCAAAACTAGAACAGCACTCCTTTGAATTAATCTTTTCCCCTACATGTTCTTGAAGTGTCATATTTTTAGACTGTCAGCAATTCTTGAGATTCTGGATAGGTACAGAAATGCAAAGTATGTCTTTGTTTACTCCTTGGAGAGACCAGCGCTATATCCTAACTGCTGGTAGACTCTGGCCAGATACAAAAAAGCACTTTGATTCATAAAAGGTAATCAATTGGCATTTTAATACTTGATTCAAATGAAGCAATAAATAAAAATCCATCTTAGCCGCTTGTGTGTGAGAAAGTGTTGGTCACCTCATTGTTGGCTACTGTGTTCATCCAGGGCTGCAAACAGCTTGGGGGTTTTTTTTGATATGTACCTTGGAGAGACCTCAGTGAAAGATACTTTTACAAGGCCATGTTCATTCAAGAAAATAAAAAAAAAAATCCTACCTTCTCTGTAATTACTTGTCCAGGAAGCAAGAGGTTTGGATTGAGTAGCCTTGCCACATAGGAGCTATTCTCTCATCTTCCACCCCCTAGGAGAGGAAAATATCCTAACCACCAGGCACACCATAACTAGGCTAAAACAGGGAGTAGTACCAGGACCAAGGGATGGGGTGTGATAGGATCTGAAAAATGTGCAGCTGTTGCTTAGAGCAACAGCAAATGTAATGTGTCTTCACCCTGCAGGTTGCTGAGATCTCACAAGGCTAGGAGGAGTTTGTTGTGTTCTCTTTTCTTAGTCTAGCATATGAATCAAAAGTGGAGCTGCATTCAGACTTACTGACCTGCCTGCTTAGAAATAAGTAGCAGGATATTTGATAGAGTTGGCTTTTTTTATGTTTTCTACTCTCATCCCACTACTTAAACTGCTTCATCTTTGTTGTTACTAATTCATCATCAGTGACAGACCTAAAACAGCGAAGTTCAGATGTAGAAATATATGTGATACAGGGAGAGTTAGAAGGTCAATGATTCGTGTAAGTAGGAAGCTGACAACATCCCATAGATAAATACTGCAGTTCAAAAATTAATCCTAGATTGATGTGTCAATTGAAAAATTCTTCATTCAAAAGATGCTTTGAATGAGAAAGCATCAATATTTTGGCAGCGTTGAATCTTAAAGGGTTGGGCATTGGGGAGCAGTGAATATTTAACAGAAGAAAATGTGTTAAGTTGTGCCTTTACAGTGCCTTGACTGTGCTGTAATTTTACAATGCTGATTTAAATAAATTGATATAGGAAGTAGATTGAAAGAGTAATAATGACACCAGGCTTTTCAGTGCACTGGAAGTGTATTGTTCCAGTTTATAGATAATTCCTATCATTATAAATTAGCTTATCTCTTTTGCATAGTGTATTCATTGATAGTATTTGATTAGTGAACCCTTTTGTATTTTTTTTTTACTTCATATAAATTGTGGTAGATGATGCAGTATGTACTTGAACTGAGTGTTGTTGTCATGGCATTGATGAGAGATACATATTACTTGTAATTTCTTTCAGTCAAGTTTTTAATAGAGATGTAGTTTTAAATAGCAACCAGTAAGGATTTCTTTTAAGGAGCGTCCATTAATAGAACTCAGCTGCTGAAGGTTGGCTGTAGCATTAGGCTTAAGTTTAATCTCCTACATACTATAATTTACAGGGCTGCGTTTAGTGCATCGTTCTTCCAGCTGCTTCACTGGTAGAGGGATGGGGATTGTGATAGGGAGGGAGAAGTGAAAGGTACAGTGAAAATTTTCCATCATAACATGTAAAAATCTGGCAAAATTAAAAATAATAGTATTTGACTTGAGGTTTTCCGTAGCTTGTCTTACCTGGTCTGAATAAGGTGGATGTCTTCCATCTTGGAGAAGGCAAGTTTTTAAAAATAATTTTTAAAAAAGACTTTGTGGTCCTGTTCCTAGATAAAGTGCAAAACAGACTTAAGAGCTTCTTGAATTCACTGTTTGGAAGTGTTTTGGTGAGTAAAAGATAAGTAAGAACAAATGCTTTTTTATATCAAATTGTGATGCACTGTAAAGAAAAGAAAATTGAAGTGGAATCTGAATTTGCCAAAGGCCCTAATAAGTAGTAATTGTTTCTTCACTGTATTGAAAAGTATGGAAGTGTTAAGAGCAAGTCTCTTCTCTCTGTTATCTCTTTGTTTATCCTGCATGTGATCAGGCAAGGAAGATGTGGTGGGGTTTTTGAGGGTGGGGTGTAGGTTTTTTTGGTAGTGCAGTGTTTCACTCTGCATGTGTTACAGAAGGTAATTAACGTTTGGATTAGTCACTACTGAAGATCATAGGTTCCACTCCAAGTCTGTAGACGTCTTGTCTGAATATAGCCCTGCCCATTGACCATGACTTTGGGTAGTTGTCTAAACATTTTGGGTTGTTCATTTTCTGACTGTTGCAATTTCTACTATGTAACTGAGTAGCAATTTCTTCCAAAGCGTATTACAAGTTTAGGAATTTCTTACTCTCCTTGTACTAAGATTTTTGCTATAAGCTGGCTTATAAAGTTGATTCTTGTCCCATTGACTGTTGGCTTTTCGCAAAGGGGACAGCAGCAATTTTTGGGTAGTGTCTTCTCCAGCAGCTGAACGTCTTCTCTGCCGTGAGTTGCGGTTGCTGAGTCTGCATGTGAGGTGGCAGGTGGGGCTCAAGGTGCATTCAGAGCTCCCTTGAAAGCTGGAGAACTGGGCCTGGGAGGAGGTTGGATGACCACAGAACATAGCGCTGGCCCTCACGGCTGCCAAGATTAGCTACCTTATGTACAATGGTGTGCGGAAAGAAGACTGGAGTGGCAGTTTGCTATTTTCCGGAAGTACTAGTTCTGATAGTCTCAAAACCTGCTTTCCAACAATGTTTCTGTTGCTTTTCTAATATCTGCAGGCCACTTGGGTGCAGTTGGGAAGACAAAAGTCCCTGGACAATACAGGAAGATAATAGGATAGTCATATGTTCTGTTTCACAGAGGTGCAATAGAGACCAACTGAGGTAAAGACCGAGCTGTAGTTCAAGAGCCTTATGTTTTTTTCAGGTTGGAAGTAGTGACATTAAATGCCTTTCATGAAGAAATAATTTTTTTATTTAGTATTTTTAAAATCCCTTATATTTTAGTAGAGGGGAATCTCAACTGTTATAAGCTAGCTAGTACAAGGCTGGCAAATCTGTTTTAGGTATTATTCCACAATTTTAACCCAGATTTTGTACACCACCTTAATTTTTAAAATATTCCTTCTTCTTTATTTTAATATGATTTTTTTTCGTCTAGTATGCAAGTATGTTTGTTACAGCTGCATGTTTAAAATCTAGTGAGTTCTGTTTATTTCATTGTAATAGCAGTACACAACCTAGTACCTGACTAGTGCCAAACCTATTCAAAACATTTTATTTGCATGCATAAAATACTGTACTTAAAATTCTCATAATTTCAAATATAGCTGAAGCTCTGTGTGTTTCCCATTTCACAGTCCTGTAGTGATTCATATAATTACCTTAATAGCTTATTGCTTTTCTATTTAACTGGTGATATTAATGTAATAATTGTCACATTAAATGCTAAAATATTGAATTAGGCCTTGTTCTAAAATATATTTTATTACAGATACAGGTTAGATACACTGTAGGCTTCTGTTTTCAAAATAAAATTTTTTGCATTCATCTAGATAGGTTAAGGAAACTATATTTTACAAGATGTAATGAAAGAATTGTTTAAAATGTTAGGCAGATGATAATGGGCAACTTGTTCACCTCACTGTGTGTATATCTTGATATCGATTCAATTTCAAATACTTGATTTAGTTTCCTGCACCAAAACCTCGCTATTCTTAAGATGCCTAAATAAAATGCATGTAACTTGCCTCATTAGCTATTTATGTTTGTGAGACTAGTAATGCTGTTATTTCCCAGAACACTAATCAAAAGAAAATGTTCCCGGTTAACATCCACCCCCCCCCCCCTTTTTTTTTTTTTTTTGGACAGGCTTCTTGTTTCTGTGAAATACTCTTATCATGCCTAGCATCTGCTCTGCAACTAGTGAAGTATAACTAATACCATACTTACATAAAATATCAAGCGTTGCATATGAGAAATGTGCAAGCATTAATGTATCATTTGATAAGCCTGCTTTCTATTTGTTCCCTGTGTTGTATAAAGTATTCTTTTCATGAGTATATCATCAATGTTGTGCTTTCCTAATTGTGTAACTAGAGAGTTTTAATATTTTTTTAAATGTAGTTTCAGGTTTGAGATCGGTGATTGAATAATTGTTTCTATTTTTTTAATTTAATTTGTTAGAAGAAAGATTGGCAGGGAGGAGTCTCATTTTTGGTGCTGCTTTTACCTCAAAATACTGAAGCAGGAATACATCTGTGCAAGCTGAAACATGGGCCAGTGGCTGGCCAACAATACTTAAAAGGTCTACATTGATTATAGGTGTTTCAGGTTGCTTTAGTGTGTGTTTGATGGTGATCAGATTGCGTGAACGGTGCAGACTGATGCATCCTCACGTGTACTTTAAGCTTGCAGTAGTGTTATGTATGTCCAAATGAGTCTAAAGACAAGTGTCTCTCAATTCTGTGACTATAGGTAGATGAAAATTGTAAGGTATGAGTAAAAATAATGCTTTTGAATTTGACTAGGACAACAAAGGATTAGTTTGCTGTTTAAATAAATATTTTTGTCACTGTCTAATGCCAGGTGCATTTAGTGGGAATGGTGAACTGAGCAGTAAAGCTTTTCAGCATTTTCTATATGGGCAGGAAAGGCATAGTCAGGACCAGACAGTTAAGGCTGTGGAGAAGAGCACAGTGCAGAACTGTGTGATTAGTAAGATGGGTATAGAAATGGTACAGCAAAAAAATGGAACCTTGAAAAGTCTGGTGTTTGTCGTTGTTGACTCAGTGTTTTTTTTTTTTTAACATAATGGAAACTTGAGAGCTGTGGGGTCCTATGGAAAGGATTCTCAAAACTCAGCTATATGCTGTGTGACAAAATACCTCTTTCTTTGGTTTGTTCTTGAACCAGCAACAATCAATCATTTCCTGTCCACCTTCATAATAAATGTGCATCATAACCCTCCTCTGTAGTCACACATCCAGTTTGACAAGTTCAAATCTGTCTAATTGTCACTCTTGCAGAGACTCTCCATGTCTTTGCTATGTATTTTTGTCTCTTGCCCAACTCTTCTAAACCATTTTTGAAAGGAGGGGAGCAGTGGTATGATGTGCTATATTCTTTGCCTAACATTTGGTTTGCCTTTGTGACCACTAGAGATGATTGAGATGATAACTTTATAGAACTGTTACAAGACCAGTTTCTCAATACCGTGTAAGAATAATTCAGAGATCATCATTTTGTATGTAAAGTCAAGATTGTTTTCTTCCATGTCTGTCACTTTACATTTCTGTACATTGAATTTCATTTACTATTTTATTACACCATTCAGTAATGTTAGGTCTCTTTGCAATCTATTGATTTTCATCTTTAGTACTCTTGAGTAATTATATACAAAAGATCTTGTTCTCTCACCCATCGCTTTCTTTTTTGGATCACTTCTGAATATGTTGAATAGTTCAGGCGCTAATGCAGTCTCTTGCTGCATGCCACTGCTGAAATTCTCCTTGAGGACCATTTTTATCCTCTTTTCCTTGCTCTGTAAGTAGTTTCTTAGCCTTTGGGTAGGGGTTGCAACTCTCCCTCCTGTCTCACAGACTGTGTCAGTTGGATTTTCCCTTGTCCCTTGTCCACACATTGCTTTATGCTTTCCAGGGTGTTTGTGACTCGTATGTCTTCCACAAAACTACACTGACTTTCCCCCAATACATTGTACATATCTGTATGTACGCTAACTTGGTTCCTTCTTAGGGCTTCTACCCCTCTGGCTTGGATACACTGCAAACTTGCTACTCTATTTGTTTGTGCTCCCACAGATGTCCACGTAGCTTTCTGATCTTTAGGTTCAAGGTGGTTTTCAGTGGGAGGCTTTGCTTTCTTTTTAACAGCTTAGTAACTGCATCTGTGGCTTCTGGGGAGCTCCTGAATGAATACAGATGGTCTGGCTCTGTCAAACCACTTTGCAGCCTCCTCTGCCACTGCTCAGTTGGAGACAGGATCTCCAAGTCCTCTGGAGCTTCTGGACCATGAAGGTCACTTTTGTCAGGACTAGAAAAGAAACAAAGCTTTATTTACACATATGTGTCTATGTGCATTTCTGTATGTATACATACATATCAGCTGATCAATCCGTTGCACCCTGAATGCAATTGTAGCCTTAATTCTAGAACGACTACTAGGGAGTGGTTCATTGCCATTTCCTGGGTAGATGCATTTGGAAAATATGGGATTTTTTTTTTCTATATCTTGCTGAAGAAGAAAACACACAGGTTTTTCATGTTAAAGAAATGACTTTAGTGTTACAAATTTTTCTCTCATTTTCTTATCAAAATAAATTTCATGCCTCTAGAGGTGAAATGTTGTACTTGGCCTGAGGTAAAAATCTTTCTTTTAGGAGACTGAAGAAAAAAACCAGAAGATGTTTAAGTCTAGGTCTGTAAAATGATTTCTGATCCTTTAGCCACTAGTGTGGAGATTAGAACAGTTAATATGCAATGTGGGACATTCTCTTTACCCTTTTCTTACCTAATCCGAGGGGAGTTGAATCAAGAGCACCTTAAGAAGGCTACCAGTGTTGATGGGTGTTTGTAGTCACCCATGTGGACAGTGTGGTTCTTTCCATTAATAAATGCTAATGGGAACTGGGGTGTTTCATCTGACAGGGAGTGATGGAACAGCTCTTCTTGCAAGGCTTTGCCTGCTTCTCCAGTGTGTTTTATATGGGAAAAAATGGAAAGGATTGAGAGAGGCCCAGAGTTACTTGCAGGCTGAGGGGGTTGGTGCTTTTGCTACTGGAAGACACAAGTTCAAGTCCACAGTGACTGCTTCTCTCTTTTTCATGTTTATATTTTGCTTAAAATAACTAAATAGCTGTTGCTCAGACTAAGAGAGAGTGTATCCCTAACTCTGACAAATAAAATGTTCACTTGGGATCCAATCTTTGGTTCAGGAAGTGTATTTATAAAAGGTTGAAATAATTTCATTGGGAGGGAGGGAGAGCAGTCACCCTCAACACCCTTTATAATACTTTGCCCTCGTAGTCAGGGCTGTCTTCTGCAGAGGGGAAGATTTGGGTTCAGATTGATTACAGAAAGTCGAGTGCTTTAATCAGGGAAGTGGTCATCTAACTGGGGTTCACCACCTTTCTTTTGAGACCTAACATTTAAATGGCTTTTTAATAAAAAAAATTTACAAATACATAGTACTTTGTCAGTCAGAATTTTAAAAACAAATCCACTCTCTGAACAAAGCCAAAGTAGCTGGTCATATAAAAGAAGTAAAGCCAGCCACAGAATTGTCAGAGAATTGTAAATTGATAGTTCGGGGGGGCGGGGGGGAAGAGCCATAGTAATACCAGCTCCTCTATTTGTTGGATCAGTTATAACTACTGATGTGTTCTGAATATAAAATAATTTTGAGGACAGTCATGATGCTCAGACAGCAGTTCCCAGCAGTAGGTTGGTTGACAAAGCCTGAGTGTTCCCTTATGGTTTGTCTTTCTCATTGCTGCACAGCTCATGTCCAGTAGGTCTGGTGGCTGTGGAGAGCTATGGACTGTGCACGCGCTGAGTTAAATATTCCTTAATACGTGACATGATAATACCTCAGATGCCCCATAACATTTTACCTCTCAAGGTCAGGGTTTTTTTTCCTTGCAAAGAGGTAAAAAACAGCGTGGGGGGAGGGTAGGGTGGGGTGGGGCTGGGGGTGCAGACACAAACCAGAAACCCCAGCCCTTTATATTTTTCCCCCCAAGGGCAGAAGGAG
This sequence comes from Falco peregrinus, assembly GCF_023634155.1. Lineage (NCBI taxonomy): Eukaryota > Metazoa > Chordata > Aves > Falconiformes > Falconidae > Falco > Falco peregrinus. The sequence goes on from NC_073726.1 coordinate 16,567,879, forward strand.
GGTGTTACAACCCCAGTGTAACAGTTTGTATTTCCTAGCTTGGAGTCCTGGGAGTCATGAAAACTTAGTCTAGTGTCTGTTTATTAGACTTGGGAAGAACTGGAATGTTTGGGGTTTTTTTTTCTCTTCCATGGTGCAGATCCCTACTGTTCCATAAGCCTTATCGGGCAGACTGGGAATAAATCAGATCAAAATTAGCCTGTCTTTCTATTTGAAAAGGGGCAAGAATGAAAGGTCAGTGGCAGTGTTGCAGTGAGGGACACGCTTTGCAGGGTTTGGGGTTTATTTAAGGGAACTAGGAAGAGAGGCAGGTTGGGATATTTTCATATCCGGTCCATGCTATGTTCACAGCTTTCATTTTGTTTTTATAAACTAGAGAAACAAAACCACAAATAGTGGACTACCATGTCTCACAGGCATTAGTAGTTTTGAGATCACTATGTTACCTATTCAGTCATTCCCCAATTTTGGGGATCTTGGAAACAGCTGAAAAGATTGTATCTTACAGTTAGCATGGGCGAAATGAAGATCCTGCCTGTGCATGCTCTGAGGTCATTACTTTTCAACACTTTGTGCCAGTGTTGTAGAGAGGCATAAGGGAACAAACCTGAATTGTTGCTTCTTCCCAAATTTGAGGATGCCCAGTCATTTTGAACCTGTAAGTACCCTGTTTGTTCTTCGTGTGATGAAAAGTCAAAATACAAAGGCAGATTTGGAAATGCAAGCAGGAAAAGGTGGAGTGCCTTTCTCCCTTGCGTTTCTGAGATCTGTGTCAGTGGAACCTGGCAAAGTTGGCTTCGGTCTCTTCTGCTTTGCTTTCATCCGCAGAGAGGGATTCAAGTTACTCAGTAGCCCCTGTGCTAGGACAAGTTTATTTCCAGTTGCTTATCATGTGATGCAGTTATATGAAGGAATTACAAAGTTGTTGCCAGCATTTGCACCAGAAGCACTGTTTAAGCAGGCAACTTAGATTTGGTTTTGTTTTTTAACACGTAGGTATGGATGTGATAATTCTAGTTAGTATCACTGAGAAGAAGCAAAGTTCAACTAAATGGTACATAAAGCTTCAAGCGTCACGGTTTCAAGAGAGCTATAGAAACAAATACATTCCACTGAACACTTAAATTCAGCTAGCTGGGTGCAAGATTTTATTTTAACCATTCATTATTCATTGATTTTTTTGTTCCATAGTTCCATTTTATAAAAAAAGGTTTTCAGCTTTTAAGCTGTTTTTGTTTAAAGTCATTTTAGTAGAATTGCCTTGTGTCTTATTTTGAGTTGTTTGGGTTTTTTTTAATTTTGACATTTAATGTAGGGTTGGATTGGTTGGAATTTTTTTTGTTTTGGGTTTGTTGTTTTTTTCCCTCAAAACATAGATACAACAGAAAAAAGAGAAAACAATGTAATTATTTTCTTTAATGCTTAAGGAAAGTTAGAATATCTGTTGGAAAGTCCTGATTAATGGCAAGACAATGTACGTATGCCAGCTCTGACTCTCTGTAGTCAAAGTTGCGTAATATCAACTGTTAAGTAAAACAGGTGATGCTTTGATGTGTTCATGATCTAACAAAAGTAATCTCTGCTGCTGCAGCCTATCACACCTTTACTGTGCAGCCTTTCCTTCTTTAGCTTTGGCAGATACAAACTGTACTCCACTGAGATCTACCCAAACAGGATTTTGAGGGGTCCACTAGTACTTTCATTTTTTTGAAACCTCTTTTATGAGAAAATCTTCTTGAAAAGGTATTACATCCTTCTTAGTTCCAATTAACATAATCATCTGAAACTTCTGTGTGTGTCTGTATAAGAGTCGGCTAACTGAAGGTCTGACCTGGGCATTTAATGTCTGTGAAGGAAATTAATGCATAAAGTGTGGCTTAACTCAGCTTTGTAAAGCATGCCTTTGGAGTTACATTGGATGCCAAAGTAGCATTTTCTTTATGGTAGTCTTGTATTTTTTTTGTAAATGTAGAGTCATCATTTTTTGTTCTTATGTGGCTGTATAGCATCTGCTTTAAAAATGTAAGTTAACTTATAAAATATAAGTTATAAGCTATTTCATCACAAGTAAACTTACTGGGCAGTCCAGACAACAAAGATCTGAAGGTGCTCCTTCAAATAAGTATTCTATCTTTTCTAAAATTGGATGTAATACCAATATGGTGTCTTTTGTTTGATACCCATGTGTCTGTGAAGCTTATAGAATTGATGTTTGTTTTACTGCCAGTACAAAAAATATTAAGTAAGCATTGGGGAGTTGTGACACAGGAAGGGGTCAGACCCTTGCTTCATTCAAAGAGGAAGCTGCTGGCTCCTCGGTGTTTGTGTTGCAAATTGTGCTGGGCATTTAAAGACTATTTCACCCAGCTTCCCACCCCCGCCCCAAATTAGGATTCTTTTTTGTTAGTGCAATTCACATAAGACCTTTACACCTGGTGAGACAGCATCACTATTGACCTAAGCTGGTTTTACCAGTTAAGCTTTGCCATCCTCATTTTTCTATTATGCTTCACTTTAAAGCTCAGCTTCAGCTGAACCACACAGATCAGTCCCAATTGTTTTTTTAAAATGTTCTATTTAATGGTTAGTTTGGGGAAGGTCAGTTTGTTCTTAAATAATTCAACCCTCCAAGTTGAAGTAGGACCACAGATAGAGCACAAGCATGTTACATCGCGCAGGTATAGCTGGCTTCTTTGAGATCCACTTGGTTAGCAAGATGTATACTGGTGGTCTTCGGGAGAAATGGTTTTGGGGCTCTGAGTCCGCAAAATTTTTGCCAAGAACTTACATTAAGTTTTCTAAGATTTAATAAAGTTGAGTGGCCACATTGCTGCGCTAGTGCTGTTCCTTGCACACTCAGGTGTGGTCACCATAATGTTAGCTGGTGCTACTTTTTGTAGGTAGCTGATGCTACCTTAGAGACTGCAGTTGAGTGTATTAAGTCTCTGATTCAAATCACTTGAAGATACTTACATTGTCTATTTTTGTTGACTAAAAAATAAAGTATACCTATTTGCAAAAACTAAACTCTGCTTTTTTAACTAAGAACAAGAAGTTTAATTAGATCATTCAGAAATATGCATAAGAAGTGTTGCTGGGTGGAGCTGTAGTAATTAATAATTTGTGTAAGTTGAAGAATGACAGCTATGCTGAGTATTGTATAGGAAGCTGTGCTGTGGCCTAAAATAACTTTTGTGTGTTGATTTCTCTGTAAAAGGGATGAATGCTGATATCTTGGGAATCTATTATTACAAAAAAGTAAGATTTTATCATGTGGGCTTTGCACACGCTGTCATGGTACAGCATGGAGACCTAGGCTTACCTGTCTTTAGGTGAAGACAGTATAGACATCTATATGTGAGGTAGTTATTCAATATTGGCTTTATCTAAGTGAAAGCAAAGGGAATTTTCATATAATTACACTGACATTTAGCAGCTTATTTTAATTACACAAAAAAATACTACAGGAGGAAAGGCTGAGCAAGTTATTTTATTGCCTTGTATTTTCACCACGATATGAGTATCTCTGCTTTACCTTCCCTGCAAGCATTCCTTGGTATGCAGTGCTTCCCCCACACTGTGGGACTCAGCTGGGTGAACAGTGCCTCTCCCCATTAGTCATTGTTGCCTTCTCTACACTGCGTGCATGAAAGTAATTCTTTAAAGCAGTTGCTCATGGTTCATTTTTTAAAGATTATTTCATTATACACCATTGCAGTAGTACCTTCTTGTAGGCATGGACCAGATCTTGGTCACTAAGCATAAGCAGGTTTATGTGGAATAAAAAGATACATTGCAAATAAATCACTACTTATTTCCTTTAGTTTCAAAACTGTTTGACTTTTGCCATTCAAACACAGCTTCCATTCACATGTTTGGGAAGCTTTTGAAAGCATATGAATGGTAATTTTCCCAGTTTTTCTGAAAGTTAAGTAGTTCCAACAGTGTCTGCAGCTGGCTGCCTAATAAAAATAACTTGCATTCCTAGAAACATTAGATTGTATTGATGGCAAAAATGACTACACAATTTTAAAATATAACCTACATTAAAATATGTTTTGTCTTAGTTGATATTAATCTAAAGTAATAAAAACACAACATCACTGCAGTTAATCTTTTAATGTGGAGTAGCCACTTACAGCAAAGTTCTCATATTGTAGCAGTTTCCTTTTTAGCTTTGATTGCAATCCATCTATTCTTACATTATCAAAAGGCTTCCTGAAGTTTGTTGCTTGAATTGATCTCTTTCCTTAATGTGTGGAATATTCATGTAGTGTTGGCAAGAAATGCAATAACCTCTTCACTTGTGGTACAAATGAACACTTAGATCTTCACACCTAGCAGTCTTACACTGTCTTTCATGCTGTTTTTTCTTTTGACCAGTAACCTAGTTTTATGTATTCCATGCTGACTTACTGGTTTTAATATAGTGAAACTTTCTTTTGACGTGGAACTTAGTTTTAATGTAGTGGGATTTATTTTTTTAAACTCTCAATTTAACTAAAAAAGTGTTCTTTTAATTAATTGAGAGAGGATAAACAGTGCAACTTATATTTCCAATTCATCTTTTATTTGAAAATTTTGGGGCAAATTAAAAATACAAAATGTTTTTATTGTAAAGTTTAAGTTCTAGAGAATTTTCAGTGGCAGGATTAGATTTTTTTTGGAATGAAATGTATTGGTCTCACAAGTAAGGTACTAATGTTACTTACTAGTATTGAGTCCCAAGTCTAGCAAGGTGCACTGAGTATAGAAGCGTTATAAAAAATTCCCTGTGCCTCTGTATTACTTCTCTAATAGTCTTTTCTTAGATATGTAAAAGTCACTGATGGCATAGGTCTGCGTGTCCAGTAGGCTCAGCAGCTCTAAGTTATTCTAGTGTTTTATTCTTGAAAATGAAGCACACTGTTTTGTGGTGATACACAATGAATTAAGAGTTTTTCTCCTTTTGTATCCAGTTCTTTACATTTCACAGAATATTACTGTATGACTAGTTACTTATTCTTCCCACATTTGTCATGTCCTCTCCTCTGTATGAAGGCCATTACTGAAGGCAGCTAGTTAAGACCAGCCAGTGTGGTGCAACTAAGTATCAGACAATTGATGCCAGACTGTCAGCGCTTGCCATTGTTTCCCAAAATAACATTGTTATAAAGAGGACAGCAGTCAGTGATGTTTTGCGGGAATAAACTGTTGAGTGTCAATGGTAAACGTTGGTAGATTGGAAGAAGGCAGTACGGGTTGGAGGCTCAGCTGTGAGAGCAGCCCCAGGTCACAAGGTGCAGTGATGCTCTTCTCCAGCAAGGATTGATCACCGAGTGACAGCAGCGGTCCTTGTAAAATAAGCAAGAACCTGCTTTGACAGCAGCAAAACCTTCAGCAGCTTTACAATGTTATTAGCTCTCCAGGATGTTTTCTCTGTTGGTGTCATCAGTGCCCTTTTTACAGCTCTGTTGGCTATCACTGTGCCAGGTTGTCGTTCATTGGGCATCTAATGGGCACCTGAATTAAACTAATAGCATGCTGCTGCATAGGTGGCAGAACCGACCCCTCTCATCTCACCCTTCCTACCCGGTCTTGGGGTCCTCTTCCTGACCTGCAGTGCTTCCACTGCTCATCTTGCCCTGTAGTGACACTATTCAACTTGCTATTGAATAAAAGGAGAAAGCTCTTTACTTTGATATTTTTTTTTCTTGTTGTTACACACCTTTCCCCCCTTTCTTTGGTTAGTTTTCAGCTGGTTTAGCAAGCTAAGCTCACCCAGCAGGGTGGCAGTGAATGCTAGAGACAGTGCAAGGAAAAAGCAGGGAGAGTGCATGGTTGAGTAGCACTTACAGAGGCAACAGCAGCAGCAATTAATTATTAAATCAGCTCTGCCTGTCTTATCTAAACTACAATCTTAAAAGCGTATCTTTTGAAAAGGACACCTGACCTTGAAGATGAAAGAATTACTGTTTGAATTAATCTGAAAGTGTTATTTTTCAGGGCTATGCTGTTTGGCTTTGAGGGGTGGGGGTTTTGGTAGTTGGTGTCTACAGACTGTTGATGTATCTAAGAATTGATGGTTGTGTGCTGTTTTTTCCCCAAAAAGGCATGCTCATCTCTAACAGGAATTTGCAGCCCTAAAGGGAGATGTGGTAGGGAGTAAATTTTAATGTGTGGAGTAACCCTGTTAAAAAGACACAGGAAGTCCAGAAAGGCAACTCTAAAACTCCACATATGCTGACTGAATAGGATTAAAGTAAAAGTTGTAAATTATAGAAAATTAGAATTAAATGGGGAAAAATGGGGAGGACTGCTGGACTGTGTAACCAGGACATTGCCTTTTGCAGCACTAAATTCAGGAGGGAAGAGCTAACAGATTAAATACAAGTTTGCGCAAGAACCTTATGAATTTTACTTATGGATTGCTTTTATTGTATAATATCTGAGCAAATGTATTTAATGACACAAAGGCTGGGGATCAGAACAAAAGAAGTTAGGACATTTTTAGGTTTAAAACTTCTAAAATGTATTTTTTAATCATAAAAGTAAAATTTTATAATAACCATTATGTGGGAAAAAAATTCTGTAAGTCTGAGGTGGTACATGTAGTCACAGAGCAAATAATGGAAAAAAAGCTTTGATTTGTGATTCAGGAATTAAAATATCATAATAAAACCTGTATTCCTTCCATGCATGCAGGTGTCTTTAAAATGTTTTCTGAGTGTACTTTTGTATGTACAGATAAATCCACTCTGGACTATTTTTCATAAGTCAATATTGAGGTACATGTCAGCAAACAATTAAATACTGGTTTCATGGTTTAAATCAACTTCTATGCAACTTGCAGTAGATTTTTGCAGTACTGTCAAACCATGCATGCCCACAGGACATGAAAATTAAGTGAATTTAATTTAAATCTATATCACTAAATCTAATGTGAGAGTAAAAGACTAACTGAAATAAAACAATAATTAGTTGATTTAAGTCATTAAGAGATAGCAACTAGGACCTAGGATTGTGGAATTTCACAGCGAAAATGTTAACAATGGGGTGCTTGTGAAGATGTATGCAGCATTGCACACATCAAGCAACAAATTTGCTCGTTTCTGTTAAGTGATTAAAGGATACATTTGAGACCTTTTCCATGTAACACCTTAAGGAAGCAATATGTGTATGAGGACAAAGGAAAGCACTACAATGTACAGCAGCATTGCTCCCGTAAGAAATACTATTTTTGCATATTTTATTTGTGCGTTCATTACCTCATTGTGTATCATTTACCATGTAAAACTTCTTTAAAAATATTCAAAAGCTTTCAGAATAGAGCAGTGGAAAAAAGTTGTATGATAGAAGTACTGAAGGATCTGTTGTCTCCGTGAGCTTGCTTGAAGAATTGCAGATTTAAGTGTTGGAGAAGGAATGTTTGTTCCTTGTTGGATTAGTTTCATCAGCTGTCCTAGAAGCATGTAAGTGTGATGCTGCACTTGTGGTTTTACTGCTGAGCTCCATGGCACTGGTGAGGTGCCCAAATGTTTGATACCATCATTTATAAGCAATTGAGAACAAGGAATGGTTTTTATGTGATTGTCTTTCCAAAACGTAGCTAGAATTAATAGTGTACAGTGTGATCACTTCTTGATAGTTCAACTTGCTTAGATAATTTAGGTTAAAAGTTTTACAGCAAGAAAACTTCAACTCAAAATGGAAACAAAATTTTGTTCTTAATTTTGTTGTTACAATGCTTTATTTTTAATAAGAGAAACTTATCTGTAAGGAAGCCCTAGGAATCATGACCAAGAAAGAGAAATCCTAGATTTCTAGAAATGCTAGACATTAAATAAGCATTTTCGGAAAAGATTATGTTTTTCCTAAGAAAGCAGATGGTAGCTTGTCTTTTCTTACGCTGTTACAGTATTTGAAGCTGTTTTTAAAATGTCACTTGTAAGAGTATTGACATCTAAATGGGCAACACCACCTTGACCTGGATGAAGAATGAAAATGGAGAGAACTATGTGTGTCATACATCTCTGTATGGGAAGGATGGGGCAAACCTCATGCAAGGACTGACTGCTATCAAGTGAAAGGGACTGGAGTAGCTTCCTTGCTTGAAATACGGGCAGATCTCAGATGCATGGATTGGGCAAGCAGAAACACATGGAGTATCCAGGGTATGGATATATCTCAGGCCTTCTAGGATTTCCTAGAAATAATAGTCTAATTTATGGATTTAGGAGTGAACTGTGCAGAACTAAGGCACTCCTCAGTTAAACCTCTGTTCATTGCTTTTCATTTCCAAGAGGTTAAACAAGAAGCTAGAATGCCGTGGCCTTTCTGGAGCAGCTGCTGTGAAAATTCAGGACTGCTGAGGCATCAGTCTGATCTGTAGGGTAACCTAAGCATAACTGAGTATCTGTCAAGCAGCACTTATTAATCAGGCTTTGTACTTTTCCTCAGTACAACAACAGTTGTTTGATTTATTTATGAAGGTCTATGATGCTTTAAGAGTAGCAGGGGTGTTTTATAGGCCACAAAGAACTTCACAGAGCACGTTTCTGAAACTGGATCAGATACTTGACCTGTTGGAGTTGTTGAGTCAGGATCCTTGGAATTCATAGAAATCGGGGGGCCCTCTCCTGTTTCCTGCTAAATATGGTTTAGATGAAATATCTGTTGGTACTTTTTACCCAGCCATCTGCGGAGTTTTAAGAGACTCTTCTGAAATTATCTCTGCAGGCAAAACCAGTACAATTTTGGCTTTCCCCAGTGCACTGACTTGCACTTCTCTTGACACCCCTCTTCTGTCCTTTGGTGTTGAAATATCCGTGGCATTGAAACATAAACCTGATTTGGGGCTCAGAGTGGGTTTAATATGCAATTACAGAAAACCCAGAAAGACTTCATACAGCTGCTACTCAAATATATGTACTGGTATTTTGTTTCTCTGTCAGGTTAGATTTTTTGCCTGAAGTCTGTTCTGTTGTTTTTGCTGGTGCTGAATTGCTGAAGCTGTAGCCTTGTTTCTAGGTGGGGAAAAAGACCCCTGCATGTTGACCTACCTAGCAGTATGAGAAAACAAAATTAAATTTGGCACTATTTTAGGCCCACACAGCTTTAGCAAGAAACATGTATACTCCCAGCAGATTGGACTCTTGTTTCTGCATTTTAAAGTTTTAGTCCCAGAACACATTCCAGACTAGGCAGTCTCCGTGTACTGGGTACTAAGAAATGTTCCCAGGTTCAAGTAGCTTAAATGTGCAGGCTGTCTGATAGTGCCAGTGTCCATCAGGAAAGCACTTAATATTTATATTTGGAACCTCCTATTGAAAATTCTGTCGGAATATTCTTCTGATGCACAGCACACAAAAGTTGCTATAAAGTGCTGCTGGCGTATCACTTGATTTTTTCAGTGTGGACAAACCCAGATCCATCAGTCCACAACTAACTACAGAAATTAGATGTTTTCTTTTCAAGATAGGATATCAGGGTGTTTTTAAGACTAACTCGGTGCTGACATCAGGTAAGTTAATGTCTATATCAAGACATAAATAGGCAGTTTCCTTGATGTTTTTATGTAGTACTACTATTACCAGAGCCACATTCATAGTCTGAAAAAAAGCAGGTTACAAAGGAATCGCTATTAGGTGCTCCTTATTTCTTAGTCACTTAATTAAAGCCTGTGAGATGAGCAAAGAGAGTGATCCTTTACCAAAAAAAATCCTTCCCACCTACCCCACCCCCCATATTACCTACAATGAATTGTACTTCTGTTGGTTTGTTTTGTTCTCCACCTTTTTCCAGATTGTGTTCTGTAGCTAAAACTTATGTATTAAGATTCTAGAGTTAGAAAATAATTAATTGCTGTGCAATATTTTCTCTGTATGATTGAGTGCAGAACTTGTCTATCATTAGCACAAACTGTCTCTGTTAGCATCATATTGTATGAAGAAAACTATTTACAAGAAGTTAATCTATAAGGTTCTATATAATCTGTAAGTAACACATTCATCTGTGGTCTTCATCTCAACTGTGAAGTCCTCTTCTATTTAAATAAGCTTTCTGATACTGTTGATAAGTTCCTCTTTTTTTTAGATTGAAAATGAAAGCGTTGGTTATCACTTCCTGAAACATTTAGTTCAGGCAATCTATTGATGGATCACTTGAGATGCCTTATATTAAGACAGAGAAAACGGTCAATATCCTAATTGTACCTTAAACAAAAGCTAATGTTAGCTTTGCTTTTCAGGAGATGCATTTTTATTTTCAGATAGCAAAAGGATTATTTTGAATTTACTTCTGCTAGGTTGTTTGCATGGTTGCTATGCATACACCCCCCACCCCCCACCCCCCAGTTCTGGTATGTTTTTTTGTTTAAGTAGTTAACCCTTCTTTAGCATTACCCTTTGTTATATTTTAAACATTCAGAACCACACAATGACTTAATGGCCATTCAAGACCCGTGATAATGACCTTTATCACGTACTCATGTGAGGCAGCAGTCAGCACTCACTTTGCAGCAGCCTTGCAATCCTGTGGATCCCCAGGATTATGTGTTACAGCATACTCCACAGGCATGAACCTGAGATGCACAAATAGGTATTAGCAGTGTCTAACATCCTAGCCAGCTTTGCTGGAGCTTTTTATGGGCATAAATTTTTGCTGGATTTTTTTTCAAGTCAGTTTTAAACTTTTAACTATTTGTCTTATTATTTATTTACATGTTGCTATTACTTAGCTATTATTTCTGTACCTATTTCTTGTTTCTCTTCTGCTTATTTCTGCTTCAGTATGTTATTTTGTTTCATTATTTTTTTGCTTCAGTGATTGCCTTTTCTGTGAGGCATGTATACCTGTAGTGGATACTTTCTTAGACAGAAATCCTGGGGAGGGACTCAGGATAATTTTGCTTATACGTGTGCTTATGCCCCAAACATACAATCTGTTTTATTTTTTACTTCAAGCCTCATGTTCAAATTAAATTAAAAAAAAAAAACAACCACCCCCCCAAAAAAAACCAAAACAAAACACAAACCAACAGGTTATGTACCTTGAAAGATCTGTTGGCTAAATTTCTGGGCTCCATTTTAGGTCCAGTTGGGTCAGCATGTCTTCTACCCTATTAAAACTGCTGCCAGAAGGACCCGCAGTGCCCACTGAAGAGCTTACTTACCGTAACTAATTTTTGACAGTGCTGGTTCCATGTTTTCACACTCCCCATCCGCTTTCTCTCTTCTTCCAAGGCCTCAGGCAGAGGATTTTGTGATTAAGAAAGAAACTGGAATAAATTGGGGCCATTCCTGCTCTACTGGGATCCCAGCGGAGTCAGGGAGGGTGCACAGCCAGGGAATGTAGCACTCTAGAGAACATCTTCCAGCTTAATTTCCTGGGGAACACTGCTCCACGCACATGTGCAAATGTACAGAATTTAATCCTAAAACATTTGTAAGTACCTTATGATTTGAGCTTATATTTGTTGGTATGTTTCATGTTGGACACAGCTGTGAGAATAAATTTGCGTTTAAACTTGGGTCCTATGCTGGTGTCCTGCAAACTGTTGAGTTTGGCTGGTTTTAGTGGACAAGCCAACAACTGCTCAGCTGCGAGAGATGTTGCGTGTTTGTGGGGGGAGCCGAGGGGCTGCCCTTTCAGATGCGGTTGAAACAAATTTGTTGTAATGGCATCGGGTAAGGCTTAAACACACTTGCATTCCACATCTTGAGAGTGATGCTGAAGGATTTCCAGCTACTGGGGAACCCACCATTTCCCGCAGCAGTCGGCTGCCTGAGGGCGGCATTAACACACGGAGTTGTGCCGCAGCAGAGCTCAGCTTGCTGATGTAGCTTTTTATTTTGGGTGGTGACACCACAGCTTGGAAATCTGTGTGAGTGTGGAGTACTTTTAAGAATTAAAATAGGTGATAAAGAGTTTAGTGTTTACCCAGGAGCTGACTGTAACAGGATCTTAGTTCTGGGTCTGCTTGGACACCGCTGGGTAAAAATCAAAGATAATCAGAATCTCAGAAGCTGAATTTTTAATTACCGGTTACCATGCATTATTCCATGGATTTTAGCAAGTGCTAGATTCTGAGAGAGGCAGACGGAGCACGTAACCTTACTGTAGAGTGGCTGAAGCTGTGGTATGGTGGGCTCGTCATCTGCTCGAAGGGCTTGCTTTCTGTAAGCCCGCCTAAACTCCCTGAGGAGTTTGACAACTTTTCAGGCGAAGAATGAAGGGATAAATGAAACGGGGGTTTCACGATGAAAATTTTTGCATTTACTGTGCCAATCCCGAGCTTTTCCTGCTCGTCGAGTTGAACAGGGACGTCAAAAAAAAAAAAAACATTTAAAAAAGAGCCTCGCGGGAGCATGCGTCAGTAAGTAACGCCTCTTGTTTCCGGAGCGCGGGCGGGCGGCGGGCCCGGGAGGGGGAGCTGCGGGGCCGTGCACCGGGGCAGGGCGCTGCGCGGAGGGGGGTGAACGTCAGCGTGGGCCGCCCCAGACCCAGGGTGGGTTTGTTGCCGCTGAGGACCAGCGGCTCAAGAAAGCTGCTGTAGGAGCCGCACGAGGCTATAGGGCACGAGTGTTCCTGGAGGGGAACACCCGCACTTGTAGATAGCTGCGTAATGCGCAGGCAGGTGGTTGGCAGCAAGAGACTTACCCAGGCGAGGCGAGAGGCGGAAGGGTGCGAGGGTACCGCCGGGGGTACCGCCGGGGGTACCGCTGCGGCTCCCGCCCTGCACCGGGAGGTTTCTCCTGGGCCGAGCTTGGTGCAGGAAGGCTAAGTGCAGCGCTGGCCGGCCTGCCTGCCTGTGGCAATGCCTCCTGTGGAGTGAAGACCTTTTAAAACCGGCCTAATAGTTTATAATAACGTAAGCAAGCAAATCAGAAGTACAAATATGAAGGGGGCAAGAATAGTCATTCATTACTTTAGGTTTGGTTTTAGTATTTTAGAACAGGAAGTGCCAATACTGGAACTTAAAGCATAACCAGAACTTTGACCCTTGCTTATCTGTACTGTGACTTATTTTTTTTCCCCCCAACTATATTGGCATGTTGTTGTGCAAATAGGATAGCTCGTGTTGCTTACAGTCTTAGAATCTAATACAGTCTGTGATTTTTATTTTTATATGCAGAAACTACACAAATTACTGCAAAGATCTTTAACTTGAGAGCAGATGCTAAGCTCACAAACTAATTAGCGAGATCTAACTAGAAAGTTAGCTAGACCCATATATGCAAAGAAGTTACCATGTTTTCTCCCTTATGCGTGGTATGTGTTTGTATGTCCTATGTTTTGCTCTGCCACATACATTTTACAAGTGAGAATGTGGTAAACAAAAAATAGTGCAAACTGCATCTGATTACATTGGTAATAGGTAGTAGTTTAGAATTATATAATTCACATGGTGTTTCTTTAATTTGATTAATAACATGACAGTGGTAGCAAAGCAGTTTAAACACAATGTGCCACTGTAATGGGAAACTGCTGACTCTTGAATTAGAAGCTGTCAACTTTTTTATGGACTCTTTTATATATATTCCATAGAGCTTTTCAAATAAAGAACAAGGCAATTGTTGAGCATTTGCTTTTGGAAGCTTTGATATGGTTCTAGATATGTACGTTTAAATGAAAAGGAAATGAGTACTTTCATGATACTGAACTATTCTTTACATATATTTGATTTCTCTCAGAGGAAAAGAGGGAGAGGGATTACCTGCAATCTCTAAGGGCTATATAGTATCAGGTTTAATGTCAGCATTACTGCTTTACCTCTGCTATGCTGTAGTATGAATTACAGCCGATTTGCTGTGTGCATGGATTACAGCCTCCCTCTATTTGTACTAATGAACTTAGAAGGAGAAAAACTGAAAGTTCTGTATCTCCATTACATTATTTTTTAAATGGTTATAACTATGAAATCTAAGTAACACCAGAGTTTTCAGGGGAAAAAAGAAAACCTACTTATTTACCTGAAACCAGTGGTATGTGATGTGTTAGCTCTCTAAATTTGGCTGTTAAATGAGCTCTGATTTCTGTGAAGATGAAAATGTCCTGAGGTATCTGACCAGTATTGCTTTATATTTAATTAAAATACAAAAGCAGTATAGAATAATTTGTGTTAAACTCGCTGTGTAACAGATTTTGACAGGTAATTATGAAGAAGACAGAAGTCATACAAAAGTAGTCCATATCACTACAGTATTTAATAATTTTACGGTTAACCAAAGGGGGGGGGCGGGGCATGGAAGATTTGTGCCTGGTAACCTGGTATAAAATAATTAAAAAGAGAGAGAGATCCCTGATACAGGATGAATCAGGGTTGCTTGCAAAAGCAGATTCTGTAAGCCTATTTCAATATACTGAATCTACGAGGCTGCATCTGGGTGCAGCAATACATGCTGTACTTGCAGGACGAGAGCAGCCTATTCTAGGAAGCAGTTACTGAAAGACTCAAGCTTATATTACGCAGTGTGCCTGGTCTCTATGCCTACACTGTAATTCAGCCATAGATTAATACCAGGTTGAAGCCAAAGGTAAGCCAGGAATGTTTTGAAAGGGAGGAAGAGCAGAAATAGAATTTGTGTATCTGATCTGTGGTACGACCGTAGCCGTAACACACGAGGCCTGATGCCAGCTGCCATGCTTTGCTCTGGGGCCTTCAGGACATAAAATTTCACTGTCTTTTTGCAAGCGCCACCTCTGAAGTTCTCTGAAAGTCTTTCACGGTCTGTTGCTAATCAGGTTCCTGGCTAGGATTGATATCTTGAGGTGGGGGGAGCAGTAATGTAGCAGGAAGTTTATAAGTGCAGTTCACTTGTATGTGCTTGACAGACAGGCAGCCAATTTACCTGGAAGTTACAGGCTGAAATTTGCTGTGGCAGTGGCCCCCAGGAAGGGGAAATATATTGGGTGTCTTTCCTCAAACCTTCTATCAACTGAGACTTTCAACAGGACAGTGAGGTAGTGCAGTGGTTTTGCATTTATGGTCTTTCCTAGTTTGATAGGGCTTAGCGGGGGAAGGAGGGGAGTGTTGACCTAATTTTGTTACAGTAGATAAGAGGTGAAAACTTCTAAACCTTTGGTTGATTTGACTTGTTGAATGTTTAATAGTCTTTTGCTCCTGGTTGTTTACAGTAATTGAGCCCTTTCCCTTCTAGTGCTTGTGCTGCTGTCCTCATTTAGTATGTATTCCAAGATAAATACCATACAGGAGACCTGCAAATACTCTACAGCAGAAGATATGTTTCTGGTTTTGTTTGCCGAATGTTACACCTTCCAAAACATGTTATCCACTAACACTGAGAATAAACTTCATGTCCTAAGATGAAACAGTGGAGAAAGACTATAAACCTCTAACTTCCACTGCTGCCACCTTTTAGGCAATAGCCATTTAGGAATCTGAAATGTAAGGAGAAATAATAACTAAAACTGCTAGAGTTCTCTGATAAGTAATACCTATCACAGTGAAATTTGGTTTTGAACTATTGTTTTTCTTGAATTACTTGTTTTTCAGACCTTAAGCAACCTGGGAAATCAAAGCATTTGGGGCTAGGGAGGAAGAAAGGAGGGGTAATAAGGTTGTAGCATTTGGACCTGCAGATTTCCTCGAGTGTTACAATGGTGTTCTGTTGGGATATGTCTGCCTCATCCTGTGCTTTGTGACCCTTCATTTCTTGCTGTCACTCGAAACTACTTGAGCAGTTCTCTGCTACGCATTGTGCTCTTCATTGTAAATAAACCTTTTTCTCTCAGTATTTAGATACAGTAGGCAAATCCCAGGGGTGATAGTTCAGGCATGGTTAGTTTTGGTTCACTTGTTAGCCATTGCTGGTTAAATCTGCTGTACTGTCTAGCTACCAATTGGCAGACTCAGCAAAAAGCTTTAGAAAAGACTTGCTCTGTGATCCATTTGCCAAATAGAGAGTTTAGTTCCTCCTCTGTAATCAAGCTGGAGTCAGCTGATTATAGCTGAGATTTTTCATGCCAGTATCCTTTTCGTTGTCCTTTCCCTGCCTCTTTGGTCAAGTGACTCCCATTGCTGGAAGAAAATAAACTGAATCTCAAACTCCTCCAATTTAGAAGTATCTCTTGTTATCTTTAAACAGTAGGATTTCTATCAACTATAGCAGCAGCAGTCTGATGAGGAGGGACAACTTCCAGAAGAGTCTAAAGAGCATAAAGTCTCTTCTGGAGTTTGCTATCTCCTGACAGATGGAAAAAGGTTTCAGCCCTTCAGCATGAACACAGATATTCTGATTCAGAGGAAGCAATTGGCAGGTATGAAATACAATGTTGGATTTTTTTCCATTTCCCTCCCTGTCTACCTTTTTATTTCACTGTCAGTTTCACTTTTGGCATTGTGGCCAGGAAAACAGCTTCAAGCTGGATTGGTATTGTCTGTTGCTGTGTTTTCCTTACAGTTAGGAAAGCACTTGTGTTTTAAGCTTTCCCTTATTTAGAATATCTGGTTTAAATGACTTAACTGTAACACATAATCTCAAGTGACCTCACAGCCCAGTCCCTCTGCACGGAGGCCATCCCAGCTGTATTTGGGTTTATTAGTGTTTGCCATGCTGGCTGGTGCCTGGCTCCTGCGTTGTCACAAGTATCTTGTGCTTGTCTGCACCAAGCTCCCCGGCTCCCTGACGTCCAGGCAGAGGACGCAGCCCTGACGCAGCATGGCAGGAATGTATGCAGCCAGCTCGGGCTTGACACTGTGCCTGAGTTAATAAAAATTCTTGGGACCCAAAGCACGGAGGTAACGCTGCAAGGCAGCAGCTTGTCTCGAGCCAGTTGCCATTTTCACCAGTGCTCTTGCCTTTGGAAATGCCATACAGACACAACTGAAGAGCCTTATTTTAGGTTTTAAAAGAAGGACTTCAGCCTTAATGCTGAAAAAAAGTTGTTGCATAATTTCTGGACCCATGCTGTCCCTAGAAGTATAGGAACATTTGCACCGAGCTGCACCTAGGCTAATGAGCCCAGCTGGAGCTGATTTGTTTCTGCATCTCTGGTACAGATAATCTGACCATGGATAATTGAGTGTTGACTCTATAAATAACCCACTTTGAAATCCTTGTCTTAAAATTGTTTTCTCTTCTTCCTGTTTGCTTCCAGTCTTACTCTCTCTGTAATCATTTCTTGGCTGACCAAAGGCTACTCTCATCTCTTGACAAACAGATGTACTATTCACTCTTCCCACCTGAAATGACATGTTACACCAAGCATGGGTGAAGCCAGGTTCTAGCACACTACAAAAAGCCAGCTAAGCCCTGGTAGGAAATAACCATCCTAATATGTTTTACTTATGCTCCAATTGACCTGGTGGTTTAAATAAAAAACCACTGATACATGTCAAACATTTGATACCTTGGAAAGTTGTTTATTGCATGCTTGTTCTCAAGAACATATCTCATGGTTGCATATCTCATAGTTAAGTGTCTTCAGGTAAAACTGATACCTTCATATGGACTTGCTTGCAAGTTGGACTTCTAATGATCTTGGTTTGTTTGCTTACTGTCCATGTTAAAACTCACAAGAATTCTTCTGAGTTGAGCTGTGCCTGGTTTAAATGAGAACTGAGGGTTTTCCCCCAATGAGCTTATGTAAGTAATTATAGAAAGTAATTAGAGTGCCTCATAGGAAAAAATATCCTGTGTCATCACCTGATGAGAATCTACACATCTATTTTTTTCCTAAAAGTTGTTTGTTGTTTTTTTTTTTTTTTAAATATAATATGTGTGTGCTTCTGAGAAGTTGCATAGGAAGTCGGAACCACCTGCACAGGGTGACAGGTTGTTCAAGGCATTGGAAGTGGTAGGAGGGAAAGCTGTGCCACAGTGCGGTTCATGCACCTTTGTAGGTAGTTGTAATGGAAATCTTGTGTCTCCCCTGTGCCACTTCTGCCACACTGATTCATGACGGAGGCAGCATAAGTGGGTTAGCAAACTTGGAATGTCTTAAATTCAGATCTGCACTCTAATCACTGTGTGGCCTTGGAAAACACCTTTCTTCACACACTGACCATGCTTCACAACATTTTGGAAGTCTCAATTTGCTATTAATTTTATAGTAGATTGAAAAAACTGAGTAAAGGGCCATTTGAAAGAAAACTTCTATATAGGTAAAACAGACATTTAAAATTATAAGTATAAAACACTCTCTCCCCTGCAGGGAGCGAAGGGAAAGCTTTTACAGTTTATCCAAAACAAGTAATTTGTAATACATTTATATTTGTTACAGTGAGGAATGGTTAAGAGGTGCATTCAGAGGCAGAACATGAAGTAGTTAACACTTGGACTCTCAGATGTTGATTTGCATCAATTTCATTCATGTGCAGTTAGGTCCAAGTCTCTTTGTTTTGCACAGTTAGAAGTCATAAATGATGCAAGTTAAAGTAGAAACTGTCTTTTTAGATCTTAAGTTGCATGTAAATATAGAACTAAAGAGATTTTTAAGGGAGAAGAACAGGTAAAAAATGCTGTATAAACCCAGTTCTGTATTTGGGTATGTCCTTCGGTGTTGTCTGTTCAGTTTTGTTGTGTAGAAGGTTCAGCTTGGTGGTTTGTTTGTAGGAGCTGGAAACATGACCAGGTGACCTCTGCAGAAATTATTTTGCACATCTGCTTTGGAGGGTGTGTATTAGGGGGTTATCACTTGTGGGTATTACTGCAGCATTCTAAATAACAGATTTTATTATCTATGGCAAATAATGTGCATGAAAGATGAGTGAGCTGATTTATTTAAAATGTCTGGATTGAGGAAATATTCTGCACTGACAGTTATGCTGCTTTTGTAGCAGGGTTTGATAAAGCAAATTGAAACTTAAATACAAGCTCATTCAATTTTCAAAACAAAACAGTGTCCTTTGTTGGGCAGATCTTTTGGGTTACCTGGATTTTCAAAAGATGTCAGAATATTCCAAGGGGATTAATTTGATGCCTGGGAATACCCATGAGAAGTGGCCAACACAGAAAAAGCAAGTAAAAAAAATTAATATAGAAATTTTAACTTGAGTTTCCTGAAATAATTATTGTAACAATGTTACTACTAGTAGTAGTAGTAATAATAATAGCAATAAGGCTTATGTGATTATACCAATTTTGTCTAAGAATTTTTAACTCTTTGCTGATTTGGTCCAAAAATACGAAGTTTCAGCAATCTTGTGAAAATTAGCAACTGTGAAGAGACACCCTAACTAATGTGCCCCAGGGGAACAGTATTTCTTGTGGCAGTAGCAGGCTTGTACTGACAGTTGTTACATATATACCTGCAGACCAGACAAAGCTTATGCTGTCTCTTTCTTTGGGGGGTGGGGGGGGTGGGGCGGAGTGGAGCAAAAAACTGGAAACAGGGTGAAATGGGGCGGGTGCTGGGGGCCAGTGAAACTCAGGTTAACAGAGATGGAGCAAATTTAGGGATCAAACCCATGGATTTTTAGAAAAACATTTTTCATTATTTCTGAGCTTAGAAAACAGCTTGTTAAGAAATACATTGTTTTACCAGATGCTTGTTTTGGAACCTAAGCAACAGTTAGAGCTGAAAAAGCCAGAAGGTTTAAACAATAGATCGTATAAAAGTCCTGCAAAGCTATTATTCTGGGCTGATTTCAGTAAAGTTACTGGGTTTGTACAAGTTTCTTCTAAGGAATGATGAAACGAGCTGATGATGTGTTATCTTGATATTGAATAAAATCTGACATGATACTATGCACAAAAACAGATTGAGAACATAAGTCTCCTAAAATCGGTAGCTTGTTTTCTCCGAGTTGTGGTACAGCATTGTTTTTTGCCAAATCACCTCAACAGTCCCACCTCACTCTTCTATGGCTTATCTTTTCTTATCTGTTAAAAAAAAAAAAAAAAAAAAAAAAAAGGAAAGGAAAAAAGCAGTTATATCTGTTTGGATTAAGTAAAGCTTTAAAGAAGTATAAGTTTTCTGTAATAGTTTTATGATTGATAAGGGGATACATCCAGTGAGTTCCTAAACCAATAATATGCACGAATTACTTTTGTTACTGTATTGTAAGTATTGTTAAAGATGGAAATAGAGATACAGTGAAATATTTTACTTGATAAGTATAAGTAAATAAAAATATGTATCATCAGATGACCTTGAATGTGAAAGATCTCCCTGAGGCCGGAGGGAACAGGCCTTTGTTACACAGTATGTGAGAGGATGGCAATGCTAAATTTTCCCCTTTGTGTCTGGGTATTTGGAGGAATGAATAGGTGAGTTGCTTTTAAATTTATATAATTGATAAACTAGAGTGCTGTTCCTCTTGTAGTTCAGTGTTAAATGTGAAGATGCTTTTTTTTCTTACATCCAACAAATAGCCAAATAAAAAAATTCTGAGTTGTCAGTGGTGTTTACCTTTGCTTGAAGGGAAGTACCGTTGCTTGATTGCTGGAAATATTTTGGCATTCACCTAATGTATCTGCCCTAATTTTAGGGCTGATAATATTCTTTGCTGTGAGAACAAAAATGGAGGAAATACCATTACCACTGGTCAGCGGGTAGTAAGATACCAGTGCAGAGGAACCCGTGCAAAAGTATTGTGAGGGTTGGCCTTGTGGTATAAGCCCTGGACACGAGTTATGGGATGGTATTGACCTCAGACACTCCCAGACACATAAGAGTGGCTCACTAGTTTCATGATGGACAACCAGAGCATCTCCTCCAGCAGAAAGGGAAATTTCTGTGCTTAAGCTTTCCTTGCTTTGCTTTGGTGGAGTGTCACTCAAGAAAGGGTGTGCCTGGGATTTGCTTGCTCTGTTACTTCGTTTTTGCCCAGGGATTTTTGGCATTGCTGAGCAGAGAAATGCGTATGACTTATAGCTGAAAATTGTTAGTTTTTCTGCAGTAGCAGTGCATCAGGTGGCAAATGCTGATTATGCATGTGGAATTGTGTCATTACAGGAATTGATGAATTCCTACTTAAATCTCAAACTCTTTTTTTTTTAATCAAGTTAATACCCTAAATCATTAATATCCCCTTCTATAGCTGAAGAAACAGGCCTTGACATCCAAGTTAAATCTAGGTCTTCCAGCTCAGTGATGTGAAGACTGACATTGTCACCAGGGCAAGGTATTCACTCTTCCATCATTTTCCTGTCTCTGATACATCAGTGATACTTTGGAGCTTTGTCTTTAGATCTCAAAATCCTTCCAAAAGAAGCAGACAAGTACCCAGCAGCTTCATTTTACATTTAGTGTAATTTATCACACTATTTGAAGCATATTTTTGCCGTGCTGGGTTTCCGTTTGACCCTTTGGTGGTGGGGTTTTTTTTTGTCTACCGAAGAGGAATGGAGGTATTTTGGGAAATGCTGACTGTGTGGCTTTTTATGGAATTCAGCCATTTTTAAAAGTAATTTAGTGACATTCTAGAGATTATTCCTCCTGTCTCTCATAATTACCCTGTCAAATGCCAAGTTATCCCATAAATAAAAGATTTTTCAGGAAAACAGCAGGTTCATCCTACTGTGTTAAATACAAGTGCCCTCCTCCTTTCCTGAATCAAGAATGAAAAAAAATAATGCAGTATCTTCCTCTAAATATACACTTGTGTGTTTTGCTGCTTTTAATTTTGTACTTTGTTCATTTCTGCAGTTACTTGAGTTGTATCAACGATTATAAAAAAAAAAAAAAAAAACAACCACACCACCGCAGCCGTTTTCAGCTCTTGTTGTTCTTGGCACGGGATCAGTTCTGGTGTCCAACTGGTAGGACCTGAAACTTGGTGCTTAACAAGTGCCTGTAGTCAAAACAGTTGGTGTGTGCGAGCGCTGATCTGGTATTTGCTGCAGCAGGTCATCTGCCTGATTTTTTACCGTGTGCAGAATACCTAATCACGTTGCTGTGTTTCTCTGACGGCATCTGTGGCAATGTGAATCGTTTCACGTTCCAAAAGTACATGTTTACAGTCGTCGTAGAATCAGATTAAGTTGGCAGCCTGCTCTTCTCTGTAAGTGGCTCAGTTTACATTTCTTCTTCTAGCAGGATGTTTTGCATAATTTTGCTGATCCTACTCACTTGTAGACTTTGTGAAATGGAGACTCATTTTAGTGGGTTTATGTCAGAAAGCAAAGCTTGTGTTTATTGTAAATAAACACCAGTAGAACAGTGGTTATTTTAGCACTTGATAATTTCCCAATTATGTCATTTGACCTGGAATGAAGCTTGCAATTGTCGAGCTGCATTTTATGCAGCGGATCAGTCTGGGGGTTTGAGCTGGCAGTTTATTTCCTTTGTCAGTTTACAAGAAGTATCAAAATGAAACCGACTGTGCTGTTTCCTTTCCAGTGCGCAGCGCAAGAAGGGTGGAACGGTTTGCAGATATTATTTCCAAACTTTTTCAGCTGGAATTGGAATAGTGTTTTGTCAAAAAAGCTGGTAAAGTTATCCTTCAGTCTTGCAATGTTATGCTGTAGTTTGCTAGCATTGAATCCAAGTTTATTTTTGCTTAACCTCACGTACTGGGTTTTGTTAGAGTTTTTCAGACTGTGGCTGCAAAATGAAAGTGCTTACAAGGTGTTTATGAACTCTTGTTATGAACCAGCTGCCAGTTACTGCAGGATGACACATTTCTGCAAGCAGTCTAAGTTGTTCAGTTTTCTGGTCGCTGGCTGTCGCTTTTCGGGCATGTATGGGTTTTTTTCTGTTTTGGTTTTATTAGAATTTATGCCAAGTACGTTTGCAAACTTTGAACTGGGATCAGTACAAGGTGGCAGGTTTCACTTACTATTTACTGAAATTGTAAGTATACATTGCTCAATGTTGCATAGTGAAGGGCTGTGCAACAAAACACCTCAGGATGTACTGTAAATAGAAAAACTGTAATTTGCGCATAGGTGGTGTATGGAGTTACCGTAAGTAACATCTTCATGAACAGGACTGTTGTATGTTACTGGAAGAGAGTCACGTTGTGGATGAGATGCTAAATTTCATTACCATCTGCTTAAATATTGTAAAATGGACAATAACAAACAGTATTCGTATTGTGTTAAGGGCAGTCGGATCAGTTACTTTATGCTATTTTAAGTAAAAGGGCTATGAACTCAAGGATTATGGTGAACACAAGCTTAAAAAGAGTTCTATTATTTCTGTAAATGTAATGTTTACTAACAGCAAGTAACATTTTTACCTTTCTGGGTTTTAGCAATTATTTTTGTTTGGTTTTGCCAAGTGCAATACCAGGCTATAATCCATAACAATACGTCTCTGGGTGATTTGTGGGTCAACCTAAAATTGATTTTTGCTTTAGGCCTCTTGTAC
Organism: Falco peregrinus; assembly: GCF_023634155.1. Taxonomy (NCBI): domain Eukaryota; kingdom Metazoa; phylum Chordata; class Aves; order Falconiformes; family Falconidae; genus Falco; species Falco peregrinus. The sequence goes on from NC_073726.1 coordinate 16,591,138, forward strand.
GCAGGAAGTCAGATCGTGCTGAACGAGAGTAATGTTTCAAAATGACTGGTGCTGACAAAGTTCTACTGTTTCTCTTCTGACAACGTTAGAGGGATTTTTTTTTCTTTTGTTTCAGCTACTAAATTACTGAAAACCCAAAGGTATATCTTTCTCTACGCTCAAGCTGTATCATGACTTTTCTCCTTTGCAGTCTTCTGTGTCTCACCGACGGAGAAGACACTAACTGTGAGCAAAATCTGTTCACTTGATTTGATCAAGTTTGAGTAGCGCATGTTGGGTAAGAATAGATGTAAGTGAGATATACTAAGAAATGTTTTTTGTTTGCAGTCTAGATTAGAGATACCTGCAGTTTCAGGATCATAGAAAGATCTTTTTGGGTACAAAACTACTGCAATCCACCTGGAAACACACAGTTGGCATATTTTACAGGCAGCGTTATTTACTGTTGTGTCTTTGTAAGGTTTGCTGTGAGTTAAGGGGAGTGCCTGATCTTGTGTAAGAGAGTCAAGGCAAAAATACGAAAAGAGACTTTCTACTCGGAATGTGGGTTTGCCTTTCTTTTCCCACATGCTGTGCTTGTGGCTCTGGAGCTCATGTTGCCTCTCTATTGCTTTGCTTTTTTGCTGATGATTAGAAGGAGATGTGGCGTTTCCTGCAAAACAGCTGCTAGTATTCCCTGGTGACCTGTCAGAGAGGATTCAGTGGAATTACAGATTCAAAAGCAGACCTAGAGGACTTTGGCAGCTGCAGCAGAGGTTTTGGGGAAAGGTGGGGGGGTTGCATTGTGTATGATGCAGGAAGGAGGATTAGAAATGGAGTACAAGGGCATGGGAGAGAAGCTCTGGAGATTCAGGGACTGTTAAGTCTCCAACAACATAAGGACTTCACATCTACAAACAATTCAGATTTGGCTGAGAAAGTTGGACTATATCCATGTTTCCATAGGACGTGGAGAATCTCCTGGAATAGTTTAAGATTGTTCGCAATGCTACTGATGCAGAGTTTGCAATGTGCGTTAGCATGGTATGTAGCGTTGGGCTTTTAGGCTCTTGCACAAACTAGAAAAAATAACAGATATTGATCTGAAATTGATTCTTTAGAAAGTGCAGTTAATTCCATGAGAGAGTGTTAAACTTTCCTCTGAGATTAATGTCATTAATACATTAACTGGTTGACAGCAGAAGTCACATGTTGCTTGTCCCTTGCTGCAACGGCTGCCCTAAGACAGCTGAGCGGTTGCAGAAGGATTAATGCAGTAATGAGGATTGTAACTTTGCTTGTGTTAGCTCTGCTCTTGGATTTGACAGCAGCTGCTATTTAGAAACAAAACAGAGTATGTGTTTTTATTTATGTGGAGTGGAAACATCCATTTGGAAGTATTTAAATGAACCAGAAAAGTTCTTTTTCATATTTTAAGCTTCAGCACACATTCATAGTGTTGCAGGCTTCTGCATAAACTGATATGCATGTAGAATTTAGGTTAGTATCTTATAAGTGATAACTGGTTTTCTAGTTGCCTTGCTGGCTTTTTATGTTTTTCAGGGGCCCAGATTTTCATTCTACTTCAGGTTCATTTATGTCCAGTAACTATGCCACTTCTGTACGTGAACGGGGACAGCCAATGTCTACAGCTGTGTGTGTACAAGTTCACCTGCCCTGCTAGATCTAATCTGTCTACACATGAAATGCAAACAAGCGTAGAAATTTTTACACAGATGGCTGGCTGTCTTCTGAATGTGTTAGTGTGTGAATACCTAATTTTATAACAAGTATTTGATGTGCAAATGTCTTTCATTCACATATTATTACATAGGCTATACAATAGCAGATTTCTATATTGTGTGTAAGTCCTTGTATATATGTAAAATATGAATAGACAAATAAGTAGAAATTTAAAAAAATAATAAAAGTGACCAGGAAACTCGGTTTGATAGAGGATCACCACCACCCTGGTTTAAGCAGCCAATTTTGACAGCTGACAGCCTTCTTGCTTTGTCATATATTCCCATTATTTCTTTTTGAAACTTATTGCCAATGTTTAAAGCTGATTCACTGCCACATACGTAGTAAGGAAGGAGGAAGCAAGAGGCAACCTAATAGTTCTTGAGAAGGAATATATCAATATCTATTTACAAGTTACGCCCCCACCAGTGAGATTTGTCTATAAGTTTTCACAGCTTCAGCAGGTTTGACCTCCTCTGGCTGTGCTTGCCCAGCTCAAACAGTGGTTTTCTGCCTCCTTGGAGGGAGTTACGCTTCCGGTTCTCCACTGTGGCCCTACCTGCAAGGTATTACTGCCATCTTCTCCTGCTGACACTGAAGTGATGTTAACATGTGACTGAACATGCAGACTTTACCCATCTGAGCAGTGTCTGAGAGCACTGATGGTTGTGTGGTGCTGGCTATTTACATTCTTCCTCCTGTTATAACTTTACAGTGGTCATAATTTCCATTTCGCTTCTAGGAAATTTCAAGAGAGGCTGGGTAATGCTGATAATTCTCAAATATGTATCAGACACTGTCTAAAAGGTAGAAGCTTTCTGTAGCCATCTTTTGGGGGAAGAGGGGAGTTTCAGGAGGTAAACGGAAACACCAAATAGTGCAGTTGGTTCTGACACGAGAATGACCGCCAATCTGACACACTCATAAAATAAGTAATCTTGTAATCTTTTCCTTTCCTATCTTTTAAGTAAACATTTATTTAAAGTAGTGGGATGCACTTTATTATATTATCATATCCCAACACTGCCTCTTCCACCATTTTCTATGTTACAGTAAAAAATACAAAGTTAATATACTGGTTTGCTCTTGGAAGTTAATAAATTGGGAAAGCTATCTAGGGAAAAGCACCAAATTGTTTAGCTTGACTAAAACTCCAGTGTAAAGAGACTGTGAAGAAATAACTTGCTATGGCATGTGATACTTAGATGACTTTAAACTATAATTTTAGATGGTCAGTATCTTGAACATCCATCTTTCCAGAAGATTAATTTTGATAACAGTAGTGTATTTTACTTCCAGATATATCCATAGGAATGACATCGGTGACCACAGTTTAGTAGAAGGCAGTCAGTCTTGAGAAAACCAGCCGCTAGCTGATGTGAAGATTGGCGTAATTAATCCTGAATTTATATAATTTGTGTATGGAAATCATGCTTTTTCCCAAGTTTCTTGTTGTATACAGCTTGGTTTTGTTGGTTACGTTGCAGTTCCTTTTTATCAGTCCCCAAGTAATTAATGGGAAAGTTACAAATTTTTATTAAGCTAATTTAAATCAAGTAGCTGCTGAGAAGGTTGGCGAATCCTGAAACAGTGACTATTATTTAATGAAATGGATACTCTTTGAGTGGATCTCTGCATTTCAGAGGCAGATGCGTAGCTTACATAGCTGTTGCCACAGATGTGAGGTGAAATGAATGTAAATTAACTGCATCCTGCAAAGGACTTTTAAAGGCAGAGGCTGCACACTAAGGTGTGTGTTGGGGTGAAAACTGGCAAACGACAGGTGGCATTTGGGGGGTGAAGGGAGACACTTTCTATTTGAAAAAAATTAAGACCGTTTTGTTCTTCAGTTGCAGGAGAATCTAGAGGGAATTTCAGCATTTGTAATTAAAGCTGTGAATATGAAGATGCAGAAGTTCATGACCTTTAATAGAAAATGCCTTTATTTAGTCATTGGAGATAGAAACAGCTTGGAATATTCTTTAAATTTTTTTTAAGTATTTCTCTTTGTTCTTGAGGTATTCGCCTATTGCAAATTAATCATGGATGAATCCTTCTGCTACTGGCAAGTTTTTACTTGTGAGGATGCCAGACAAATTGTCATGTTTTGATTCTCTGTGGGAAAATTTTTCTTAGTTATCCTTGAAATATCAAACTAGCGAGCACAGGGTTGATGATGTAAATACAAAATCTTCCCTTGCAGCAGCAGGTTGCTGTTGCTTCCTTAACCTGCTGTTGGCTGACGGGGCAAGGCTGTGCAAGTGCAGAGAGTAGCACCCACTTGGATTCTTCAAGTTAAGCGCTGAATGCTTTAGATGAGGAAAAATTGCTGCGTGTTGAAGGAGAAACTCCAGCTTGTCCAAAGTTCTCAGTCCATGATGACATTGCACTTGCTACGTTTGACTACTGTGTCAGTACCAGAGGTACCTGGCTGATCCCTGCCGCCGTGGAGGCTCTTAGTGCCAGGGCGGCCACAAGCCGGAGTCAGCTGCTGCTGAGCCATGGCCCTGCTGACTGGAAAATTCCTCTTCCCCCGGGCTGCCCGTGCTGTCTGCTGCCTCTGGGGGTAGCACTGGAGTGAGGGCATTGGGGAAAGAGTGTTCCCACAAATGGGGGGGAACAGGACTGTTAAGGATTTATAGCACCCCTCAGCCAAAACCAATTCCTGTCTCTTGTAATATTTTGTAGTTGTGCCTAAGTTCCCAGCACCAAGCCTGTTGTTTGCAGCACGCTGTGATCTAGCGGCTGGCCAAGAACCAGCACTTTTCCCCTGGAGAAGTATATAATTTGTAAAGTATGGCCAAATACCTTCTTAAAGCCATCTTTTTATTTAACAATATCAGGGATGGGACATTCAAATTTGAACAAATAATAATAATAATAACCAAACGCAAGCAATTTTACTGAAGTCTGTCTGTCCTGAAGCCTATTCTCCTGTTGCAGGGTCAGCATGGCCTTGCTTTTTGCAGTACTTAAGAGGTGTCTCATGTGAGCGTGAGCAGTGCTTACACGAGGGCCTGACCTCTAAAGTTTGTAACTGATACAGAAACTTCTGCTTTTTTGCACTTGCTATTTGCTCTCTGTCGAAAAAATTAAACTTTCACCTTGATTGGAGCCTGGAGATAGCCTCCAAGCTACGAACCAGGCAGAGCCTGCCTCTCTGGAAGGGCTGGGAGAAGCAGACCTTTCGCTACTTCTCAGTCTTCTGGTTGTTTTCCATATAGCTTGCCATATAGCCATAAAGGAAACTGCCCAATAACCGGCTCACATGAATTCATCATAAACCATTATAGAAGCAATCTGATGTCTGTCACAGAGTATTTCACCAAGTCATTTGAGCTGTTGTTACGTACTGTCCTCTTTCTTCTTTACATGAAAGAGCTGGGATACCTAGTATACCTCACACAGATGCTGGTAGTTGCTAATTATGTAAAAAAAATGGTTTGAGGAAATTTCTACTTGGTGAAATTTTCTGGTAGATTACTAGCATTTATTTTACCAGGTTTTACATTGTTCAGAGCACTTTGCAGAGTTAATTTTGTTTAATTACAATTTGGTTTGATTGTAATTCACAACAGCAATGAACTGGTGTTCTTTGGAGTGATGAAATCATTGTAACTAGCATAGAGAGGAACAGTTTCCTCTTCTCTGACTTTTTTTTTTCTTTTAGCCTATGAAATGCTGTAAAGTTTATTATTTTTCCATTACAGAACGAAGACACGGTTCAATGTGTAAACCTTCCCCTTCTCCAGCTTCTCCAGCCTGCAATTCCAGGACATCCCTCGTACAGATGAAACCGAAATCCTGTATCAGCGGCCATAACCCTGTCAGCAGCAACTCAAAGCCATTCAAAACGCCCAAAGACAATCTACTTACCTCCAGCAGCAAACAGCACACAGTCTTTCCTTCAAAAGTATCACGGGATAAACCATGGTGAGTACCAAAATAATAGTTACAAAGATGTTGGCATTTAAAAAATGATAAGTATTTCTATGTATAGTTCACAATCATAAAAAAAATCCATATTCTTATCTAACCTAAGTTGACACTTTAAGCCTCTATGCTTCCTAAGGGAGGAAACAGGGATGTTTTAAATAATAAAAAAATATATATAGGAAGAGGAAAAAGGACTGGATTACTTTTCTGATGTTTCGTCAAGTTTCTGCTTTTCAAAAATGCATATAGCGAGTGAGATATTGACCCAGTTTGCTGTCTTTAAGGTCCATCTTCCATTACAGTATCAGCGCTTAAAACTGATGCGTTTAAACAGTAGGATAACTTTTGCAGAATTCTTAATCCTGGGTTAACTGATGGTTATGAAAACTTACTGGTTGTAGTCATTTCTCTTCAACAACAGCTGCTGTTGGAGTTCTTTCTGTATGTTGATATTGTTTGATGCCTTATAAGAAGACAGAAGAAAATTCTGGCTGCAAAAATCACTATTTTGGGGGCATCTTACATCATGTACTGTGATATATATACACATATACGCTTTGAGACTGCCAGGCCCATCCTCCCGTGACTGTGATGATGGCAGCAAAGTTGCAAAAATGTAAATGAGAGCAGAACTGGGTCACTACTTTATCTCAAAAGAAATTGTTTTGTCTTTAGTTATCTACAGAAAAGATGCTTTGTGATTAGGTCACTAGGTTGGTGACTTGAGATCTGGGTTCAGTTCCTGGTTCTGCACAGGCTACTGTTACACTTAAGTCTCCTCAGCCTCAGTTGCATGTCTGTGAACTTGAGATAGTAAGACTTCCTTCTTCTGAAGTTTTATCTACTTACTGTGTAAAGATCTTTCCCTTTTATTAATAATATCTAGCATAAGAAGGTCATGATTTTAGGTAGAGTTTCTGAACACAACTCCCTTAAAGCAGCAAATAATCTATTGCAAACCATTCACTCCTGAGACAAAGCATAAACTCAAATTACGTTACAGTAATAGCTTCTATTTTCTGCTTGAAACATACAATTTCAAAGAGAGCAGCTTCTGCCTAGCTGTAGAATTTACCTTGCACCGGAACAAACTTGATCAAAATCTAATCTTCCTATAAATCTGAACCCACCATCTCTATAAGCATGATCAGCATTGTGGACAATAATGGTATATAATTTTGAAAACAGAAAATCTGGATGTTTACATTACACACAGATGAGGTAGAGGCTCTTCTAGTTAAGGTGTGCCTCATTTATTATTTTAAGAAAAATTATTGACTGAATAGTGACTTTTTGTTCTTAATTGTTGCAGAGGAATTTTATGTGAGAGGATTTTTTTTTTATAGTCTAACTAAAAGGAAAGCAGAAAGGACTTTGGAGTGTTAACGCTATTGACTGTAAACCTGTTTCCCATCCTAGTGTTACAGACAGCAACTTACATATCCACATTTCAGCATACTAACTGAATCTATAAACGATATCTTCCGTTCTGGCAGCAGATGGCATTCTGTCAGTCAGGAAAAGCTGGAAGGGAGCAAAATAACTGAGCATTTCCACCAATCCCTTTTCCTATTATTGGGAACATCCCAAGTGTTTACTCATGATTAACGAGGTAGATTTAGCCATTGAAAACTCTTGTTTTAACTGCTCTGTTAATACTTTGGCAATGAATTATGTCATAGTTTTACCTGTGAATTACCCAATTCTTGCAGATCTGCTAGGAGGTAATACTGTGGCTGTGTTTACCAGTGGGGAAAAATGAGACACATGGTAGTCGAAGATACTATATTCATCACTAACAAATCATGAACAGGCTTAAGTGGAGATCAGTGAAACTGTCTTTCAAAATTTAGTGTTAAGTACCCTTAGATTACATAACTTGTTAAAGACTAAAATCAGCCTGATAATCATCACAGGTTAAATAGAGCTGACAGCTGTTATGGAAGAAAGTGTGTGTTCCTATTCCATTAGTGGATTATAATTTTTATTCAGAATTCTAGAAAATATTCAGTAGGGCTGGTTTTCTTAAAGGAGAAATTATTCAAAAGTGCAAATAGGATCATGTATCCAAGTGTGTTGTGGTTTACAAATTAGCTTAATTCAGGAATTGTCACTTGTAGTGATTGCTTCCCAAACCTGGAATAACCTTTGCACTTGCCCAATTCTTTCATACAGTATATCTTACAAATTTTAGCTGTTACAATTAGTAGTAGTATTTCAGCAATGGCTTCTGCAACAGCATGGCCCAGTAGATCTGTTATTATACCTGCCTTTATGTAGACCCAACTCCTCCATTGTTTAATTCATTGTAGTTTTGGTTGAGCCATCATCTTAAACATTGACCAAGTAGCTCTTTCTCTTCTTCACACCCTGTGTTGTTCTAAGATGTGCTGCAGAGGTTCAGGTTGCTCCTCAATGAATGCTGTAAAAAGCATGATCGGAATGATCAGATTAAAGAGATCTGGAACTGTTTCACTTTTGTAGCTGCTGTTTTAATACTTCTCTTCTTGTAGTTGGAATGTGAAGGATTATTGTGAATACATCATCCAGAAATATCTGTCAGCTCTGATTTTTTTTTTTCCCTACATCTCTCTAACGTTGCTATTAATACAGCAGTGCTTAGAGACTGGAGCAGTGCTGGAGCACTACTGCGCTGTGCACAAGATAAATGTAAACCATCATTTGCTGAAGCTTGCAGTTCAGGTAGTAAGTGGTATAGCAAAAGGGTAGAAAATAGAAGAAGGCAAAGACAGATCTTAGAAACTGGGCATGAAGATTTGTTCATGTTTTTATGTAGTAAACTACTTGATCTACAGTAAAAAAAAATCTCCTATTTTCAGCAAATGTAATGGCCATCTGTTTAAAAGCAGAAAAAAAATAATTCCTACCCTAAGATATTATAATTTGTCTGTCATTTAACTTAATAAATTCAGAGCAGTTTAAAAAAGTAGAGGGTCTTCTGTCTTTCATAGCTCCGTGCTTGCATTCATTGAAATATTTGATGCAATTTTGGTTTTGTGAGTAAATTTTTTTTTTTTTTTTTTTTTTTTTTTTTTTTTTTTTTTTGCTTAGTTACTGGCCAGCAGTCTACATTTTACTGCAGTCGAATCTGTATTCTGACTAGCTGGCTGTTGTGTTTGTGGTACCATTGGATATGGAAGTTTCATGTAATTTAGTTCCAGCTCCAAAATATGTCTTGGTGTCTCAGTCTTCTTTTTAGTTCTGTATACCTACGTTTATATCAAGGTTTGTACATTTTGTTATGTTAAAATACCCTTAGAACAAAGAGTAACAACTTGCCAGTATGGGAGGGTCTGCTCCAGCCACGTGTGCCACACTTCCTTGGATCATCTTCAGCAGCTATGGAGAAACAGAGGTTTTGTAGTATCCCAGGAAGGTCAAGACTTGAGTTATTTTGGACCTGCTTCCGATGTTTCCCACGGGTGACCCATGCAGAATGCCATCTCAAAGTCATCTTTTTCTGGCTGTTAACACCTGTTAACCATTCTTTCCATAGGAAAATGCAGCAAAGGTGCCATTTTTTAGACACAAAAAAGGACTGAAATTATGCGAGACTTGTGAAAGGGGGGGAAGCCCCAAACCATACAGTGATGTGCAGACAGGCAAATATTGCCTGTCTTGGGACACTGACAACGGTGGGGTCCTGGCAAGCAACTCTGCTTACCTGAACTGCAACATGCCAGCGTGCCTAAGAATATAAACTGATTTAACAGCAGTTGTGTGTTTAACAAATGTCACGTGCATAACACACTTGTAGAAGCTCTGCACTACCATGCAGAATTACTGCAGTGATGTGCAGGAAGCAGATTGTACTTTCAGTACAGTTTGCTAAGGAGAAATTTTGCACTCCTTGTAAATACATTTAATTTTACCTTTAAGCGTATACATCAAGTTAAACCTTTAAGAGAATAATAGATTAAAGAATCCCCAAGTTTTAAGAAGTTTTTCTGTGTAGGACAGCCTCTTTGACAGCCACCTTTATGCTGGGGATTAAAATTACCGAGGTTACTTTAGTTGTGTGCAGTTCAGAAAGGAAAATACAGGAATACTGTTAAGCACACTCTCATGCTTCTAGATGAAGAATTTGTTTTACCTTTTAAACATCACCATTGCATTTTCATTTAAGAAAACTTGTGTTTCTTTTGATTGCTCAGTGTGGAATGATAGTCTGAAAATTGTCATTAGCATGATCTGTGTGTGAATTTGCTTATGAGGCAGACAGTCAACTATTTGGCAAAAGCAATTCTTCAGGCAGTGTATGGAAAGAACTGAATAAGTGAGATGTTTTCATTCGTGGCCTCCAATGAAAGGGACATTTGGGCTTAAAGCTCTGAGAATATAGATTTTTAAATTAATACTTTTTCTTTGGGCTTGTTTCAGTAAGAATGGGTGTATAATTTGTATATTCTATATTAACAGGTAGTCACAAGACATCCAATTCTGGGGCAATTGAGTAGGTAAAAATCAGCTATTGTTGTCGGGTATTTCCTCATGCAGATAGGAGACGGAAATGTTGAAATAATGTTGGAACTGAAAATAATTTGTCTCAATCTTTTTTTGCTGCCAAATGAAGAAGGTAACATTTGTTAGTGTCACAAATATGCTGTGGTGGTAGTTAAGTTAGGAGAAGTTAGTGGAGACTTTATTCTGAAAAGGGCCAACTAAGCTAATAATGGTATTGGGAATTTTTATTTTTTTAAGTTTGTAAGATTTTATTAAAAATACATTTCAGTAATGCTTGATTCATCAAGAATTTTAATACTTTTAAAGGGTCGCTTCACTGTTAAGATTTCTAGGCTTGAAATCTCTTCTCTCCTTGTTTCCAAACTTGTATGTCATTCAGACACGTCTGATCAAATGAATTATTTTTGTGTTTGTTTAAAAATACTAGTATTCGTTAGAAAACTATTTTGTTATCATGGTGAGTTTAGTACAGCATACGCATACCTGCTATGTGCTTATGTTAAAGGTATGAGACTGTATGTGTAAGAGGGTATGTCTTGCTTAATAGCAAAAACTTATTTTGCTTATGAATAGTAGGGGATTGGATCTTAAAAAAATACAATGGTTCATTTTCATAATTCTCTACATTGCCAGGCTTTACAGATGCCTGGTTTTGTAAACATTTGATTGTACAAAAATAGGCAATAATGGTACTAACATTTTCATTTTGGTGTGATCTTAAGGTATAGTGTAACTTGCATGGTAATTTTTATATCTGCAGAAGGGGATAAAGTAACTGTAAGTCTTTGGTACAGAAAATATGATGAAGATTTTTTTTTCCTTTGGTTTTGCAGCGTTCCTGTTCCAGTAGTCAGTCTAGAGAAAATTCCTAACCTAGTGAAGGCAGATGGTGCCAATGTTAAAATGAATTCTGCAACCACTACCACCATCACCTCCTCCTCAGCCTCTTCATCCACCATACCTGCTCCAACTTTGGTTAAATCTGGTTTGACATCCAAGTCAGTGCCACCATCACCAGAAAAGATTCTGAATGGCAAAGGAATTGTAGCTCCATCAATAGACAAGAAACACCAAAATGGCACTAAAAGCAGTAACAAGCCTTACAAAAGACTTTCAGGTGAGTGATGTAGTTAATCTTTTGAGGTGGTCCATCTGTCCTATAGCTCAGAAATAATGTAGTAATAAAATGCTGTAGCCTGGTTTTGGTTTGTTTGGGGGTTTTTGGTTGGTTGGTTGGTTTTTATACTGTTAAGATGCCAGTTTGCACTTACGGGAAAAAAAAAGCTTTCACATTCTTAGCTTGTGTAAAATATTTTCAAAGTACATATTCTGTTTAGCTTGAAATAAAAGTGTTTAATGCATTTCTTAACTGGTCAACAGGCCAAATACAAATTTTTAAGGAAGTAAATTCAGTAAAACAGAAAGGCAGAAGGCTTCCTCAAGTCATTATGTCATTTGGGTCTGTTTACAATGAAAGAAAATGTGCCTTTGTTGGGTGGCTTCAGTATAGTCATGATCAGGTTGAACAGTTGAAGTTTAAGACATTGGATTATCCACCAAGTCGTGATTGTTTAAACAATCTTTTTATTGGATTTAAATACTAGAAAATTCTAAGAAGATACAGGAAATGCTGGGGAATTCTTAAAAATCATAACTCCCCTCCACCCCTCTCCCTGTGTGATTCACACATGAGTGAAGACGGTGGTAGCATGGGGGATCTTGATCTTCCTCAGAAAGGTCAGGATGGTGGGGTTGAGGGGGTGACATTAAATGTGGAAATGCCCTGGATGGCCTTAGGCAGGGCAGTATCGGGGGATGTAGGTCCCAGTGCCACCGAAACATGGAACACCCCATCATGGGAGGGCAGAAGCTCCGTCAGAGAGGTTGCCTTCTATTGCAAGAATTATTTTCTATGGAGTTCCCCAGAGGTGACTCATGCCAGCTGTTGGGCAGTGAGTAGAGAATTTGCCCCCTAAAGCTCAAAACGTTTTTATTCTGAATGAAAAGAAACAAAGTGTTTTGAGGGATTGTATTTGTTTATTTATTTTAAAGCAAAAGTAACTGACTCAACTTTACAGCTTCAGAAGCTGTGCGGGGTCTATTCATCAGCTGGCAGCACTTTGTGATTTGAGCAGGAACTTCTCGTGTGTGCTGAAAGGCTAATTTTGCTAATGGCAGCATGATCCGCATTAGATCGTCAGTTTGGCAGAAAGTTAGTTCATGTGATTTCTAAATGTGCACTAGTTATGAACCAAGTATAAGTTGTACAAGATAAATGCTTTAATTTCCAGTTAATGAGTGTGCCCTATTTTTTGACTGAATATCAGGTTTGTTTTTTTCATTTTCTCAAATTTGGCAGCTAGCCGATGGTACTGCTACCTTGGCTTGATTCCAGACCAGCGTGAGGTGTTTGCTAGGGCTGTGTGGGGTATGGAACAACGCCATTGCCTTAAAGGATTCAGGACACTGATTGCTTTCTTAACTAGTTAAAGCTGGCGTATAAGAAAACAGAACTGCTGTTCATTTATAGCATTCCACAAAATGAAAAGATATTACAAGAACGTAGCTGATACATACAAGAAAAGGCTTTTAAACCTTAGATTTCACTTGCTAAGATCAATTTGTTATTCTAATAAAACCTCTCTGTATTTCACAGTTCATTTAAAATACTGGTTTCTTTTCACCTATTGTTTGCTTTAGTGTTTAGATGCTTAATTTAGCTAATCAATTCTGAATTCGTACTTAAGCAATTGAAAATGTTACTGTTTGAGATACTTGTTTTCCTCACATCACCGTGTACCATGGCAGGGCTGTAGGTGATACTCATACCTTTCTTGTACAAGTGCTTGCTGGAATGTGTTCATAAAAGAGGTTCATTTCTGTAGGCCCTTCCTTCAGCTTGCTTGCTTTTTCTCTGGAGGTGACTCCATCGCTGTTCTGTCTCTAAGGTGTCACCTAGCCTTCTAGGCTAGGGAACGTTTCACTGGTGGAAATTTCTGCACAGGACTGTTTGGGCACTCCGATAGGTGTTAATGTACCTTTATATGGTTAAGAAATCCACAGAATTTACACTTTTGTTTTTTACAGCTCCTGTGTCACTACCAGATTTAGAGTCTGGTTAGTCTTGCTTCTACTGCCTCATGCATTGATGCAGCAATGCAATAATTTAGCAATGATGCAAATAGAAGTCCTGAGAGCACTGCAGATGAATTGCCTGTAGATTGTGTGTCACTATGATGGATTCCCCTCCATTGTTATACAGGACTGTGCAAAGGCTGAGAAAAAGATCTTGGAAGGTCAATGAGATTATTATTTTAGATATCCTATAAATTTAATTCATTTCACATTAAAAGAATGAGACAGTGGATAAAGTTTTTAGGTTTCCCTCAGTCTGCTGCTGTGGATCTGTACAGCTGTTAATTTTTGAAGCTCCTTAATAAATCTGGCCAGTTTACATCTGTTTTCTTTTATTTATAGCAACCGCCACTCTCTCTCACACCATTTCCCTGACTGTGGCTGAAGTTTGGGTTTTTTTCTTTGCTGAGAGCTGGTGGTTGTTTGGGTGATGAATGAACCTGCCCTCTTTTCAGGAGCACTGTCGTTGGTGAGAGAGAGGAAACAGCCTGTGGAACCACAAAAGACAGCCTGTAGCTGCCCAGCATAAGTGGATCAGTGTTTTCTAGTAGCAAACTGAAAAAAAAAAAAAAATAAAAAAATTCTCTAAATCTTCCCTAGTTCTTGTTCTCTTTGGGGTGAAGTTAAAGAATGCAGATGCCCAGTTTACACCAAGAATGTCTGTTGGGTTGCAAACAAGAGTTTGAGACCCTTCAGTTTTGACCCTTCCTCCTCTTACGGTGAGGTTATAATGAATGCTTTTTACTCATCCACCAAACATGAAGAAGTGGGATTCATTCTGGAAAAGCAACTTTCTCAAGCTGTGGCTGTGCACAGGAGTCTAGGGCTTCTCACACTGCACATTTCCTAGTACAGAGATAGTCAGAAACTGCATTTCGTTACTGATAAGCAGGTGATAATCTTCATTTAATGTGTTGCCCAAATCAGGCATGTCTGTAGCTGGCAATTAGATGGTCACAATTTCTCTGGAACAGCCATGCACGCTTCAGCCAGAAGTGGTTCTCTGTTTGTTTAGTATTTTCTGTTTCTCAGGGAAAGCATGTTGTTTTTTTCAGTAGATGGTGGAGGCTTTCACTTTTTCTAACTGTAATTCCTTATGTTGATTTGACCACTGTATGTTATCCTAATAATTGGCTTTGTTATCATCAGTCCTGCAAGCCCTGCTTGGTTGGGACACTCTTCCTGACAAGGAACAATCTGGATGCTCCTGAAGGGACCACTTTTGATTTTTGATCCCTGTTGGTCCAAAGCAGTCCTCACTCAGTAACTTTCAGAACACGTTCCACACCCTTATGATTACCCTCAGGATTTTTCATTTGAAGGTGTATCTTTAAGTCCATATAGCCTATTTAGATTGGGGTTTAACTTGCGTTGAAGGTCTTTAGATGGGTGATTCAGGAAACTGTGATAGGAATA